>NW_024063176.1:2015000-2464137 GCF_006381635.1 Hibiscus syriacus
TTTTCATAGAATTACATGTTATGACTTTTCGTCTAAATTAAAAAGTATAAACCGTCAAGTTATCACAATACCACTTTTTTCTAGTCAATAAAGTTCAACGAAGAAAGAGATACAAAAGAGAGTTTTAATGGAAACCTCTTTTGGAGAGAGATGTTTTGATATTGTATATGAAATTTACTAAAATAAAGTAAAATTATTTTAAAGTCTAACGTATTATCTTACATTCCACTTGATTTATTAATAGAAGTGATCGAATATATCAAATTGTCTCATCTGAGTGAAAGAAAAACATATTAGAAGCTTACGACTCCAAAACTATAAGTGTAGAGTTGTACATTGCGATTATGATGTGTAATACAATGTCTCGTTAAGATGGAAAAACGAGATATTAATGATGTTTCGATATATTGATAAGTTAATATAACAATATTAGACAATGTCTTTTTTTATTTTTTATTTTTGCAAGTGATATTATATGATATTAAAAGTTAAAATCAAACCATAATAAAGTGTTAATACTCGAATTCAAATTAGTCAAATAAATCAAACATCACATTATTATATATATATGAAAGTTAAAAACATAATCAAAACAGAACTGGATCGAAAAATCCTTATATGGTACATGTTAAAAGCCTAAGACACCTTACAATCTTGTTCATTTTCCATAAAAGCTTTATCGCTTTAGCTGCTCCCTAAGCAAATTTTCTGCATTCTGATTTGCTGTTTTTTTACACACATTATGGTTTAATATTGGTTGATTTTTAGATTAAAATTGATTTATTTATTTCTATTCTATTTCAGTGTGATGTATAGTGATCACTACAGGGTAATCATAGTAATCATGAAATGAACGTAGAAATAGAAAACAAAATATGAGTTCTAGATTTAAATGTTTACAGATAATATTTTTTTTAAATTATTGAACATTTATGACATTTTATTGAGTAATACGTTGATGATTTCATGTGAAGTTGATTTAATCTTAAATGGTTAGCCTTTAATTCTATAAACTTTTAGTGCATAATAATTAGGGATGGCAACTCAACCCGAATCCGACGGGTTTCGACCTGACCCGACCCGATCGGTCGGATTTTTTAAAAAAAAATTCGGGTTCGGGTCGGGTCGGGGTTTTTTTTAAATGCACTGTTCGGGTCGGGTCGGGTTTAGGGTAAAAAAAATCCAACCCGACCCGACCCGAAAAATATATATAATTTTATCTTATATATTTAGGGATAATTACAATAATATCCCTCCATATATAATTTTTTTCAATTAAGTCACTGTTTTCATTGAATTAAAATATTTTTTTTATTTCGGGTCGGGTTTCTAAATCATATATTCGGGTCGGTCGGGTCGGGTGAAACATTAATTTTGTCGGGTCGGGTCGGGTCACGGGTGGAGAACCCTTTCTTCTCGGGTCGGGTCGGGTGGCCCAAAAACCCGACCCGACCCGACCCATTGCCATCCCTAATAATAATACTTACGCGACAGGCCAACCATATATCAATGAGGCAGTGTAACCAATTATATATCAATCAGTCGACAAAATCGACCATATAATAAAACTAGCACAAGTACATTAAGAACTTAAAACAAATAAAGACTTAATCGGGAAACTTAAGAGAAGATAACAATTTTTATTAATACAAAATACAATTACAAAACCACACACTTACCCCATACTTTTCTCTTATTTACCTCTAAGCTTTCTTTCTTTAACTCACACTTTTGACACTTTTTCCCTCTTTCTCACTCTTTTTTCAATGGCAAAACTCACCCTTATTTATAGATTTTAGTATCTATTGGATTGTTGACACATGTCAACATCTTAGTCATTTAATATTACAAAATATTCAGATTCTTCTAGTAGATAATTATATATATATAATATTAGATTATTTTACGGATACTTCTACACATCTATTATTCCCATATTATTCTAAAATATTCTTAAAATATATGTGTGTGATACTTATAGATTTTCCTAGCATTTGCATTGACTTTTAACAGTCTCCAAGTTTTGTAATGTGGGTTGGGTTGTATATTCCTTTCTATTGTATCAACACAGGTTCTTTGCTTCTGATATGGCTTAAATCGTCTTTCATTTACGGACGGTAATTTTGTTTCCGATTACATAATCTGGTTCTATTAAATGATACTTCGATTTCTTCTATTCCTGGAGAGCTTTTAGGTCCATGGTGTCTTGTCCTCTTGCGAACAACAGGGGCTTTCTTTCTTTCTTTTTTATCCACCACATTGTTGCAATTGTGGTTCAAAATCGATGCTGCCGTCTGTTGAATTTCGTGGATATCTTTCCTTGCTTGTTTTTTTTACAACCGAGTTCGTATGCTTGTAATTCAAACGGAAAAATATTATAGTTTGTGTCTAGATATTGCAAGTTGATATTGTTAAGCATCTCTTGCACTCAATCTCTGTTGTTTTCCTTCTGTTCTTTTTTGCCACTTCTGATGATCCGGTTCTGCTAAATGTCCTAGATCACGAGGATTTATATTTCCTTTTTGTGCCACAAATTCTTAAAATGTACTAACCAAAAGATGTATTACTGCAGAGAACTAAGCAAGAGAAACTTGCAGGCAATGTATGTTCTTATCGTTCCCGTCTTGATCGATTCTGATCCGAAATTTGTAGAATTCAGATCATATGCTTTAAAGGGTTTTCTATTTTATTCCCATAAAAGACTTGCCACTATGCATGTAGAGACAATGTCTCGTATTTAATTTATGGTAGTATTTTAGGAAACTCTGTATGTTGAAAATCGATGTCGGTTGTTTCGATTTCATCTCATCTCATGAAAGATTTATGTAAACGAATAATATTTGATTTGTTAGTATTCATGGAATTGTTGAAATGTTATCCGGGACCAAAATTGGCTGCAGGTTCTGGGGGTTCCGTGATTGATGCTAAACCTAATAGGGGGTTCTGTGACTGATGCTAAGCCTAATAGCTCTACCTCGACAGCCAGAGCATCGACTGAGCAAACATTGACCGATACGTATCAGAAGTATGCAGTTCTTGCTACTGTTATAATCTTTGCGGGTGCATTGGGATGATATATGAAATCTGAAGAAAAGAAGAAAGAAATTCGGGACTAAGGTAGTTACTGCAAACCCGATCAAATTCGGAACCGAAACATAAGATGGATAGTTGTCTTTCTACTCGGACGTAGTGAATAAACCGAACTTCTTTGTCTGGTGAAACTTGGCCTACTCTGGGTTAAGCTTGATAGAGCTAGTAAGATCGGCCCGAGTCTGAAAGTTTGTCTTTGTTCAGCCGAGTCTGAAGACACATTTTTGTATTTTAAATAATTTTTTATTTTTTGAATAATACTTTTAACCTTTTTAAATCTAAAAGAAAAAATATTTGTAAATAACTGAAAAATCTATTAAGCACCTAGTCGATAATTAGCAATTTAGCATCCAATTTAACTCTTCATACGTGTCATTTGTCATGGAGTTTCTTTTTTATACAGTTCATCGTATCACTTGTCATATTATTTAGAGATGATAATTTAATTTGATTTAATTTTGTATAGTTAATAACTTTTAAAAAAAATTTGGTTTGATAGAATTTTGTTAAGAATAAATTCTTTGAATCGAATTTGAATTTAGAGTTAAAAATCTTTGACATGATCTGACACGTGATAATAATAAATTTTTTTATATAAATTTAGAGGAAATTGTTATAATATCATTTTCTATTGTTTTCAATTAAGCTCTTATTTTATCGAATAAAAATATTTTTTTTATTTTTTGAGTTAAGTCGAATGCAAATTTTATCCTCAAAATTGTAGTTAAATTTTAGGTTAGATGAAACCTCTCTAAACTCGAATCGAATCAGATTTTAATAAGATGTTTGCTTCTTGGATAGAGTCAGACTCGACCGATTGCAATATCTAATATTATCACTTAAAAAATTATTCGAATCATTATTTTTATTAAAAATAATTATTTATAATTGATAATTATTTTTTTAGAGATTTATTTATTTATTTATTTATTTTTAAATGTTTTTTTACTATTTAACACTTTAATTAATATACTAAAGATTTAGATTTTTGAGCTGAAACTTCAGGAGTAAAAGAAGTTATCGAAGTTAAAAACTCAAAAATTATTGAAAAAAAGTTTTTTTATATATAATTTGCCACGTCATCGTCCAAATTCCAACGTGGTATACTCTCCGTTTCTTATTGGCTATCTCCACGAGTATTGGTTTTGCTAACATACAGAAGAGATCCAGTCACATTATTTCCGGGAAAATTTAGAGAGAAAATAGTACGGGAGAGCCATGGCGGTTCGTGCGACGGTGTCACTATTCCCTGTAGATCCCGATGCACAAGAAGCGTCGGGCATTCCTTGGGGATTAACCGTGACGCCTTTCGCCGCTAAAGATGAGAACGGCCAAGCGCCGGTCTATGGATCGGACGGACATATTTTGCCTCGATGCGAGAATTGCTATGCCTACTTCAATACCTATTGCGAGCTCGATCAATGGGCCTGGAATTGCTCTCTTTGCGGCACACTCAACGGTCTATCTTCTCAAGCCATCTCCAGATACTCTCACCCTCAGTCATGTGCTGAAATGATGTCGTCTTTTATCGATCTCGAGCTTCCTTGTAAGTGTAATTTGATTGCTCAGAAATAAAAGAACAAGGACGATGAAAGTGATGGATTATGAAGTTTTTTGGGGACTAGATTTACTGTTTTATTTTCTTGTTTCTGTGCAGTAGAAGGATCGGAGGAAGAAATTCTGCATGCTCGTCCGGTGTATGTTGCAGCCGTTGACTTGTCGTGTGAGATCTTCGGTTACTCTGCTAGACTTCATTTTGATATTACTATTTTTGTTATACATTGTGTATCAGAGATGATCCCAATTGCAATAGTTGTAATCTTCACGTTGTTCTAATCTTACGAATTTCAATATTGTGATTTCTTTTATTTGAATCTCAATTTAGTGGTGCTGAATTATGGTAGAAAATGGATTTTGTATTTTTTTTTCTTCTTCCTTCATACAAGTTTGTGTGGAAGAAATTTCTTGAAATCGACAGTCTTGATTAGGATCAATTATAGTGTGAAAACTACAATATTTTATAAGAAACTGAAAAAGATTACTAAGTGCAGCAGTTTATAGTGACAAAGTGTTAAAAGAACATTTTATGTTCATGGCATACTCAGATTTCTATCTATAATGTCCCTTTTTCTTTACTAGTTCATGATCCTCATGTACACATGCAGCTCCTCTGTTTATGTATATAGTTAAACATGAATATGGGGGCATTGTGTAGTTTGACAGTTAACTTTATTAAAGATTACTTTTGTGTAACTGGTTTATCATACATTTAATGAGATTTTTCACCTCGATGCTTGAGAAAAAGGTAGGAGAAAAATATGAGTTTCTATGTTGCTTGTAGTAGGATGTTCATGAAGGAAAAGAAAAAACACTGAACTAAAAAGTAGTTGATATTTTACTTGGTTCTTCTCTTAATCATTTAGCATATATCATGCATGATGGCTAGTTCTTTATATTATTGTTTATATACCTTAATCTACAGAGACTTATATAAAACTTACTTTTTGTTTGCAGCTTCTGAAGAATTTTTGGAGCTTACTAAAAGTGCACTGCAGGCAGCACTGGAAGGTTCTTAATTGTTGGATAAATGATTCATTGGTTTTGTTTATTCTTAATTTTTGTAGTTGGAAGGTTGATTCCCTCATTTTCATTTCTACTGCAGCTCTTGCACCTGAGTCCCTTTTTGGCCTTGCCACTTTCAGCCACAAATTAGGGTTATATGATGTTCAAGGGCCTATACCTGTTGTAAAGAATGTTTTTATCCCTCAAGATGCGGAGGGCACCTTTCCAATTGAACTTGAAGATGTCATGCCTTTATTACAATTCCTGGCTCCAGTATGTATTCTGCACTTGTTTTTCCATTCATTTTTGTCCTTTGCCATAACCCTTTGTAGAACTTACGAGCAGCGCATTTGTATCTGAGATAAAGCATAGTTGGTAGAGTCTTTCACTTATGATCTTGTTGTGTTGCCTTGTTTATATCAATCAAACTCTCTATGTGATTTAGTATTTACTGGTCTACTTAAAATCAATAATCTATACAGGTCGAGACTTGTAAGGATCATATCACATCTGCGCTTGAAACTCTCAAACCAACTACTTCATGGGAGAGAACCCCTGGGACTGGTCAAGAGTTCGATGGTGTGTTGATGGGTGGTCGAGGTTTTGGTTCAGCAATGGAAGCTCTTTGCAATTACCTTGGGTCAGAATATGGAAATACATTTGCATTAGGTATGCATGATAATCATTGAGGTTCTTCTGATTTGCAATGTCCTTATTTCTTGGTTTTTTGGCATCATGAATATCTATGTAATGTGCTACATTCTTTTGTCTTCCCTGTATGTAACTGCAGCTAGAGTGTTTGCCTTTCTCTCGGGTCCTCCTGATCATGGACCTGGGCAACTAGATACAAGAAGGTATGGTGAGCAATATGCCAGTAAAGGAGAGGATGCTGACCGTGCATTACTTCCTGAGCAGACACCATTTTACAAAGATCTGGTAGATTTGGATTGACTTTCGTTTTCTCTAATTTTAGCTGTATGGTTTGAGAAATGTAGCATTGACATTTTATAGGCTGCTGTGGCTGTTCAAGCTGGTGTTTGTGTGGACATTTTTGCTGTTACAAACGAGTATACAGATTTGGCTTCTCTTAAATTTCTGAGCATAGAAAGTGGCGGCTCTCTTTTCTTGTATTCAAATACAGAAGATTCAACACTTCCGCAGGACATGTAAGTACATTATTTACTCCTCTAATTCTATCATTTGGTTTTAGTGGACTTATTCTATTGGTTAATGGCATAACAAAAGGATACAAGAATAATTACATTTGCTTTAAGCTTAGATACAGTTATAATTTATTCTTTTTTTCAGAACTCAGAAGATGGCGTTTAGTGCCTATTTTTGTTTCAGCACTTCATAACTACTTTAGTTAATGACATGAAAAGTTCATTCATTGCTTTTATTAATGTTACTTTGCAGGTATCGAATGCTAAGTCGACCATATGCATTTAATTGTGTACTAAGATTAAGGACATCTACTGAATTCAAGCCTGGCCATTCTGTAAGTGCCCCATAGGCCCATACTTCTTTCAAATCCTATTACTGAGGAATCCTAATATATTAATTCTTTCTCACTTCTTTTGCAGTATGGTCACTTCTTCCCTGACCCGCAATATGAAAATGTGCAGCACGTTATTTGTTGTGATTCTTATGCAACGTATGCTTATGACTTTGATTTCGCTAATGATGTTGGTTTTTCCAGGTATGAACTCATTACAATTTTCTTTATTTTGATTTATATGTTATTTTCAGCTTCTCATTATGTTTGTTTCTTGCATGGACCAATTGGAACTACCTAAACGCTTGAAACATTCCCCCTTTACATTTACTTTGTTGTCTTCTACGCATTAATTTTATGATATCCTGATTTTATAATCTCTCCATTTATTTTTGTTATTTGCAGATCTGCATCTGAACAACCTATGGTGCAGATTGCATTTCAATACACTGTTGTTGTGCCCCCTGAGGAACTCTCTGGTTCTGAATTGGTTTCTTCTAGTAGGTATATTATTCCTGGTGGATATTCTATTCCTTGATCACTTTTACCAGCCTTGTCTGTAACACCCATCTCCCGTATACCTTTATATATACAAGCTATAGATGTCACATCACTTTTAAAATAGTTTCCATTTGAAAATCCGTACAAATTTGTTTCATTTTATAAACCATTATAATTTACTTATAATTAAAACATGCATTAAACTTAAATAGACAAATAAAAGAGATGTTTCACCTTTCACCGTTTTACAGTAGTTTAATTCAAAAGCTTTTCAGAGCGTTTTTACTAAACCTATTACATGCCAACTAAAATATATCAAAAGTAGACAGGTATGTCATACTGTTACTGATTAGGCGACTCTGACTTGATGTCCGATGATCTCCTTACTCAGCTGGTATTCAACCTACGCGTGAAATAAACACACGTTAAGTATTACTTAGTGAGGCATACTTAATCATAAGCAACTTATACACATAAATAAAGGGTAACAATTCTAATATCGAGCAACTCTTTACAATTTATTGTAAACCTTATAACTTTGCACCATTGGTGTTATTATGGTAATTTACCCACTTTCTGTTCATGTTCATTTATTAGAATGCACAAGTAGTGCCTATACGGTAATTCATCAACTCATGATGAATTCCGTGGTTTGCACACATAGTGTCTGTACGGTGATTCATCAACTCATGATGAATTCCGTGGATTTGCACACAAAGTGCGTGTACGGTGATTCATCAACCCATGATGAATTCCGTGGATTTGCACACAAAGTGTCTGTACAGTGATTCATCAACCCATGATGAATTTCGTGGATTTACACACAAAGTGCCTGTATGATGATTCATCAACTCATGATGAATTCTGTGGATTTGCACACAAAGTGCCTGTATGGTGATTCATCAACTCATGATGAATTCCGTGAATTTGCACACAAAGTGTCTGTAGTACACTTCGTACTGATATACCCATGTAACATGTTTTTAATAATATCTACTTATAATTCTTAATGAACTTAATGAATGCACTCACCTGACTTTCCTCGCTAAGTATCCAAAACGTAAGGCTGATTACTCCGGTACTTTGTCTTTGCCCTTAGTTTTGCTTGTCTCGGGAGCTTGGTTCTGATCTACTCAAGATCCATTAAAACATGTACCATACCCAATGTTAGTATATTTCCTAACCATTAACTTTCTATATCAATATCAACCTATTTTTAACATTTCTGGTTCCAAAGTATCGATACTACTACCCTGGTACCGATACTTCTATACTATAGTACTGATACCCCCTTTCGGTATCGATACCAATATTAGGTTCGATGTTGCCTGGCATCGATACCCTTACCATGGTATCGATACTACCATACTATGGTACTGATACCTCCTTCCGGTATCGATACAAATTTTAGATTCGATGTTGCTTGGTATCGATACTCTTACCATGGTATCGATACTACCTCGCCGGTATCGTTACTGATAGTATCAGTACCGATACCCTTGCCCAGATTTTCCAGTTCTTAACCCGATTATTAGCCAAATGGGGCCAAATTTCTTTATATTTACACCCAACAATGCTGTTTAACTCTCTCTACTTATCCATACTAACTTTCCTTCATTTAGTTATTTAAAACATCTAGTATCCCTCAAGAGCATTTGATTCTAAGAATCACACCAAAATTTCTAATTTGTTTTTACACACATCCGATGCTTCTAACCTTTCACTTACTTCTGTGACAAGTCAAATCTACCAGTAAACATCCATAAAAACTCCTATTTTAACATATCACTCAAAAACTCATTTTCTTCAATCTTTAATATCTCATCCATAACTTAGTTTTGATTCCCTTTAATCCTTCCTTAAGCTTCTAGTATAATCAATGCTTCAAAACCCAACCAAAAACGAAGGAATAAACTAGTAAATCGAAAACTCACCTTTGACCTATGGAGGAGAGTTATGCACGGGAAAGAAGAAGGAAAAGAGTTGACCAAGTTACCTCCCTTTTTCCCCTTACTCTTTACTTTAATACCCTAAAAGAAATGAATTTTAAATTCATTTAACTCCAATTGACCAGAATGTCCTTTTAAGCCTTCATTACTACAATTTAGTCTAAACCATTAATCCTAATCATTCTCATCTTTTATCATTTAATCGAATAAATCCTCCTCTTTTTAAATCTTTTCAATAAAATCCTTAATTCAATATTTGGAGCATTACATTGTCGGACAAAAAATATGAATAACTTTGTAATTGTTCATTCTTGAGGACATGAAACAATTCTAGCCTCATTTGCAGGTTGAGGAACATAGACTTTGGTTTTTCACAATTCATACAAAATCTTCTAGAAGTTCAAATCATTAAAAGCATATTTGATTGACAATATTGCTTTCTGGCACTACTTGTGGGATAGGCTTGAATCTTGCTGTGACATTTTTATGCAGAGGCAAACATTATATTAAACGACGACTTCGGATACGAACTTTGCAATATGGAACTGCCCGAAACCTTAATGAACTTTATGATGCTGTTGATCCCGAAGTGGTTCTATCATTGCTTGTTCACAAGGTTCACCCCCTTCCTTTCTCTCTTTTAGCATCTTTCATGCATGTGTCCATGCTTGTGCATTTTATTTCTGAGTATCATCTCTTGAAGTTTATATACATATGATCGGTTCTACAGGTCATATTAGCCTCTTTGGAGGACGGAGTTAGAGAGGGCAGGATGTTGCTTCATGATTGGCTAGTAATCCTCACAGCTCAATATAATGAAGCTTTTAAACTTGCCCAATACAAAAATGGAAGTAGTTCAATGACAAGTCAGGTCGACGTGACTTTCTCGCAATGCCCCCAACTGCAACTTCTGCCTCGGTTGGTATTCGCTTTGCTTCGAAATCCTCTTCTGCGCTTCCATGAAGAAGGTGTTCACCCTGACTACCGTATCTATGTGCAATGTCTTTTCAGGTACACATGGTACTCAAATTTTTTGATCTGGGTTATTCTTAAGCTACACTTGGTAGAATCAGTCTTTGTTTCATTTGGCCTTGCTTGCTGATGCTTGCTTTTAAGCCTTTTAAATCCACTTAACTAGTATAGGATTCAATCTTGAAGCTATCATTCGGATAATTAGCGTAACTGTAAACTCGTAATAGCCAGATTATCTCGTAAGTTCTTACCACTTATCCTTTTTATTTTATTTTCGTTTCTTCCACGTGTGTGGTGCAGTGCACTGGAACCAAGTTCTCTTCACCGTGCAATCTATCCGGTCCTAACATCATATTCAGCACCAGATAAACAAGCCTATCCACGGCACTCCTTAAGTCGTGCTGCTCTCATCACCAGTGGTAGTCCAATATTTTTCCTCGATGCATTCACGACGCTAATCGTCTTTTACTCATCTACAGCAGATCCTAGCCTTCCTTTTCCTCCACCCCAGGACTGTGAGTTCTTCGGTCACTTGCCAGTATAAAAAAGTTGAAATATAGACTGTTTTAGCTTGATTTCTTCTGAGCCGTTGTATGCTTATCAGGTTTGTTGCGGTCTACAATTAACAAATTGAAGCAAGAGCGATGTATCACTCCCAAACTAGTATTTATCCGGGGAGGGCAGGATGATGCAACGGCGTTCGAGAACTATCTCATCGAGGAGCAGGATGTCGACGGAACCGGCCTAACTAGTGTCATGGGCTTTGTATCCTTTCTTGAAGATATCACCCAAAGTGTGTTGGAGTACATGAAATAGAAATAGAAGATCACATGAGCAAGCATTGCTCTACATACATACTGCTAGGGGGCAGATAAATTCATCCGAAAGGAATAGAAATGCCTGAATTTTCACATGGACCAAACTGTTTGTCAAAGAAGATTTCAATCTCTTCGCACTCTTTCAGGAGCTAGTGGATTGTTTAAGCGTTATCCCCACTCTTCAAATTTCGTAAACTATTGTTTTAGGTAATCAAGTTAGAATTTTTGATTAAAATAATTTTATACAATCTATATATTAAATAACAATCATTTATAATTTTAGTTGTTTATCTCTTTATTTATGGTTATGTCAAATGTGTTGTAGATAGTTACCAATATGATTGATTTAATAAACTTTAAGGCTTAAGCATGTTAAAATCTTTTAAAAGTAGAATTTGGTATTACTTACAAATGGTAGTATTTTTTTTATTAATTATTGACATTCGATTTATCAGTTACTTTTAATAAGATATCACAAAAGTATATTATGAGGATGATTTTTTTAATCTAATTTACTTTCATTAATTAATCAAAAGATTTATTTTCATTAAGGAGCGTAATGATTTATCCTGTTAGACCAACTTATAATAATACAATTTCTTTAACTAAAGTTTTTTATTTTCTATGTAACCGTTGGATTATATTTGTGTTTTCATTTTAAGAATTAAATTATCATTTCTATTTTATATCTCGAAAGTCCTTAACATCTTATAAAAATGTGTCATATGTCATGTTTTTACTAATATTTAAAAAAAAATCAAAATCTGATAAATCAAGACATAAATAATAGTTTATGCAACAAAAAAAAAATACGAACGAGGCCTTGGTTCAAAGGTAATGTCGAGGCACTAAATTCTTAATGTCTTAGGTTGCATTCGGTTTTGTTGTGTTATAATATTTACTTCTGGTATATATACATATATTCAAGTTTTTGTTCGATGGTACCTTGTTATGTATACTTTTGGTTATAGTTATCGGATATATTAATTATGTTTGTTTTTGTTATTGTATTTGTTGTATTTCCCTAGAAAAAAAATTAGACACCAAAGTAAATTTTTTATTATCAAAATAATATATAAAAAAAGTTTAGAAATGAAACTAGAACAGTTGGAATAATTTAAGGGTCAAAACTTGAATTAAATCAATCAAATATCATCTACAAGTAACAATTTCCAATCCCATGAAATCCATAAAATAATATTTATAGTTATTATTTATTAGTGGTATATTATCAAAACTCAACAAAGTTCCGTGCCTTAAATAAAATTTCCTACAAGTATAGCGGGTTTGGAATAAAAAAACAAAACAAAACTAAAATCCTCAAACAATAAAGAAAAGATCTGCAGCAAATTCATTCCATTTGTTCATGGTTTTGCCAAAAAAATGTGAAAAAATTTTATCTACAAGTGTAAAGCGTGTTCCTCTATGTTTATTCTGTTGTTCCTCTTTCAGGATTTGACCCGTATTTTGCTTGTTTCTCGAGAAAACAACAACGGAAAGGAAAAGTAAAGGCGTTTCCTTTCTGCAGTTTTACCTCCAAACTTCACACTATAAAGCTTACGCACTTTCTATCTCAGCTGTCAAACCTTGTTGGATTCTATCCCTACAGCCAGAACTCGGGTATCTCCTCTTTCTCTCTCGAAACCCATGATTGGAATGTTCCAAGTTTTGCTTGTTCTCGGGGGAAAAAATGTACTTCCATTTCTGGGAATTTCTTTCTTATTTCATTTATCCAGAGCTGATTTGAGATGAGTATTTGTTTAACTTTACTGGAGTTTTCAAAATTTTAAACTTTTAGTTGGAGGGTAAAGAGTTCTGGATTACTTAATGACTTGGTTGGTAAAGAATTGTTCTCTAATGAAGGAATGCTGCATATTAGGTGCAAAAAGTGAACTGTGGTATGTTACGCAGGAGAGAAAAGCTAGGCCCTAAGTCCTTAATTACTATACCAAAGATGTATTGTTAGAATTTGGTGTTGTTATATTTGCCCTTCTCTTCTATTGTCCTCATAATTTTTAGATAATATTGATAAGAAAAAGAAAAAAATATGTTGTTTCTCGAGTTTGTAGGATAGGGTACACTCTCTGTTATTATCGAGCTATGAATAGGTTTCGAACATTAAGTTAAAACTCAAATTGCAGAAATATATGGAACGCGAGTGTTTGTTTTCCTTCTTGGTGCGTTCAGATGATTTGTTAATCGAGTGTTAGAAGCCTTACATTTTTTTATTTGTAATGTTTAATCCTATTCTATATAACTGCATGAACTATGAAGGCTGAATAAGAGTATAGAAACAGTGGACTATCATATAACTTGTTTTATTGATAGCCAATCAATTTTATTTTCTTCCGAACAAACTATGATAACTGTAAGAATCTTGGTGCTTATTTAGTTTGGGGCTGTTATTATATTTGATTAGGTTAGGTTGCTTGATTTTCATTTTCCAGTAATCTCATTTATTTCCTATTCTGTATATTTGAACTAGTCATGCTTGATTTTATGTTGTAATTTTGTTTTGTCGCTTTGCATTACGTTTTGAAAGAAGCTGGCATAAGCTTAAACATGTCAATATTTTCTTTTTTCTTCGACAGCAATCATATGACTCTTGTTCTGATTTTGAGCAAGTTTGTCCCTTGATAACTTGCACCACTTCATAAGCCTCTTAATTATCATTCAGAAATATCTTTTTCTTTTCTCTTTAAAAACCTACTGCTTAATTATTCCTTTGATGAAAGTCTTTAACCTTGCAACCCCCTTTTGAGTCTTTATCTCATGACACGAGTTTCAATTGAGATACGTATCTGAAAATCCTTGTGGCCATCATTTTGTTTCCTCCTTTCAATATGTGTGTACTTCTTCCCTTGAATTCTTCTGGCCTCTGTGCCTTCTTCAGAATTGCCTTGCAAGCTTATTTAAATAGATACATAAGATGCCGAGGCCAAAGGCAAGTACGGCTTCTAAGTCAGTGGATTCTGAAGGACGGGATGAGCTTGAACAGCCTGTTGAGTCCGCTGAGAGGATTGATCTCAATGAAGATAACGATCCCGAGGAAACCATGGAAGAAGAGGTGGAGTATGAAGAAGTGGAGGTAGAGGAAGAAGAGGAGGAGGAAATAGAAGAAGAGGAGGAAATAGAAGAAGAGGTGGAAGAAGAAGAAGAAGAAGATCAGGATGTTGAAAATGCTGATGGGGAACTTGATGAGGATGAAAAGAGGACATATGCTGAGCTTCTTGCTCGTCCTCCTCATGGTTCTGAAGTATATATCGGAGGCATTCCACATGATATTTCTCAGGAGGATTTGAAAGGCCTTTGTGAATCTGTTGGAGAGGTTACTGAGGTACACTTTTTTTTTTTTTTCTGCTAAATGTGAAACTATTTTCCCTTTTTGAGATTAATACTGATGCATCATACTTTATGATGGTAGGTTCGGATTATGAAAGGTAAAGATTCAAGTGAAAACAAGGGCTTTGCTTTTGTGACTTTTAGAAGCGTAGAATTGGCCGATAAAGCCATTGATGAGCTAAATAATGCCGAATTTAAGGTGACAAGTCTTCTTATGCATCACTCATATAATAATATTATCCAAACTAAAAAAATGTTGCATCTCATAACTTGAAAGCAACTTACAGATTATTTGTGTATCCATCTCCGTTTTCTCTTTGGTTCTGACAACAACATTATTTGTTCTTATGTTTGGTCTTCACAATCATGTTTCTTTGGTTGCTGAGCAACTTATCAGTCTCTCTCTCAGGGTAAAAAAGTTAGGTGTTCTACTTCCCAATCAAAGCATCGATTGTTTATTGGTAATATTCCAAGAAGCTGGGAAGAGGAAGACCTGAGGAAGGTCGTGTCAAAGGTTGGGCCTGGAGTTACTGGTTTGGAATTAGTGAAGGTTAGTTTAATGGCCTTGTGTATATGTGTTGTCGTCTCTACTAGTTTATATTATTGGGTACTTGTGATCTCTAGGGCTGTTCAGTGGTAATGCCGCGATGTATTTGCTTTTGTGCTTGCAGGATATGAAGAACTCAAGTAATAACAGGGGCTTTGCCTTTGTTGAGTACTATAACAATGCATGTGCTGAGTATTCAAGGCAGAAGATGATGAACTTGGAATTCAGACTCGGTAATAATGCTCCTACTGTGAGCTGGGCTGATCCTAAGAATGCCGATTCTTCTGCTTCTTCTCAGGTATCGTATAGTTTCTCTCTTTCACTTCCCGACTTCCTGCAGGTTTCTTTTGGTAGTTTATGTTTCATGCATGTCTCATTGAATGATTTGTTCTATTTTCTTGTGTTTAAGCTGACACACATGCATGTGTCTTCCTTACTGTAATTTCGATTTGTTAGTCTAAGGTAACCCATCTTATGTAGGTAAAGGCAGTTTACGTAAAGAATTTGCCAAAGGCTGTAACACAAGATCAGTTAAAGAAGCTATTTGAACACCATGGAAAAATCACTAAAGTGGTTCTGCCTCCTGCAAAACCTGGACAAGAGAGAAATAGAATTGGTTTTGTTCACTTTGCAGAGAGATCTTGTGCCATGAAAGCACTCAGGAACACAGAAAGATATGAATTAGATGGTGATTATTGAGTTCTTATCCATTTTACATTTATTTTAGTGGATGTATTTCCGAATGTTAGTGTTCCCATTTCTCAGGCCAAGTTGTGGAATGTTCTCTTGCGAAGCCACAAGTAGATCAAAAGACATCTGGGGGGTCAAGTTCGCAGAATTCCAGTTTTCTTCCTAGTTATCCACCTCAGATCGGGTATGGTCTCATTGGGGGTGCCTATGGTGCTTTAGGTCCAGGATACGGTGTTGCAGGCATCCAGCAGGTGATATATTTCTCCATGCATATGGGTTTTCTTCATTATTGTTGTCTCTCAATACTTTACATTTGTCTGTTCATGTTTTCATTTTCATTCTATCTCTGCATTTTACTCATTCGGCATATCCGGGATATTCCCATGAGCACCTTTGGCATTTGTATAATTTATGACTAAAAGCTCCTCTACAAGATTGTCTACAAGATTAAACTCAAAGTTCGGGATGCCTGTCTCTCTATCTTGTTTTTGGTTTTATGTTAAACAATCCTTACTAATTTCTTACTTTTTCGAGTGTTGATGCTGCTTGAGGAAACGTGGCAAAAGTTCGATAGCTTATTCTTATATCTTTATTAACTATCATCCTTTGATTTACTTGGTTTTATGCTTTTTCTCTCTCTCTAGATTTTATCTGATATATATATATATATATATAATTATGTCTCCTACAGCCCTTAGTCTACGGAAGGGGAGCAACACCTACCGGCATGTCAATGATGCCGATGCTTCTACCCGATGGCCGGATTGGATATGTTCTGTAAGTTCAGTAACGTTATTTTCTTTCCAATACTTAAAACTTTTAGAAATTTGTGTCCTTGTTCTTTCCATGCAAAGCGAATATTTCAGTTCCTTTCAACCCATAGGCCATATCTATAATATGCACCCAACGATCAGACCTTGATCATCTATCGATGCAGGCAACAACCGGGAGCGCAACAACCTCAAAGCCCGCCTGTACATCAGAGACACAGTCGAGGTGGCAGCAGCAAGAGTGGTGGCAGTTCGAGCAGCAGGGGAAAACACGGTGGCAGCGACAATGGCCAGCGATACCGACCGTATTGATTTGCTCGTATTAGAATGGATTATAAGCGGTGGGATGGAGAGTTTATTTTTAGTCAAATTACCTTGCCATCTCCACAAATTGTTGATTTTTCAGCTAAAACCATAACTGCCTTAGTTCTTAAGGTGTATTATGGGGCTTCTTTTTAAAGTAAAATGTTTGTGCATGAAATGTTATTCCAGCTAAATGTTGAATCTGTATGACCTGTTTGATATTCATATCTTTATGATTACATGTGATTTCCGTGTTTTTGGTTCACGTTAAATGGTTGATTCGGTCAGACCGGTTCGAGAGTTGGACCAAGTCGAGAGTCCATAAAGGGCAGGGGACGTTACATTTGGAAGTCGCAGCAGAAATGAAATTAAATTGAAACTTTTAGAGCCTTTATAGCATATTCAGAACATGTAAGGGTCAAACTGTAATGAGCATAAAAGTAGCATGGCCATAATGTCATCGAACCAACTTAGGATTTAACCCAATTCCTTTAGGCATGTACTTTTTGCACAAACTTGTAAGTTTCAAGGTAAAAATGAAATTTTCAAATATTTTGAGGCATCGATTAATTTTCAAGGTATTAGGACCATCTTGTTACATTTTGACAAAGTTTAATGATTGTTTTGCAATTATTTCAATAATTTTTATGATTATTTTGTAAAGATTCAAAAAATTAATGATCGTTTTATAACTTCTAAATCTTCAGTGACCAAAATGATCACTTAATCAAAATTTAATGACCTATGGCGTACTTCAACCTTAAATTTTTGACAGTATGAAAATGAAAAGGTATAATGGCAAAATTAGCTTCCAATGTTTATTAAAATGATAATTTTGGCCCCTATTATTGTTTTAGCATTTGACCCTCAATGTTTTATTTTAGGTCAAAAAGACCCTTAGCATATGACTAAATAGTCCCTTTGGTCCTTATTATTTTTTCTAGAGCATTTTGGCTCTTAACGTTTTATTTTGGGAGTAAAAAGACCCCTATTTTGGAGCGTTAACCGCTCATTAACTAATGATTTTCATTCACATAGGGTTATTTTTCACCCAAAAGGAAATGTTGAGGCCAAAATGCTCTAATAAATAAAATATTAGGGGCCAAAATGACTATATAATCAAACAATAGATGTAATTTTCGACATTATGTCTATAAATAAATATAAAATAACTTTTAATCTTTGAATTTGATAATTTTTTCAAATTGGTCATATAATTATTTATTTATTTTTATTGGTTCTTGAATTTTGATATATATATTTTCATATGTTTAGTCTTTTTGATTATGTGCCACATGATATAATCCTGAAATGTCACATCACTAATAGGATTAAAATGAAAAAAATATGTTAAATTTAGGAGGCTAACGTGGACGAAAACAAAGTTCAAAGACTAAAGTCAAGGAAAAACGTAAAATTTAGGAACTAAACTCTGATTTATCCCTTATAAATAACAAAGATATCGAAATCGAACTGCTGCATTCAATTTATCAGATACCGACAGGGGGGAAATCTAGCAAACGAGCGAATTGTCTTTCGAATTTTGAAATCAATGGAATTTTCAAGGTACAATTCATCTCATTCCACGGCGCCGTCGGCGCCGGAGTTGCCTCCAGAGTCCTACGGCCACCAACAGCACCAGCCTCCGCCTCCGCAGCAGCTGAACCAATACCAAAGCTACTACGGAATCCCTCCTCCGGAGCCGGTGCCACCTCGTCCGTCGCTAAGTTATGGGCAGAGCGGTGGGTTTCCGGCAGGAACACAGCCAGATGTCGTGAGGGCGTTTCAAATGGTGGATAAGGATAGAAGTGGATTCATCGATGAACACGAGTTGCAGCAGGCGCTATCCTCGGGTTACCAGAGGTTTAATCTTAGGACTATAAGGTTGCTCATGTTCTTGTTCAAGAATCCTTATGATTCCCACAGAATTGGTAAAATTCATTCTTTTTTTCCTGCTTCATTATTTATGTATTCCCAACGTGAACTTGAAGAAATTATCTGCATAAATGAGACTTGAATCCCAGACTTAATCGCTCTGTTAATTGAGCTTCCATGGTGTTTTGCTTGTGCTTAAATGCTAAGTTATAGAGTCGAATTTGAACTGGGATAAGGCATAATCGGAAACAAGTATTTCGAGCTGGGTTTAAGCACATATAATATGTATCGAATGAAATGATTGTTGCTAAAATTTTCAATTTCAGGGCCTGTGGAGTTTGCTGCACTCTGGAGCTGCCTTGGTCATTGGCGGGTAAGTGATTAAACATTTTCTTTGATTTTTCATTTCACTTTAAATATTCATATCTAACCCTCGTTTTGACATATATTCGAACATATGTATGAAAATATAATGCTTAAAGGAACTTTAAAATATGTAGATTTGAACTTTGAATATACCTGTAACCGACATTCTTGTGTTCGAGCAACATGGTATTCGTGTTAATCGTTCAACATCTTTACTCATTTGATTAACGTTCAATGGATTCGGAATTTGTAGGCGATATTCGACAGATTTGATAAAGATAGAAGTGGGAGAATTGATTCAATGGAACTAAGGGATGCTCTGTACAGCCTTGGATATACAGTTCCACCTCCTGTTTTTCAAGTTCTAATTTCCAAGTACGATAACGGAAGTGGAAAGGTAGAACTCGATTTTGACAGCTTTGTCGAGTAAGGCTTATTTTCTCTTCATTTTTTTGTTGTAATTTTCCCCTTTTCTCCGTTCAAAGATTTGAAATGTAATCTGACTGTGTTGTTTTCTCATCTTCTGTTTGATTTGCAGATGTGGGATGATTGTTAAGGTGAAATATTGCTCTCCTTTTAGCTATTTCCATTCTTCTGGAAAAATGCTTATTGAATCAGTCGACACGAGCATGCATTCCGTGTAAAATCTGCATACACATGTTTACATTGTTTTGTCATTGTTCGATTGAAGAGCTTCTTGTATTTTTCAGGGTTTGACAAACAAATTCAAGGAAAAGGATAAAGGATATACAGGCTCGGCGACGCTTTCGTATGATTCATTTCTGTGCATGGTAATTCCATTTCTTGTTTCATATGATTGACGCCTTTGTATTTCAACCTAGATATCAAATAATCACCTTGTTTTTTTTATGACTTTGGCTTGATCAAATCCTATCTTACATTGTAACTTCTGGTAAATTTTCTGTAAAACGTTAGCATTGTTATTAGCATTTAATATAAAGGAGGTTGTGATTCTGTTCAAGGAAAACGAATCTCAGGGATTTGATCTTCAAATATCATGTGTATATATGCTATATATATAAGCACATATATTCTTTAATCATTTCTGATTTTTGGCTTATGTTATTCGGATTTAGGTGTGTGCGTCAAATAGTAGTATGTGGCTTTTGGCCTATGTTATCCGGATTTAGGTGTGTGCGTCAAATAGTAGTATGTGGCTTTTGGCCTATGTTATCCGGATTTAGGTGTGTGCGTCAAATAGTAGTATGTGGCTTTTGGCCTATGTTATCCAGATTTAGGTGCGAGTGTCAAATAGTAGTATGCAATTTTTGGCATATGTTATTCGGGTTTAGGTGCGAGTGTCAAATAGTAGTATGTGATTTTTTGGCGTATGTTATTCGGATTTAGGCCAGTGTCAAATAATAGTATGTGATTTTTGGCGTATGTTATTCAAATTTAGGTGCGAGTGTCAAATAATGGTATGTGATTTTTTGGCGTATGTTATTCCGATTAAGGTGTGAGTATGAAATAGTAGGATGTTATTTTTTGACGTATGTTATTCAGATTTAGGTGTGTGTCAAATTATAGTATGTTTAATTTCATTTCTAAATTTTTCATGTATTTGAAGTTGCTTTAAAAGGTTTTATGTCTGATTATGTGTTGGATAAACAAAAGCAGAATGAAGAGTTGGACAAACGTGTGTATTTACAACAAAAGCAAAATGAAGAATCATCGGTAGTTAGTAGAGTTATAAATGAATCGAGTTTGAACGGATAAATTTTGTTTATATTGGTTTATCTTTTTACAAGTTTATCAAGAAGTTTAAAATTTCATTTTTGTTTATTTATTTTATATTCTGTATGTTTTTTAACGTGTTTATTTAGTTTTTTCAAACATATTCGTTTAGTATGTTTCTAAACATGTTTGTGAATGTTAATCAAACATTTTTATCGATTGAACATGTATTAAAAATATATCCATATATAATAAAGAAATAAATCATAGATTATCATATTTATTATTTTCAAATAAAATCAAACATAAACATAAATATAGATATTTTAAGTATCTCTTGTAAGAAATATGAATTTAAAATAAAATAAATGAGTTATATTCAATGCAATACTTCATTTGTGAAAGTAATGTAATGATCGAAAGGTATTCATCCATAATCATGTTCTGTTCGAATTAGAGAAATAGTGTCAAATATCAATGTACTTACAAGTGTGAATCTCACAGTCCGAAGTTGGGTACGATACTCAAGCCAGCAGATAACCGTTGGCAATTTGTTTTTCGTCTAGGAGGGTGGCGTCCGGCTGATCCATCGAACCGGACACTATCTTCCCGACACATGCCGCGCAGATTCCAGCTCGGCAATCATGGAGCAGCGCCACTTCTGCATTTTCAGCTGCATCTAAAATGTATTCATCACGAGGGGCCTCAAACTCATCCATCACACCATCAAGTCCTACAAGCTTAATCTTGTAAGCTGCCATTGGTGTTCTGTGCTTGGAGGAACATTTCAAGCCAACAGGTTTAGAGACGTTGTTAGCAAATCCAAGAGATGTCGGGACCGTGACAATGGCACTAAAGAACCGATTAGGGATCGAAGCTCGAACAAGACAATGAGAAATAATCTTCGTAGTTGTCATTTTTATCCCTAAATCCAAATAACAATCGGTCAATTTGTCAAGTGATTGACATATACAATTACACACATAACGTGTTGTTTAGATTCTTTACTTTTTACGAAACATCTGTGTCCTGAATAACTTATTACACATATGATAACATTATACAATTACACATATTTATATTTATCACTGTACCGAATCTGTGTTATAATATACGTTAACCACCGCAATTTCCAGTCCTCAATTAAAAAAAAACTGAAAATTCAACTAAGAAACTTGTAAAAGATCAAAGAAGCAGAGAGAGAACCTAATAGTGATGGTAATCGGCTCAGCACTCGTAAGAGTGAGAAACTTGATTCTGCTGTGTTAGTGTTTTAGGGGTTTAGGATTTTGGTATTTGGTATTTGTCAAAGAGCAAATATAAAGGAAAGTTTTTAATACAAGTTAGCCCCTGAACTATATCATATTTTTTAATTAACCCTTAATTTTTTTTTTGTAAATAGTTCTCTGAATTTTGGTTTTTTCCTCTCAATTCAGTCCAAAAACCTAACACGGTTAATAAATATGGGTAGGCCAGAATAAGAACATGACACATTCCATATAAACATGTCACTTTACCATTGAATTTGAAACGAAATTTAATTGTAGTTTGATATAATAATAACTTTATTCTTAAAATTTATACGTTTTTATCAGTTTAATCTTAATTTGAAACAATTTAATAAATTTAATCTTTCATGTTTAAGAAAAAAAATCAACTTAATCTTTCTTTTATGATAATATCAAACCAAATGAATCAATCAGATCAAATAACAGTTGGATATCTGTTGAAGCCAAAAGATTTAGAAATGATCTTAAGAGATCCAAGAGATGACGGATGGCAGTCATGAACCGGTTTGGGGTCAAAGGTCGAACAATACAAGGGGAAGTAGTCGTCATCTTTACTCTTGAACCCGATTAGCAATGGTCAGTCTGTCATGTGGTTAATATATACGAACATACATACGTACGTGCGTATAAATATAAAATCCAAGCAAATAACCATAATAAAACGATAAATTAAAAAACCAAGAGCATTTAGAAGGATTAACAAATGCAAACCAAAGTAGAGCTTTATTAGTTTCCATCCAACATACATTGTGGATATGCACAGATATTTGGGAAAAGACGAAAAAAGTTCCGACCTGCCGGATTCGAACCAGCGACCTAAGGATTGCTATGTGCACCACTACAGTCCTCCGCTCTACCAACTGAGCTAAGGTCGGCTTCATTTATGGTTGAAATATTTATGTTTTATTTGTATTTTCTAATACTTCCTTAATACAATTTATTTAAATGATAAAACGCACAAAATTGTACACGAAATAATCCATTTTGATTGTAAATTTATTTGGATAACATGTATAGGAAATTTCATAGGTATAACAAAATATCGTAAATGTTGAGATCAATTAATTGATCGAGCCCAGTTATGCCATGCAATAGAGGTACGCCATTTGTTACTTGGAGCAAGGGTAGCTTCGGTGGAGCGAGCAATACTGTTGAAGACCAGATCATTACGACCTTTCCAGATATGCCATGCAATAGAGGTACGATTAAGCATGTGTATCTCTTAAGGGAGAAAAAAACCAAAAAAAGAAGAAGAATATTAACTGGATTAAACAAACAAAATTGCTGAATTACATACACATCATATATTAGTATAAATGAATCATAATTATCCTTGCTTGATCAAAGTGTATCAAATGGGCTGGCTGCTAAAGGGAAGGGTACAAAGACTATCAAAATGCAAATTTCAAGTCTGAGAGGTCATCCATTGGTATTTCTAAACCTATTGAATCATGGTCTTGCAGACCATCCTCATCAAAGTTTAGCCATGAAATCAGATCTTGGGGGCCACCTATCTCATTCGAAACACCCAATTCTTCCATCGGATCCAGCTCTGTTAGTTGCAAATTTGCGAAATCAACAGGCTCGTCTGCTTCTTTAGATGCATCCGGACGAATGTTACTCACTCCTCTCTCGACCATCTTGCTAGTATTACCCAAAGGAGGTAGTGAAGGATCGGAAAGCCTGCCATTGAATCCATGCCCTGAATTACCCTTTTGCTTAGGCTTTGATTTTGTTATCCGGTCACCTTTGGCACCATCCAGTGATGCCCCACCAGCCCCAGATACCGAACTCATATTTCTTAAATTATCTCTGCTCTGCTCCCTCTCTCTTACACTTCTATTTCCTCTTAGTCCTCCGGTGGTGCCGTCAAGAGCAGGTGCTACCCTAGAAGAAGCACTTCCAACAACGTCATCAATCAGTACTTCCCTCTTCCTTCCTTTGTTCAACATAGATCCGTACTTGGACATGACATGCTCCGACGAGTGAACAGCCTGAGCAGCTTCTGGAGAATCGTACCTCTCAAAAGTACTACAAACAGCACCTGAGGCAGAAGAGAGATTAACATAAATTTTCCTACCCTTCAAAAATGCTCTCAATGACTAAATAAATTCCAAAATCCACAAGCTTTAACAGCATATTATAGCGCTATGTTTCTTAGTGCCTTCACTCTTTTCTCGAGTATCTGACACATTCAAACATGAGTTATAATACACGAATAAACTTACAGAATCTTCACATACACATGTCGGACGAACACAACAAACTTGAGTTGAAGTAACATGAAATTTATTTTCGCACGTACCTGAGCCCCTGGCTTCTGCTTGATGGTTAGATGTTTCATTGCAAGTATTACTGGCAGTTCCAGAGCCAATACATTCAACAGATTTTGCTTCGTTACTGCTTGGCTGTACAGAAAACATGACATCTTGCAATGCAGGTTCGCTAAAGCAACTGTTGCCCGACTCTTCAAATTTTCGACATCTACCAAGTGTTCGCTTGATAAAAGATAATGCAACTTGTTTTGAAACCTTACGAACTGCGCTTTTCGATGAATTACCCCCACGACAAGCCTGCATAAATCGTTTGTAGTAAATGAATTAAGCATAAATGGCTTTAGTTATTAAATAGAAACAGTAACCACACCCGGAATCTGAGAATTACCAAATGTTTTTTGTTAGCCATTTGTATTAGTTGGTCCATTGCCTCATGCTCAATGTTCCTGCAGATTACACCGCATTATTCTAGTTGAAGCACCATTTAATAAGAAGGCTATTAACAACACTAGAAGACAACTCTCTATCTCACCTTCTCTCTACTTCTCTCCCATTCTGAATGGCTTTATCAATCTTCCCCAACTTTTTCTTCTTTTTCTGGATCTACAAATCAGTAAAATAAAGCGTTCAAATCTGCCGAAATGCAATTTAAAAGCAAAAGACAGCTAAAAGGTTTTACATCAAACAATGAAATTTCATTTTAGCAAAAATAAGAATATATATATGAAACAAGGCTAATTTTAAAAATAAGCTCAAATAGTCCAAGTAGAAGATGTTTTTGAAACAAGTTATGGACAGAAACCTGTTGATAAAGATGTTCATTAAGTTCAACAACATTTTGATTTATTGCTTCCTCTTCCTCTGTCAAATCAGGCTGCAAAAAATGAAAAGGAAAATCATATAAGAGTGAAGTACAAAGACATTTGACATCAAATAGACAGAAGTGTGAAAGAGAACTCACCAAAGTCTCTGGATAAAGACCA
Organism: Hibiscus syriacus; assembly: GCF_006381635.1. Lineage (NCBI taxonomy): Eukaryota > Viridiplantae > Streptophyta > Magnoliopsida > Malvales > Malvaceae > Hibiscus > Hibiscus syriacus. The sequence continues at coordinate 2,040,524 of NW_024063176.1, forward strand.
ATACTGTGTAGCTCCAGCAAAAGCTTGTCCTCCATAGACATAAACTGGTACTGGCCATCTGACAAAGAAATGGCAGAAATACTTATTTCCTTAGGTTGAGCCTGACCCAGGTCGGTTGAACATATTTCACTCACAGGCCCCATATCTGAATGTGAAAATTCATCATCTCCCGACCACCTTTCACTACTATGTAACGAATTAGACATGCCGGAATTCCTAAATGTGTTAGAAGCAACACTCGCATCATAAGAGAGTCTATCTAACAGAGAGTTCTTCTGACACTGAAAATCTGCGTTCGACTCAACTTCAGACTCTATCCTGTCCCTATCTTTAGGTTCAACATCCATATGGTTACAAGAATCACAATGGGAATCATCACTTGCATAGTGAAGGGACATATTCTTAGCTTCAATGTGGTTGTAAATTTCTTCACTTTCATCTTCTTCTATCAAAGCAGAAAGAACTCTTTGGCATAAAGGAGTAACCTTGTCAAACTGTTTTAGATCCAATCCACCAGTTGCGGTGTTAGTTTTGACAATTTCTTCAACAGAACTACGTGCATCTTTTGGTGTCACACCACCCTGAGAAATGAAAGGAATTTGTATCAATATTTGCCAACAAAATTTTAGCTTAATTTCCATCCAGGCAGCTATCCCTTTTGCGGTTTTTGGATCTCTTAAAAAGATCTGGTTTACGGAGAAATACATAAGATGATGGAGCCTACCAAAACAGTATATCCATCTCCAAACATCTGAGACAAACTCTCATCAAGCCCTTCTGCCAAATTTATCTGTTCCAACATCAAAATAATAGATAAGGAAACTGTGATTAAAAAAAAATCCCAAAGTGTCAATGCGTCAAAAGCCTGTTAGTAACCCTACGGTACCTGTTGTCTAAGGAATGATGTTTCCTCAGAGCTGACAGAATTAAAAATTGATCCCATTTTCTTCCAAAAAGGACCAGAACAAGCAAGACCTATCAAACCAAGTAACAGGTAAGACTATATGCCACAACTAAAAGCTCAGTTCTCAAAAGGCATTTTTCTTTTATTTATTTCTCTCTTTTGGATGGGGATGGGGCAATCATTCGAGAGAGATACATACTAGTAGCAAATCGAGCAGAAGTGGCAGCTGCAAATAGTTCATCATGATCATCATCAGATTCACCTGAACATGCCATCCCAAACACTTCATTAGGAAAAATATAACAGGAGCTTTCATGGATCTTAAACGTCTTTAGTACACAAAAATTTAGAGGTATATGCATGCAGAAAGTGTGAATCTAAAACTCATTCCAAACTTGACTATCACATAAACAAAAAGACACTGTCCATTAAAAGAAATATTAAATCCGTACAAGCACACAAATATTACATGTTGACAACTAAGCTAACACAAACAGATATGATACTGTTTGGTCACAGAGATGTGGATAAGAATCACATCATTCATGCACAGCATTAAGATTGGGAATAATAAGCAAAATGATTAAAATGATATTCTTAGAGCAATCATAGTGATATAGACTCGATACTCTAAATTTTCAACATATATGAAGATGAAACTTGAAAATCTCATGGATCTAGTAAAAACCTGTGCAATTTGAAGAGATGTTATTCTGTATCAAACCAACACGAGTTGTGGCCTTGCGATCTTTCAGCTTTTTGGAAGGTGGACGCCCTGTCTTACTGAACCAAAGAAAAATAATTCATTCATCAGATTTCCTCAAGATAAATAAACAACCTAATACCAAAAGCTAGTTGGAAATATTTAAAAACCTTCTATTTTTATCAAAAGCAGATCTCGCACTTTGTATTGGCTTGGTTGTCGTAATATTCTCCAACTTCTCCCTCATAGGAGGAATGCCTGGTTTGGTCAAGGATGGTGTATTAACTCCACTCCTTCCTTGTCTCCGGACTCTATCTCCAATTTCATTAGTAGACATTCTGTTCTTTCTTGTGGGCAATAAGAAAGACCCAGCTTTTTGAGATGTAGGTAAAGTAACCTCACTACAATCAATTCCTTTCTCTTTTGATTTGTTATCCCCAGCCCCTGATTCTTCACTCTCAGAAAACCCAAATGGAGAAGAAACATTCTCAGGTTCCCTCTTAAATCTGGGAGTAGCATTATCTACACTGCAACCAAGCAGTGATCCACCAGTTCCAATAGATGCCCTAGCACCAAAATCAGGAGTTGTGAAGCCTTGATTTAAAATCTGAGCTTCAGCATTAGATGGGGACACTAAATTTGTTCTCCTTGTACGTGAGTTTTTATGTGGTCTCTGACCACCCCACTGAGACATGGCCTGTGAAGATGAACCCGTAGACATAAAACGTTTTTGATTGTTCCCAACACCAAACGGTTGGATCTTATTTAGATTTGGCTGTTCCCAACCCTGCAAAGCTCCAGATGAGAGGTGAACTTTAGAAGATGAGTCTAACACCATGATGGAACCAGTTCGTGGTGCCCTAGAAACCTTTGCTTTTAGCATTGTACTTGGGCCACTTGCCTGATTGTCATCTTGGAGAGTTGCCCTGATGAATACAGCCGTTAAAAGAATCAATAGTCAAGGAGAAGAAACCACTAAAAATAATATCATACATGAAAAATTAAATGCAAACTTCGATGGTTGTTAACTATGTATGATTCCTGCATATACACTACAGACTGCTAGAACTAAACCAGTGAAGCACATACTTATTATTTGCTTTTACTACAACCCTCTGCTCCAACATAGTCGCACGATCTCGAGGAATAGAGGTACTCTCCAATTCATTCCTTAGCACTGTACTGGCATCTGAACCAGCCGCTTCAAAAGAACCGTCTGACTTTCTAATGCCACTAATTCCTAGGGAAGATTTTGATCTGTAAGCATAAAAAAACGAATAATACAATAGTAAGAAAAAGCTTTTAGAGAACAAGGTTCGAAAAACGGCTGAAAAATGACACAATCACATAATTTATAAACAAAAGGCCTAAACATGAAGAAACAATCTAGTGCAGCAATAAGGCCTTAAGATACAGGAGAAGGAAGCTTCCTACATAGTAGTTAGGAAACAGTAATATCATATCAAGCATTCAGGAATGCAATATCAAAAATAGCAGTTATACAGTTTGAGTTGAAAACTAATATACCCACTGCCCAGCAAAATGAGACGGCATTCTTTCTTAAATCATCAACTAGGATAGAAGTTCAGTCCTAGACAAACAATCACCTGAAACCCTGTATATCACATGATCGCAACTTTGATTCAGAACTCAGCTTTGATTGCATTACTCGTTTTATATCTCGATCACCACCAGCAACTCTATTTCCCACAGCTGCAACAGATCGTTTCCTTTTCATCTTTGTCTCCCATCCTTCACCTGGCAATCTGCGGATCTTTTCTTCCATTCGAGCAGAACCACCATTAACAGCTGAAAGCACATCACCATCTTTTTCTATTGTCCCCTGCTGCCTTGGATTCACAGCAGTTCTATCAGCCTATATCATGAAAGCAGAAACGGAGACAAAACAGTAAAGTAAATAAAATTGATGAAGCATAAGCTAAACATTAAGATAAAAAGGAAGGGTGTAGAAAAGCTATGTTTTAAGTTTCAGGCCCATTTTGTTTTCTTCCTTTTATTTTTGCATAAAATTGCACATTCAATTATCATTAAACAAAATGACCAAAGTCCGTCAGAAACATCATTTGATACATAACTGAACAGTTGTCAACTTATCTTTCTATGCAAATTGCATCGAAATTCACATATTTTATCTTCAAATAATGCACATAAAAATCTAAACTGGTATTCCAGCAATACAAGTAAAATACAAACCCTTAAATCAGCCACTGATGTGCGAACACGCTTGTTGAGCCCAATACTCTTTGGCCTATCCTCCAATCTTTGAGTTATTAAGTCATGTCCATTTCTATGAATCTGGCTTCCCCCCTTCGTAATATTTACTCCACTGGTTCTCTCACTTGAAATATCACTTCGCTGTCGCTTCTTTGAGCTTAAAGCTTCTTTATACCTATCCAGTTTAGAAATTGACTCTCGCAACCTTTTTACTCTATCCCTGTTAGAAAGACAAAGCAGATTCAATAACTAAAAGCTGTTCACATGACTTACGAGTAACAGGAATCATAATTGGGATAAAATATGCATGGAGTACATGTACAGCAAGAAAACTATGACAAGAATCATTTGACTTGCAGGAAAGCTTTATATTCTCTATCCAAGACTGGATATATCTACATTGCATGCAAAGAAAATATATTGCATATACCACTATACACGAGCATTGCAGGCATTCTAACTAATCATGTCCATATAGTCTGTTATTTGCCCGTTATGTTTCCAAGGGCAGTTCCTACCATTGCCTAATTAACTTTAAAGGTTCCTCTGTCGCCACAATTACAATGAGAAATCATTTTACTAAACCATAAAGGTTACCATATTCCATCTATTATAGAAAATTCCAAATTTTAGCATTATTCAGCTGGTGGAATATGTAGAAAGACTATACCTGGCCTTTCTGGAGGTATCTTGAACACTTTCCTTAAAGTTCTTAAGCTCCTCTGTCGCCACTGGAGGGCAAGGTTTAGTGTGTGAAACTCCAAAAGAATGATCATCTGATGTACTGCTTCGAAGAGGAACACCCAACACCCGGCTTAATTCTCCAGACCGAGTATATTTCTGGTTGCCTAATGAAAGTGGCTCCAAGGGCAAACATTGAGGCAATGTTGGCATATCCAAAGAAAACCCAGCATTCCCACGGCTTAAATTACTGCCGGAACTTAACATTTTTCTCTGTAAATCTACCGACTTAAAACTGCCAAGCCTGCACACATGAACAGAAGACTATTACTCGCAAAACCAAGTAACTAGTTTCTCTTCCACTAATAATCTATACCCTAACAAACTGTTCAGTTCTAGCTTTATAATTTTAACGATAAAAAATTAAATGTACTGTTTCCTAAGAACAAATAACACAAATGCTTTTTTACAGAGCAATCATGTTAAACACGGCGTTGCATTGCATTTTACTCCTTTTTTTTCTTATTAGCAGCATTTCTAATGACAAAAAAAGACAATCAAACAGAACCTTAGTAAATTGTATTAACTGCTTTTTTTCTTGCTTCTGCTACTTAACAAGTACTAAAGCAGTAAACTTTAAATCATAGATCAAAATCCCCAATTATGTCCGATGCAAAATAAAAATAAATAAATAACTTAATAATCATAAGGAAAAACTAAAAGGAAACTCCAGAAAGTTCAATAAAAAAATATTTCTGCCAAATTTTTAAAGGGTGAAAGTTCAAAAACTAAGCACTTACACTTCTCTTCCTTCACTTTCTCTTCTTATCAAACTAGTAATAAAACATTTAAATAAATATAACAAGGGAAAAAGGAAATTTTTGAAAATTTGAGTGCTGGGAATATGAATGAGAACCCTAAACTTGAGAGTGTAATGTAATAAAGAAAGGCCGAAATTGAAGTGAAATTAAGAAAAAAATAAGCTGAATTTAGAGAGTTTAAGGATTCAATTACCTGAGAATCAAACAAGTCAAGCACAGATCAAAATCAGCATTCTAAATAAAAAGGGAAAGCGAAAGCGATTATTGTAAACGTTTGTATATATAAACTAAAGGGTGAAAATATCTTTTTGGTTGCAGAAATGCTACGTCGTCGTTTCGGTTCATTTTTTTTTTGGTTTGGTGAACTACAGTAAATAATCACTAAAGTATGAGTAAATTTATGCTTTCATCACTAAAATTTCAAAAGTAATAATATAATTATTAATTTGATCATTTTATAAGAAATTAGTCACTTAACTACTAACAACTATTATCGCAGTCGCATAAACCTAATATGGCACGTTTAAGTAGTTGAGTTGATATTATTTAACCACATGATATCTTTTAACCAATCACCTTGACTCACGTTAAAAATAATAAATCACATCTATAAATCTTCCTATACTCTTCGGTCTTCATACTTTGTTTCCTTTTTTTTCATTCACTAAACCATATTTTTTGTCTTGTTTCGTCTCTCTATTTCTAAAATTATTAGGTTTTTTCAACAACAAAAAATTCTCTTGAATTAGAACAACTATATTGATACTCAATAATGGTCTATTCTAACAATTGTTGTTATCTTTGTTGTATTTGATAATGTTCCATGAAGATGTTTACCATACTCGTATCGATAGATTCTTAACTAGTCTTAAAACTTTTATATGCAGTTATCTTGAAGATAAATTAGATGACTTGGTTGTGATTCTCTACAAATTCATCACATTATTGAATCTGTTATATGTCGAGAAATCAGTGTTAGTTTTAGGTGATTACATCAAAGTAAGAATGAAAAATGTAATTGATTTTTCTATTGTAAATGAATATGGTGACTGTATTCATATATGTTTAAGGAATATATTGAATTGCATCTTACAATTGTATAAGTTTAGGACTCTTCTAGCTCGTATGACCAGTGATGTAGCTGATGAATCAAATTTGAGGTTCAATTAGGATATTGAATCCTTAAAAGGAATTGAAAAATATAACATTAAATATTTCGATGGTTGAAAAAATAGTTTTGTTGGACAATCAATTTTAAGTATACTTTGTGAAAAATCAATTATAAAAGAAATATATATATATATATATATATATATATAAATTTTCAGTACTAATTTTATTGCAAACGATAATAAGCGAGGAGTGATGATTGACCAATAATAATAATTATAGTTAATACTTTAAAAAATTAGAGAAATACTATCATATCATATATCATTTAATGATTTAATAATTTAATTTAATTTAATTATTGGATTAAAATATTTTAAAATTTAATTATAAAATTAATATATAAGCTAAAGTTTAGGGATAATGATGAAATTTTTATATTTTAGACGAACATTGGAGTACATTTTTTTAGGAAACTTCTGCTGTGCGGCGCCTAAAAAAGGGTTAAAAACGGCGTGACCGATTAAACAAGTGACCGGTTAAAATTTAGACCGGTTATGTTATATTATTTAACCGGAAATATTATCAAGCACAATAACATATTAGGTAGCGCTTAGATAATATAATAGGTAGCGCTTATATAATAAAATAGGCATTTAACCAGAAATATTATCAAGTACAATAACAAATTAGGTAGCGCTTATATAATGTAATAGGTAGCGTTTATATTGACATATTTTCTCATAAAAATGGTAAATTTAAACCGGTTACATTATAAATTGACCTATTACATTATAAATATCGATTTCGATGTTTTCAGGATCGATACAATTTTAAATGTATCGACACTTTATACGTGCAACTCGTTTGTGCTTTATTTTGGAAAAAAGTATCGACACATATTTAAAGAGTGTCGATACATAATGTAGACCTATTTCCTAATTAACCAGTATATTTTAACCGGTTACATTGTAAATTTACCTGTTACATAATAATTATCGATTTCGATGTTTCAAGGATCGATACTTTTTAAAAATGTATCGACACTTTATGCGTACACCTCGTTTGCCATTCATTTTGAAAAAATGTATCGACACAAATTAAACAAAGTGTCGATACTTTATGTTGACCTATTCTCTCATGAACCCGGTATATTTCTACCGGTTACATTGAAAATTTACCTATTACATTATATTTATCGACACAAAATCTAATAGTGTCGATACTTTATGTTAACATGTTTTATAATTAAACGGTATATGTGTACTGGTTACATTGTCAATTTACCTATTAGATTATATCATTTGTCATTAAAATAGTCTAATTTTACCACCTACATTGTAATATTACCTATTACTTTAAAGTTATTGAATTATGTAGTTATTGTACATACTTGAATATGTCCTGCAAATTTAATGTTGTACCCACCTTTCAACTACCATCACTACCAATATCACATCCTATTGAAAGCACCACTGAAACATGTTGTTCAATGAACCTTTACTTACATACATCTCCATCAACTCCTGTTGGGACCACTGAAATTGCACAACAAAATTTTTGCCGTGGATCATACTGATGCAGACAATTTTAAGCCAACCGAGGAATGCAATAAAGTACATAATGTTGATGAATCTGACATATTGGTTGGTAAGCTCTTCTCTTCACGTGATCAAGCTTGGTACTTTTACAAGGAATTCCCACGGGAACATGGGTTTAGTGCACGTCGGGAACAACACGGCTTGACATGGAAGGGAATGTGAAGACACAAGAATTTTGTTGTTTTAAAGAATGGTTTCGAGTATCAAAAGTCAATACCGTTGATCGTCAACGTGCTCATACGCCAATCACAATAACATGATGTAAGGCTAGAATCGTAGTTACAGCAACAAATACAAATGATCAGTGGGTTATAAGTAAGTCTTATCAGAAACATAATCATGCATTGTGCACACCTGCTATGACACCATTTATGCGTTCTAATAGAGCTGTAAGTAAGGTTGATATCGATGAGGCAACAACATTGAAAGAGGTCGGTGTTGGCACGTCACAAGTAATGAACTATTTAACGCAACAGGCAGGGGGCTATCATAATGTTGGATTTACACATAAAGACCTCTACGATGCACTTCAAAGAGGCAAAGCAAAGGAAATCGTCGATGGGGATGTGAATGCGCTTATTGCTTACTTTGATTATAAGAAACATGATGATCCCGGGATTTTTGTGACATACTCGGTAGACGAATCAGGGGCGTTGCATAATCTTATTTGGTCGGATTCTACATCGAGATCAGATTACATATGTTTCGGTGATGTAATTGCGTTCGACACAACGTACAAAGATAATTTGTATGGTCGACCAATTATGCCTATTGTCGGTGCCAATCATCACCATAACACAATTGTATTTGCTACTGCCATAATCGTTGACGATACGTCCCAATCTTTCGAGTGGGTGCTACAGAATTTTTTATAAGCCATGATGAACAAATCGCCTATTTCAGTTGTCACCGATGGGGATAGGGCAATGTAGAGGGCTATCAAATTTGTTATCCCTAATACTAAGCACAAATTATGTTCTTGGCATATTTCTCGTAATGCACAAGCTAACATCGGTGACCCAAAATTTACAGCAGCATTCTCAAAATGCATGGTTTCTTGGTGGGCAACCGACGAATTTGATATTCAATGGCATTCAGTTGTTTCAGAGTTCAACGTCGAAAAGCATCCATGGGTGATTGAGAAGGGAAATACTTGGCACTTATGGGCACAAGCATATCTAACCGGTCATTTCTTTGCTAATATTTGCTCAACACAAAGGTGTGAGTCTATGAATGCTTCACTCGCAATTGCATTGAAACACAAGAAGATATATTTAGATGTTGTTTGTGCAATTGAAGATGGAATTAGTAGAATGCGTCTGAACGAGTTGAAAGCGGATTACTTAAGTTCCCAGACGAAGCCCTTCCTGATCACAAAACTGGTTGAATTTGAAAGTCATGCTTCTGAGATTTATACACGCGAATCTTTTCGTGCGTTCCAAGAAGAACTTCAACGGGAGACATTGTACCAGATTCAGGAAGAGATTGAGTCATTATCAGATGAATGTCAATATTTTTATTTGAAAAAGTACAAAGAAAAAAATAGGACATTTGAAATTAGTTTTGATTCTCGTACGGAAACCCTAAATTACTCATACAGAAAATTCGAGACAGTTGGACTTTAATGTCGCCATCAACTTCACGTTTTGAAGCACTTGGATTACACATATTTGCCTGGGTCTTTGATTCAAATTAGGTCGACTAAGGATGCGAAGGCTTCTACACCCAGTTTTTTTTATTTTAATGTGCCTCCAGAAATAATGCAAATGGCAAGGTTTGCTTCTCTACGTGCAACAGCAAGTATGTTATGCTATGCTGCATCAAAGACAGACGTGCCTTTCAAAACCGCAAGAGATGAGATGAAAAGATTAATAGAAGAATTTGAGAACTCGTTTGGTTTGAATGATTCAGTCAATCGGAGCAGTGTATTAAACAACGTTCGTGACCCTCAACGAAAACAACGCAAGCGAAAAGAAGTAACAAAGAACAAGGTCGAGAAGAAAATTAGGCGATGTGAGTTCTGCAATGGTGAGGGACATAACAAACTAACATGTCCTCAAGTCAAGCTGGGTTTGAATACAAGCACGCAGCCTACTTCAACTGATTTTTTTGAAGACGAAATGGACTGGTCATTTAGTCCCGCACATGATGTTAGAGACATTTGGAATAATGCAGACAACGATCTCCATATATCCTAAGTATCAACATGACTCCTACTGTGTATAGGAAATATGTACAACAACCTATTGTTATTGAAAATTAACCACATCATTCAATCATGTTTGAACATTACAACTATATTCGTATAAAATTAAAAACAATTCTTCAACAACTGAATACAACTATTATATGTAATGTTCAATCATGTACTCCTTATGTTGTAGGGATTCAGTCCCTAAACCCTTAAAAGAAAGCTTGTCTTACCAATTCGTAGCTTACCATTTGGACCCTGAAAGGGTGTTTTATTGGCTATACAATCAACATGGTTATGAGCTTCCTTTATCATTTTGCATTCAGTCAGACTGTAGAGATTTGAAATTTGTAATGAATTAAAATATCTTAAACACTTGAATCCAATTACCATTTCAAGAACAATTACATGAATATATTGATACTTACTGGTCGCTTTCGATTTTCTTCAATGTTGATACGCTGGGGCTCCATTTGAAGGTCATCACCGTCAGAATGGAAGAGTTCTCTGCCTTTAGGGTTTTTCGTTTTGGGTTTTGTATATATAAGAAAAAACAAGCATAATTTTCAAAAGTATCGACACTAATTTAAAAAGTGTTGATACATTCTGTAGGCATATTTTCTCATAAAACCGGTAAATTTAAACTGGTACATTGTAAAGTGACCTATTACATTATAATTACGAGTTTCAATGTTTTTAGGATCGACACTTTTTTCTAAATGTATCGACACTTTTTCGTGAACTTATTTGGAAAATTTATTATGGACATAAAGTGTCGACACAAATGTATAAAGTATCGATACATTATGTATACCTTTTTTTAAATAACCAGTATATTTAGACCGGTTACATTGTTATGTTACCGATTACATTATAATTATGTGTTTCGATGTTTGTAGGATTGACACTTTTTATAAATGTATCGACACTTTGTTCGTGCACTTAGTTTGGAAATACATTCTGGACAACATGTATCGACACAAATGAATAAAGTGTCGACACATATTGTAAATATATTTTCTCATAAAATCGGTAAATTTAAACCGGTTACATTGTAAAGTGACCTATTACATTATAGTTACGGGTTTCGATGTTTTTGGGATCGACACTTGATATAAATGTGTCGACACTTATTTGTGAACTTGTTTTGTTTGGAAAACATATTATGGACACAAAGTATCAGTACAAATTTATAAAGTGTCAATACTTTATGAATACCTCTTTTCTCATAAACCGGTATATTTAGACCGGTTACATTGTTATTTTACCTATTACATTATAATTACGGATTTCGATATTTTTGGGATCGATACTTTTTATAAATGTATCGACACTTTGTTCGTGCACTTGGTTTGGAAATACATTCTGGACAACATGTATCGACACAAATGAATAAAGTGTCAACACATTTTATAGACCTATTTTCTCATAAAACCGGTAAATTTAAACCGGTTATATTGTAAAGTGACCTATTACATTATAGTTACGGGTTTCGATGTTTTTGGGATCGACACTTGATATAAATGTGTCGACACTTATTTGTGAACTTATTTTGTTTGAAAAACATATTATGGACACTTTTGCCTTTGTTTTGTACCCCCAAGACGGCTACAGCAGTCGATACCCCCAGAGGGAATGAATAATCGTCATATTTAGCAATACATTGTTTGACCTCAAATTGCTCCATCAAGGATCGACACAATTCCCTCCGAATTGGTCGATCATTTACTCCTATCAATGATCCAAACCCCATTTCACTCAGCACATTCAACTGATCATTCTTTTTAAGGTGTTCAATTAATGAATACACCATTTTTATGCTGCACCTTGTCGACACATCCTACATTTTTTAACAATATATAATGTTATTGTTCTTATATATCTTGTATCAACGTATTTACAAGTTTAATGAATACCTTCTTTTTATGTGCTTTCCTCCGTTCTTTGTATTCTTTATTATCATTCCTTTACAGTGTGATGTAAGGTTCCTTTTGAGCATCACTCATCGAATTTCATTTCGACCTCACATCTTTTTTCACCTAATATTAAGCATAAACGTTTCTTAATCAATACATTAACGCTAAATAATACTCAATGTCAATTTCATTTTAACCTCCGAACCGCTGTGTGTGTCATCTTCCTTCATCCTTTTGCATTCGTCCATACTGTCAACATTTAAAATTTGTAATCAATTTAAAGTTCCTAAATACTTTAATCCAATTACCATTTCAACAATAATAACAAAAAGAAATTGATACTTACTAGAAGTACATATATCCACCATTTGGTTGCTTTCCACCCATTGACTTCATTTTTCATTCATATATCAGTTTACGCAAATCAAATCAAATACTTGTATAATAAAATCGATAACCACTCTTGTGGTAAAACGGTTTGTCTTCAATAGAATTTGAATGACCACTACAACAAGTGTCGGCACATTTATATAAACCTCAAATATCAGTTTCTACCTATAATATTATATACATGTATCCATATTTATTTTCTACCTATAATATTATATAATAATCGGTCCCAAAACCTCCCTATTTTCTTCAAACGAATGGGAACACTCAATACTCAAAGTATCGGCACATTTATACAACCTATAGTATCATTTTCTACCTATAATATTAAATAAAAGTATCGATATTTATCATCTACCTAGAAGATCACTTTCTACATGTAATTGGTCTCAAATGCTTCTTTACTTCGAAAACCCCAAACAACACATAAAAACTCTAATTACTGTAATAATAAAAAACTAGGGTTTCAACAACGTACCTTTCGATTTGAAATGCAGCAACAAACAAAACAAACTTCAACATAGAAACGTCTTCTGAAATGCATCAACAATTACGCTTCGATTTCAAAAGCTTTATATATTTTCAGAGGAAATTTAGCTATGCCTTTATATTTACACCGGATATGTTATTTATATTTAATCGATACAATTACATAAGTGTCGATACTTTTATGTGAAGTGTCGATACTTTCGAGAGGATATTTACCTTTTACTCTTAAAGTGTCGATACTTGTTTACGCGTACTTATTAAAGTACCGACACTTTCAACATAACCGATAGCGTTTTACCGGTTTTGTCATTTCGATACCGGTTTTATCATATTTTTTACCTATTATATTGTTATGGATCGATACATTTTTTTAAAGTATCGACACTTTTTAGGCGCTATAATTTCTTCTCTTTTAAATTACAAAAGTGTTGATACTTATATTAATTTATCGACACTTTCAATATATCCAGTATCTTTTTACCGGTTTTATCATTTCGATACCTCTTTTGTCATATTATTACCGGATATATTACTATGGATCGATACATTTGTATAAAGTATCGACACTTTTCAGGCGCTATAACTTATTCTCTTTTAAATTACAAAAGTGTCGATACTTATATTAATTTATCGACACTTTCAAAATATCCGGTAGTTTTTTACCGGTTTTATCATTTCGAGACCTGTTTTGTCATATTATTACCTGTTATATTACTATGGATCGACACATTTTTATAAAGTATCGACACCTTTTAGGCGCTATAACTTATTATCTTTTAAATTACAAAAGTGTCGACACTTAAATTAATTTATCGACACTTTCAATATATCCGGTTGCGCTTTACCGGTTTTATCATAATGACACCGGTTTTATCATATTTTTACCTGTTATATTGCTATGGATCGATACATTTTTAATTTGTATCGACACAAACCGACAAGCTAAGTTTGCCGGTTGTCAATTTTTTTAATATTTTCTTCATGATTTCCACCTACAACATTGTTATTACTCGATATTTCAGGTAGCGCTAAACCGAATTTATTAAATATATTATAATGTATCCAGTAACACCGTATATTAATCGTATATTAACCTGTCTTTCATGAGACAATCCGATTTTTCGAAGTGTTTTGGGAAAACAACAATGTACTATAAAAAAAAGTTAACAAATAACAAATAAAACCCTATCTTATATTCTTTCCTTTTTGTCTTCAAATTTTCTGAATATATCTTTTTAAATCTCAAACTTGACCTTTAGGTGACCAAAATTTATCCCTTTCTGCTTCTTTAAAGATCTCTTGGTTTGTTTTCATGTATTTGTGGGTATTTCGTTCTTTCTTTGCCTTCTTTGTTTCACTTCGAGCTTTGCTTCTTCTTTACTTCTAAGAACATCAAAACCCTAAAATTTCACATTTCCCCCATCTGTTTCTTTTTTCAGGAAGAAAACTAGGTAAAGTGTCACTTTTCTTGTCTGGGATTTTCTTCATATTGCATAATTGGGTTTTGGGTTCCAAGGAACTTTAGGGTTTAATTCTTTATTTTTAAGTTGTGGGGATTTTTCTTTCTTTGAAAAGCTATGAACTTTGCCGGCATTTGTTTGAGTTTTCACCAAACATTGTGAAAAAAAGAGTGGGAATTGTAAGGGTGTTGTGAAGTAGCAAAAGAAAAGGAAAAATGATTGCTGAGAAGCCAAGCTGGGTTAGGCATGAGGGAATGCAGATATTCTCCATTGATATTCAGCCTGGTGGTCTTAGGTTTGCTACTGGTGGAGGTGATCACAAGGTATATGTATATTTTAAATTTCTTACTCTTTTGATATTTTCTTTCTGTGTTAGTTGCAAAATTTACTATAGATGGTGTTTACATTGATATAGGAATAGAAATCATCTGATTTTGCTGATAATCAGGTTCTGTTGTGAATTAATATGTTGTGTTCTGCTTTTGCATCTGTCTAAATTTCAGGTTCGAGTATGGAACATGGAATCTGTTGGGAGGAACTTGGGAAAGGATGAATCTACATTGAGGCTTCTCGCAACCTTGCGCGACCATTTCGGGTCTGTCAATTGCGTTAGGTGGGCTAAGCATGGTCGATTTGTTGCTTCAGGGTCCGATGATCAAGTGATTCTGATTCACGAGAGAAAGCCTGGCTCTGGGACGACCGAGTTCGGCAGCGGAGAGCCCCCGGATGTTGAGAATTGGAAAGTTGCAATGACATTGAGGGGACACACTGCAGATGTGGTAATGATATTGTTTATCATGTTGAGATATATAGCCATTGATAAGAGCTCAACTCTATTATAGTTAGTTTTATTGTGTTACAGTGCTATGGATTGGTTTTTCATTCTTGACATGAGCATATTATTTTACCTTGAAACTCAGTTGTTGAATCATCATTTAGTTTAATGTAGTGGTTTCCGATAAGCACTGGATATGGTCTAACTGAGACATTTCTTTTATTCCGAGCTTGAAGTAGGTAGATCTTAATTGGTCTCCTGATGACTCGATGTTGGCTAGTGGGAGTTTGGACAACACCATCCACATATGGAATATGAGTAACGGCATCTGCACAGCTGTGCTTAGGGGTCATTCTAGTCTCGTTAAAGGAGTTGCCTGGGATCCCATTGGATCTTTCATAGCGAGCCAATCCGATGACAAGACAGTTATTATATGGCGAACGAGTGACTGGAGCCTTGCTCATAAAACAGATGGCCACTGGACAAAATCAGTTCGTTTATTTGTGTTGATGGAATTTTCTTTGGTTTTAGACATTCTGTTTCTTTTCTGATGGAAAACATGTTCTTTTCAGTTGGGATCTACGTTTTTCAGGCGGCTCGGATGGTCGCCCTGTGGCCATTTCATAACTACTACTCATGGGTACCAAAAGCCAAGGCATTCTGCACCTGTTCTCGAGAGAGGGGAATGGGCTGCCACATTTGATTTCTTAGGCCACAATGCTCCGATCATTGCTGTAAAGTTTAATCACTCTATGTTCAGAAGGAATTCTGCCAATTCACATGAAACGAAAGGCACTCCTGTTGGCTGGGTAAATGGAGCTGCTAAGACTGGGGGGAAAGAATCACAGCCATACAATGTCATTGCAATCGGAAGTCAGGACCGCACTATAACAGTTTGGACAACTGCAAGTCCTCGCCCACTCTTTGTAGCCAAGCATTTCTTCGGTCAAAGTGTTGTGGATTTATCCTGGTAAAGATTTTGATTTTAGCAAAATATATAATTTTTTAAATATTTATCTCTTCATAGTAATCTATTTTCATGAACAGGAGCCCTGATGGCTATTCTCTCTTCGCCTGCTCATTGGATGGAACGGTGGCTACTTTCCATTTTGAAGTGAAAGAACTTGGCCACAAGCTAAGTGATGCTGAACTTGACGAGCTAAAGAGAAGTCGTTATGGTGATGTCAGAGGTCGACAGTCAAATTTGGCTGAAAGCCCGGCACAATTATTACTCGAAGCTGCTTCAGCGAAGCAAACCTCGAGCAAGAAAGTAGCTTTGGATGTTCAGCAGAACCAGATACCTGTAAAATCCTCTCTTGAGTTGGGGGTATCAAACAAAAGTTCCGAGCCTCAGAATAATGATGGAAAGAAGAGCAGACTTTCCTCTAGTGATGGATTAAATAAAACGGTGACACCTGTCCGGGTTTCTAGTCCTGTGAAACAAAGAGAATACAGAAGAGCTGATGGTAGAAAGAGAATTATTCCTGAAGCCGTCGGTGTTCCCATTCAGCAGGAGAATATTTCTGGCAGTGCTCAAGCTCAAGCACTAGATTTCCCAGTTGCATCTTCTGACCCTAGGAAAAATGATAACAGTGTAGTTCATGCTGATAGTAGTTTACGAGAAACTACTATCAGGGGGGCCGTTGGTAGAAGTTTTGATTTAAAGGAGTGCTCAGGGGTCACTGCTCGGGCTGCTGTTACTGACAGTCTGGTTATTGAAAAAGTTTCTGCTGACCAAGATCATAGCATCAATGTAGAACAGCCTGGAAGCTCGAAGCCTTCAGGTTCCTCAGTTAGCTCTACCAAATCTTTTTCAATTAGGGTATTTGACAAGAAAGAAGGGGATGATATGTCTCCAATTTGTTTGGAAGCTTGTCCCCGGGAACATGCTGTGAATGACATTGTTGGTGTGGGAAATGCATGTATGACAAAAGAAACTGAAATCGTGTGCACAAGGGGGGCTCAAAATCTGTGGTCGGACCGTATCTCAGGAAAAGTCTCTGTTTTAGCTGGAAATGCAAACTTCTGGGCTGTTGGATGTGAAGATGGGTGTCTACAGGTAAAGAACAAGCACTCTTTTCTAGCCGGGCAGAATTGTTGTTTCTTTATCCTCTTAATAAGTGTTCCGGACAATAGACAATTAATAGTCCGATGAGATTTCATAAATTGTCTGGCAAATGTACCTTAGTCCTTTTTTTCTTATGTTTTTGAAGGTTTATACAAAGTGTGGAAGACGTGCTTTGCCAACCATGATGCTGGGATCTGCAGCAACTTTTGTAGATTGTGATGAGAGCTGGAAATTATTATTGGTAACAAGGAAAGGATCTTTGTATTTGTGGGATCTCTTCAATAGGAACTGTCTCCTCCATGATTCGTTGGAGTCTCTAATAACTTTGGACCAGAGATCGTCTATGAAAGGTACATGTACTTTATATATTTCGAGCCTTCATGTGTCCTTAGAGGATTTGTTGTTTCGTGGTCCTTGGTTGACAACTCGTAATGTCTTGTTCATATGGGATGTTAAACATATTTCCTTACATTTTTAACTCTTTTCAGGGACAATCAAAGTTATATCAGTCAAGTTATCAAAATCTGGCTTTCCTCTTGTTGTTTTGGCGACTCGGCATGCATTTCTCTTTGACATGAGTCTCATGTGTTGGCTGAGGGTTGCTGATGACTGCTTCCCTACTTCTAATTTCGCTAGTTCTTGGAACTTGGGTTCAACCCAGACTGGTGAGCTGGCTGCCCTGCAAGTAGATGTCAGGAAATATTTGGCCAGAAAGCCAGGCTGGAGCAGGTTTGTTGCCACACTGTTTTGCCCTAAATATCATTAAGTCATATCAGATATAATATCGAGTATTGTTTGGCATATAGTCTCTTCTGGTGGCATGAATTTTGATTATATTCATCGACGTAATACCTGCTAAAGAGATAATTCCATAGATTCCTGGTTTTCAATTATTTTAAGAACTTTTAACTTTATTGGTCCTAGAATTTCAAGTGATTATGTATTGCAACAGGGTAACCGATGATGGAGTGCAGACGCGAGCTCATTTAGAAGCTCAGTTGGCATCTTCTTTGTCTCTGAAATCTCCCAACGAATATCGCCAAAGCCTTCTTTCCTACATACGCTTCCTTGCAAGGTAGGCATTTTCCTCTTACCCCCTACCAAAAGCATTTACGAGTGTTTATAGCAGGAAAAAAAACTTGTGTTGCTTCCTCGTTATTGCCTTATGCTCTTTTCGTTACAACTTGTGATGCGAAGCTTGTATTCAGTGCATCTTTATATATTTTCTCTCTTGGTTATCGTGATGCTATCATAAAAATAACTCCTTGACAAATTATATACGCTGTTGTGTTTGTAGAGAAGCAGATGAGTCCCGATTACGAGAAGTCTGTGAAAGTTTTCTCGGACCACCGACTGGAATGGCTCCAGATGCCAATAATCCCGCTTGGGATGCTTATGTACTCGTAAGTCTTTCGTCCCAATCTTGCATAAATACTCTACATTGTTTTTGTGCAGCTTTTTATGTTACGAGTCCAATCACATATCCGTTCTTGGACCCTATCTGGATCTTTGCAGGGAATGGAAAAGCACAAACTTTTAAGAGAAGACATTCTTCCTGCAATGGCGTCGAATAGAAAAGTCCAGCGATTACTTAACGAGTTCATGGATCTCCTCTCGGAATACGCAAGTGTCGAGAACAATGTAGACCAAGAAAACCTTTCTCCACCAACTACATCTCGACCGGAGATCGATCTTATGGACTCCAACCCATCTTTACCCGGTCAAAAAGATACTCCTACGCCAGCAACAGATGACAAGGAGAATCCTTCCCCTGGTATTAACCAAATGGATAGTATTCCATCAACATTGAATCAAGTAAACTGGGGCACCGAATCGACTGATCAAGTAAATCGAGCTCCAATAAGTGAAGATGCTGACGGTTCATGAACTAATGGTTGCTCAGCTTAGAATAGGGTATTGCACTGATCTAAAATATATCCCTTTGCTTGATGCTTGAAACTGGACCGTCCGACGTATCTTTTTCTTTTCTTTTGTACTTTTTAATCTCCTGTGCATTTAACTGTAGAATTTCACTAGTTTAGTTGAGAGATGTTTTTGGATAGAAGTCATTGATCTTTGTACAATTGAGTTTGATATTAATACAATCCTGTCTTTCAACTGTTTCTAATCATTTCGTTTGGACGGTTGATCATTATAAGATGCAAAATCATTGAAGTCAAATTTGAAGTTTAAATTTTTGATGTTGTCAAATCTTGTAAACGAGACGAGTACAACTTAAATTGATTCAAAAATTTTAAAATTAAGTTCGATTTGAAAGTTTACGAGTTGAATATTGTCAAGCATGATTCAAACGCAAAATCAAAAATTAAAATTCGACTCGAGTTTAAAAATGTTGAAGTTGAAACGTTCTTCTATTTAGCTTGGTTGAAGTTCGAGTTCGAACTTAAACCTAAACCTTAATTACATTAAAATCTTATATTGTATTTTTCTTTTAAAAATAATATATAAATATTAATATTATTAATAATTTAATTAAAAAAATAAAATTTTAATAAATTATTTTTTGGAGTTGTTCACAAACTTTTCGAGTTAAGAACTTGAGTCGAATTCAAACTCGAGTCAAGTTCATTTGAATCGAGTGTTGATCGAGTCAAACTCGAATAATTTATAATATAGCTCGTCTCATTTACAACCCTAATTGTGAATGAAAAAATAGTATCAAGATTATCGTTTTTATTAGTATTTTTTTCTAATTTATCTGTTTTGATTAATCTATTAATAAATTATATATTGATAGTTATATTAAAAAGTTACACTATTGTTTTCAGTCCTCGACATTTTCTCAAGAGTGAGGTTTGGGCCCGCTAGTTTGATTTAGTAGTTATATATTGTTTCAAGGGTAAGCTAAACATATAATCCCTAAAGTTTTAGTAAGTTTTTATCTTCTCCACTGAAATTTTAAAAGTAATGAATTGATCACTAATATTATTCATTCATAACAAATCATTCACTCACCGTTAACAATGATTAACTGGGTGACAAAAACGTTGATATGGCATGTTATAGCCACGTTGACCGCTCTTTGACTCAAAAAATTAAAGAAAAAAAAGACCAAACCTCTTTATAAGTTGCAAAATAAAATGACTCTTGTCATCACCACTGTTGGTCACCGAAAGATATAGAAGAATCTTATGAAAAGAATCTCATAACAAACTTATCTCATTATCAATAACACCAAGGGTTTATATACACTTCTTTACACTAACAGACTTTGTAACTGAATAACAAAAATAACAGTAAACCATTTATCACAGTTTCATCTCACTAACCATAATTCTAACATGCTTCCTATCTTTCTCCCTTTCTAACCCTTTTTGTTGATGAAGAAAAATGTTGTGGACAGCTTGCAACCTTAACTCGTCTACTGAGCCGAACAAAAAAAAGGTGCAGACAACAGTTTAGTTAGAACATCAGTTATTTGATCAACTACATGAACATATTTAATTTGAAAGGACCCATCCATGACTTTCTCTCTTACAAAACACAAATCAAGTTCCACATGCTTTTAAGCTTCACATGATGAACCGAGTTGGCTGAGTGAGCAGTTGCACTGGTTTTATCACACCAGATGACGGGCGTAGAAGTAAGCTGCGTATTTAGTTTAGTTCTGTTAGTAAATACTTAATCCACATGTCTTCACACAAATCATTAGCCAGGCTTCGAAACTCGGCTTCAGTAGAAGATCGAGACACCACTTTTTGCTTCTTCGGACTCCAGGTAATAGGGTCCCCCCCCCAAGAACATGCAATGTCCTGTTGTCGACCTTCGATCAACAGAATTTGTTTCCCAATCTAAATCAGAGTATTCAATTAACGTTGTGAGAGTTGGATTCATATTAAAAAATAAGCCATGGTCCATTAATCCTTTGAGATACCTAACAATCCTTTTTACCACTTTCTAATGTTTATCAAGTGGTGATTGCATGTATTGACCCACTCTATTAACAACAAACTGAATATCCGATCTAGTAGTGCAAATATGTTGAAGTATTCTTACAACCTGCCCATACAAAGTTGCACATAGACAAGGGTTTCCATCTTTGATAGAAATGTTACATGTCGTGACCATAGGTGTTGTTGGAGTTGTTCGCAACATCTTTATTTTTTTCAACAGCTCCATAACATGCTTCTTCGGATTAAGAATTATTTCCTGTTCAGTACAATTTCACAGTAATCCCACAAAAAGAATTTAACAACCTAAATCTTTCAAAGAGAACTTGGAATTAATCTTTTTTATAACCAAATCAATTTCCTCTTCATCATCACCAGTAGCTACTACATTATCTACATACACCATGATATATACTTTTTGACTATTAGTCTCTTGATAATAAAGAGAATTATCAACCAAAGACGCATAAAATGAAGATGACGAACAAGGTACTCCATGAACTTTTCATACCACGCACGTGGCGTTTGCTTTATTTTATACAACGAAGTTTTTAACCGACAAACCAATTGATTTCCGTTTGTATCCACTTGCTCAAACCTAGGCGGTTGTTCCATATAAACCTCTTTAAATAAATCTCCATTTAAAAAGGCGTTATCCACGTCATTTTGTCCAAGAACCCATCCTTTACCAAGGGCTATACTAAACAATATTCGAACAGTAACAGGTTTCACAATTGGGTTGTATGTCTCCTTGTAATCCAAGCCTGCTCGTTGCAAGTAACCTTTCGCAACTAACCGAGCAATGTTGCCGCCAGAGTTCTTAATTTTAAACAACAATTTGCACCCAATTAGAACTCGATCAGCAGGTAAGGCAACCAGATCCCATGTATCTTTTTGTATAAGTGCAGCAACTTCTTTCTCCACAGCCTCTCGCCAAACATCATGTTTCATAGCTTGATGCACATTAGCAGGCTCCACAGCAGGTGCCTCAGCAAGAAACACCTTGTGTTTGAACACTCCAGCATTCGACTGAGTTACCATACAATGAGAATTCAACATCTGCTTGCTTCCAAACTGCACACTATTAGTGCAGTCACCAGGTTGGTCTAAAGGCACACCATTACTGTCACTAGAATGAGCAGACTATTGTTCTGAAGGCACACCATTACTATGAATAGGAGATATTTGAGAACCATGAGCAGAGGATGTATCTAGATCACCACACAACGGGCTTAAAGTAGTATCACTCGCCTCCTTGTACACTGAGGACCCGAAGCTAAGCACCCTTGAGATTCACCAATATGTGGAACAACAGTAGAACTATCAGACACAAGTCGATTAGTTCAACTGCCAATACGCGAGCCTCCATCTTCATAACTCGAACCAATGTAAACACGACCCCCAGACCGAGCTAGTTCATTTTGACCAATGATCGAACGAGACACTTTGGGGCAAACAAAACTTCGCAGCAATCCTTTCATCACCAGACTGAATTGAAGACCCTTTCAAATTATCTGCAAAAGGAAACCTAGACTCGTTAAACTGCACATGCCTTGAAACATAAAGCTTACCATCTTCATCGAGACACTTTTAGTCGCGTTGATTGGAACAATAGCCCAAGAATACACAGGATTTGAATCGAAATTGAAACTTATGCTGATTTTAAGGTCGCACTAGAGGAAAACACTGACAACAAAAAACCCTTAAAACATTATAGTCAGGTTGTTTACCGAACAACCTTTCATACGAAGTTAACCTATGCAAAATTTTAGCAGGCAACCTGTTAATAAGAAAAAACTACAGTAGAAAAAGCATCAGACCAATATTTGAAAGGTATAGACGCTTCAGCCATGAATGTAAGACCAAACTCAACTATATGACGATGTTTTCGCTCAATCATACCATTTTGCTAAGATCTATGAGGGCAAGAATTTTGAAAAATAATACCATGCCGACTAAAGTATGTAGCTAATGATTTAAACTCAGTGCCATAGTCAGATTGAATAGTTTTTAGTTTGCAACTAAAATGTCGTTCAGCCATCGTATGAAAAGAACCTCGTGCACGCATCAATAAAATTAATATAATAACTAGAGTTGTTAGAAATTACAGGAGCATGTCCCTATAAATCTATTTGAATAAGTTGCAAATGCTGATCATAAATAGAAACAGATCTTTGAAATGGAAGTTTACAACTCTTGCCTAACTGACAAGCATCACACAAAAAAATTATTATCATCAGGAATATTACACTGTCTCAAGAACATGGCTAAAATATTAACAGATGGATGTCCTAGTCTTCTATGCCATAGTTCAGAGCTACTAACAGTAGTTTTACAAACATCAAGAACATTTGAACCATGAAGAAAACTGCCACCACTATTCCTATCCACATTAGTATTTGACAGAATAGTATCATTAGCAGAATGTACAAGAACTATAGAACCATTAGCAGAATTCACAGGAACTAAAGCCCTTTTAAAGACATCAACATTACTAGAATGCACGACAACCATATAATCATGTGTAACTTTATCACCCTTAGAACCAGCAGACAATTTCACATTACTGATAGAAGACAATTCATATAAGCCCTCATTTTCCAAACCTCGAAAGATCACCTGTCAAGTTTCCAAGTCCTTCACAACACAACAATCAGGGTAAAACTCGATTGAAATACCATTATCCTTAGTAAATCTAGAAATTACAGACGTAACAAATGTTATTGTTACCGATTGTGATCATCATTTGTTTTATTGTTTAGGCATTAGAATCGGCAAATATAATTTTTTGTCATTTCTTTCAAGGTGTTTACACTAATCTCAAAAGGAAGATTGATTTCGTGATGCGGTCGGTCGACATTTACAGACACTACTTGTTCTTCCATGCCATATACGTATATATTCTTCTAATTTTTTTATATTGAATCTTAAAATTTAACCACGTTATCAGATCTTAAGAACACGATGACTCACAGATTTGGTGACATAAACACCGAGAAGTTGCGAATAGCAGCGAGATTTAACCTCATAGAGAACGACATGTTCTACTTTGACCCTAAATGCATTGACTGAGACGATTATTTCATGAACAATCATATTCTTGGCATCCTAAAATACACTTTCAAATGAAAGAAAATAGCTGAATTAATATTTAGTTATGCATAGAGTTGTGAATTCATGGTTTTGTTCATGACAACATATAGGGTTGTAAAATCAGGTAATCGGATAGGTTTCAGTCGGATCTTGGCAGGTCGGGTAAAATCGGGTACAAGTCAACTCAGGTTGATTTGACACCAGATCCAGATCGGGTTCAGGTCGGGTCATTTTCAGTTCGGATCGATGTCAGTTCATGTAAAAACAGTTCATGTCCGAAGCAGTTAAAGACCATGTTAATTCTGGTTCGGGTGGATTTCAGTCGGATCTCGTTCAGATCGGGTCACATCATTGACAAATAAAATTCAGGTCGGATGTTTATCGGATACGGATTGAGTTCAGGTCGGGTCGTTTTTATTTTTTGGATTAATTATTTTTTCATTTTTCGTGATTGTTGAATTGCAAGTTGTAATTGTATATGATTTCGAGTAAATTAAGAGAAAAATAAATATTCATGGATCAATTTTGTAAAAAAATATAAATTTAATGACAAAATTGAAGAAATGTAAAATTACAAATAAAATCTTAAAATATAAATTAAACAACACACATAGGTAAGTGGCTAAATTGAAATAAATTTAAAATATGAGGTTTAAATTAATATAAAAAAGGACTAAATTAAACACATTTAAAAAATTATGGGCCAATTACAAAAATATAAATAAATAACAACTAACAATGGAATATGTAAATATAAATTTAAGGACTAAATTGAATATATATAAAAGTGAAAGACTTAAAATTGAAATAAATTAAAAAACAAAAAAAGGATTAAATCGAAATAAATGCAAAATGTGAAGAAATAATGAAAAATATACTAACTTGCATTCATTTAAAAAATTGAAAAAATATAATATATATATAATATAAAATTATATATAAACTATATAATTATTATAAACTATATATATAAATTATATTTATGTGAACTATATATATAAACTATATAATTATTATAAGCTATATATATAAATTATGTTTATGTGAACTATATATATAAACTATGTATATAAACTATGTATATAAACTATATATGTATAAACTATAAAAAGTATATAGTTTATAAAATATTATTTATATTAATATAGTATATATATATATATAAACTATATATGTATAAACTATATAAAATATATAGTTTATATGTTATAATTTATATTAATATAATATATATATGTATGTATTAGTCTATTTAGGGTTTAGGGTTTCTATAAACTATAAACTATAAAGTTTATTACTTAATATAGTTTATGCATAGTGCTTCTATAAACTATACAAGTAATTTACTTTATATAGTTTATATATATATATGTATATGTATATATACATATATACATATATATATATATATATATATATATATATAGTTTATATATACTATACATGGTTTATATATATATTAGGGTTTAGGGTTTAGGGTTTATGATTTAAGGTTTAGGGTTTATATAAACTATATAATTTATTATATTATATAGTTTATGCATAGTATTTTTATAAATTTCATCGAATTGAAAATTTAAGAAGATATTAACAATTAAACCATGACTAAAATGAAAGAAATTAAAAATCAAATACAAGTGGAAAAATGATTATTGTTGGAGGAACATGAGCCTAATTAACCCAAAATATCTTGTTGGACACTATATTTGGCGCCAACTTCCCAAAATTTTCTATTCCCTCTAAATTTCTCAATTTCCCTCTAAATTTTCAATTTACCTATATTCTCAAAATTTCCTAATTTCCCTCTAAATGCCCAAATAAAATCAAAATTTTTCACACAAAAATCTTTCTTTTAAAAAGTTTTCTCCCACCACTCACTTTGAATAATATATATATATATATATATATATATAAGTATATAGATAAATATATATATATAATTAAACATAAGTGACTAAAATAAAAGATTCTAAAATTAACATTAACATTTAATAATTATGCACATTAAATAAAGAAGGGAATATTAAAAATAATTAGAATTTATATATAGGGCGTTAATGAAGCTTGGAGTCTTCTTGGAGAAGATAATATCTTGGCCATTGGATATACTTTTGATCTAATGGTCGAAATTTTTTGGTATTTTTAGCCATGGATCAGTGACATCACACCACCTAAAAAGTTATGCCAACATTTAGTGCTTTGTCTCCTTTCAAAAACCAAAGTCAAATTTTTTCCCTCTTACACCATAAAAATCGGCGGTTAGGAGTAGTTTAGGGTTTTTTGTTTTTTTATTAAATGCATATATTTGTAATAAATGTAGCCTAATTATGTAACATCCTAAACTATGGGTTAGTGACTAAATCGTAAATGTTTAGAATTTGGTGACTAAAGTAGAAGAATGGAATAGTTCAATGATTATTTGGAAATATTACTTGAAAGATGTTAGTAATTATTAGATGAATTGAAGGGAAAAAGAGTCATTTGCAGGGAAAATAATTAAAGATGATTATATATTAAACACGTGGAAGAGAAGAGGAAATGAAGTGGTTTCTAGAGTTCTCTTCATCTTTCTTCTTCCTTCACGCGTGAAAACCAAGAGCTAAAGGTGAGTTTTCTGATTTTTGAGTTTCTGGTTAAATTTAAGGTTGAGTTTTGATTATTAAGTGATAATTAAGCTTAAGGAGAGCTTAAATTGTTTTGAAACAATAAGATGAAGAGAATAGAGGGAATTAAAGAAAAGAGAGGAATAAGTGAAATCTTGAAAGAGGGTTCTTTAATGAGGTTTAAAAGTGAATTTGACTTGTCATCAATCTAATTAACATGTATGAAGTGTTAGAATTGGATTTGTAACATGTTAAAATTTGGGTATGATTCTTGAATTTCATATGGAGGTTAAAGAAGTGATTATTGAGTAAAAATGAGTGCAAGTATGTGTATGAAAGTTAGGAATATTAAAGGAGGCGAAAGATGAAGATTTGAGCTGAAAAGAGAGTGAATTTCATTCTCAATATGTAATTTATGGGTAGTGTGCATCGATGCATCTTCAATGTGTATTGATGCACTCTCAAATAAATGAACATCGAATGCAATTAGTGTATCGATGCACCCCATTAAAATACAAACATCGAATGTAAATTGTGTACCGATGCAAGGGTAGTGCATCGATGCACGTGTAAAGGGATGCATCGATACACTGTAGAATGTACCAATGCACTTCAATGAAAATAGAATAAATCTTTATTTAAGTCTAAGAAATGATAGATTATAGTATATTAATTGGATACTGATGGTATCAATACATGATTGTGTAGACATCGATCGAAAGGAAAGTTCGGATAGGTCTGCAAAGTAATATACACAAGGAAGAACAAGAGCTCATGAGTGTTCATTGAGACCAGGTGAGTACATGATATTAAGTGTACGTTATGCATAGGGAATTAAGACTTGTTATGAGTTTAATTCCAAAATTATGTGATTAGGGGTACTTAAGCATAAACATGTAGGGATAACTGAAGCATAAACATGTAGTGATATGGTGCTAAATGTATTGTATATGAGTAAATGCATATCTTTAATTGATTGAATTTATATTTATATGTGACCTATGTAAATGTATGTATGTATGACAATAGGTTATGTGATCCCATGAGATGAAATATATGAAAGTGATGACTTATATGTTTCTACTAGAATGTTACATGATATGCTATACACGCTAAATGAGTGATGTGAATACATGATAGTGTAATAAGTTAGGTTAAATGTTATAACTGAATGAAGGGATTGTATGAGAGCATGTATATGCAAACATGTGTTATGTGAAAAAGAATACAAGTAAAAGTGAGAAGCTGTGTGATAAGTGAACGTGAATTACATGAAACTATGCTACGTGAAAGTAAACTATGTGTCGACGTGAATATGTGAAAAGATATAAAAGGTAACGCCCATGTAATGTGTTATGAGAGCTATAGGTATAGTTAGCATTGTCGTAACCGCTTTTCGCCCGGGCGGGGAAAGATCGATATCGACTGGGTATTCTATTTGAAAATTGTTTTAAAAGGTAAGGAGTCACCACCAATCATTTAAGGTGAGATTGGAACACCATAAAAACCAGATGATTTTAATAAAACATTTTGTTTTTTTATCAAAATATCAAGTTTTGAGGTATGCGAAAATCCATAAATCAGGTTCGGGAGTCGGTTACGCGTGGGGAAGGATTATCACCCCCACAAGCGCCCAAAAATTGGTACCTAGTTGATTACCCTATATTTAAAATCAGAAATTTGGAGTTCGATCTTTATTTAATTTAAAAATCATTAAGGATGCAAAATTGAAAAGGGTATTTGTTTATTGAGACCGATAGCATTCGCCCCCGAGCATAAATGCGGGAGATCAGCTATTGTGCCTAATAACCGAATATTACCTTATTTTTAGAAAACATGATGTGATTTTGAAAAGGATGTCGACTTATTCAAGGAATTACCAGTAGTCACCCCCTGAGCACGATCGCGAGAGATATACTATTAATTCCTTAATAAGTGAACAGTGCCTTAGATTTGTAAAAATACAATGCAATCAAACAAAATTTTATTTGTTCTAATTAAACTAAAAGTAAATTAAGGCTTATTCTAACTTAAAGTGTCAAATTATGAAAATTAAGGAACTTAGGGCTCAAATCTAAAATGTCAGTTCTAATATTAAAGTTTAATGCTATACATTAAAATGTATTAAATATTCACGTATTAGAAAATTTCTTTTGATAATTTTAAAATGATCGAATATCACCCTTAGTCAATTTATTTCGGTTAGAGTCAAGGGATGCTTATGAGGTTATCATGTAAAATTAATTAAGATGTCATGCAAAACATATGCACACACAAATGCATTTAAATGAAAATGAAAATACATCAAAATATTTAATTAAAGATAAAAGTAAGACACATACATCAAACATAATAGGGAACCCATAATGTGAACATAAAAATCAAATGAAACGTGACCCATAAATAAAACAAAATGTAAACAATTATGGACAATAAATTACAATAAAAAATGCATATTAAATTAAACAAGTCAAAGCTTAAATTAAGAAACAAGTGGGGAAACAAATAATATAATGACTCCATAAAAACTAAACACCATACGTTAGGGAAATAAGTAGCTTAGATTAGGGAAAGTGGAAAAAATATTATAATGATTCCATATATTATAATCAATAAAAAACTAAACCTCTATTGCTTAAATTAAAGAAATAAGTGGAGAAACAAATATTATAATGATTTCATATATATTATAATTAAAAGCTAAACCACTATAGCTTAGATTAAGGAAACAAGTGGACAAACAAATACTATAATGATTCTATATATATATTATAATTAAAAAAAACAAACAACTATATCCTCAACAAACAAAAGTGGTGATTTTGTACCAATACTAAATTATCAACCAACTAATATATATATATATATATATATATTCATAGATTGATGTTTAATAAAAACAATATGCATAAATTAATATATATATATTTATGTAAATTAATAAAAATAATTATAATATATACATATAAGTGTTACGCATGTCATATATGCTATATTATATATATTACATAATATGGATAATAAAATAAATATACATTCTACATACTATATAATATATATATATATATATAATACACTTAAATAATATAATATATATATATATATATATATATCCTTACAAAAATATGTTATACCGTATATTTACAAACTACAAAGTAAATGGCATAAAATATATTATGAGATTACCAACTTTTAATATATAATAAAAGGTAAAGTAATCATACATAAATATATAGACACCACCAACGTGGGTTACTAAACAAACATATCACATAATTAAAGAATATTACTTTAATCATAGGGAACAATGATCAATACTACCTAAAAAGCAATTCTATTACTAAAGTTAAAGGGATCCGATGCTGAATATTAAAGATACAATTTTACCAATTATTTATCTCAGCCAATATTAATGAAATAAGAATAAAAATTACACAATCATGACAATAGTTTCGAAACTGAAATATAAAAACCGCAAAATCGATGACCAAAGTGCAAATACGAGGTGAATATAGGGGATTAAACTATGATTAAATCAAAAATTATAAAACATAGAGAAAAATGGAAAAATAATGATATTGGTCCCTACTAATGACTATTTTGTAAAACACGCTAAAATTAGAGTCATTTAAGATGTAATTATACCATTAAATTAGCCTATATATACCACCATTTTATCTTTTTTTTGTTTCATTTTCACTTGGTTTTATAAAAAAAAATGAGAGAAGTTCTCTCAATCTTCGGCCGGACACTCCCTGGCCAACCCAACTTGTCGTTCGGCCGTCATTCCGGCCACCTTGTGTGGTGGTCGGAGCTCCAAAATTCACCCAAAAAGATCCCAACGCCTAGATCTACTACCCTAGGCACCAAACTAAACCTAAAAACTCCCTAAACAAACCCAAACAACCACAAATCTAACCCAGGCTGTTCGGTTTCCTTGAACTCCGACCACCGTGAAGGCTCCCTCCGACTCAAGTAAGCTAATGCATGACCCTCTTTTAGACTCACATATATATATATATATATATATATATATATATATATTTTTTGCATGCAAAGAGTATATTTCTATATTTTCGAAACTAAAAATATACCTTGAAAATAACTGCTATTTTTATTGCTTTCCGAATCTGGGAGTCCCCCCTATTTACATTTTTTCGTTCAGGTTATATAACCGATTCTACAATAGGTTTTTACTTTCTTTTTCTTGTTTTTCTAAACATCATGAGTGAAGTAAAAAATAGATTGAAATCACGGGTTTGTCTTGGTCTTGATGTTTGACTTGTGAATCTAGTTGTCAGTTGGTGGAGAAGATTGTGATGGTGCCAAATTCGGTGGCCTGGGCTCGATTTGGACCGTTGGATGGGTCCAGATCGGACGGCTCTTGCAAGAAGACGACAACATCCAAGGGGGAAATCTTAACTGAGGGTTGATCTAGACCGTCCATCTCCAACTTGATCGTGCGGCTGAGATGAAGTGGCGGCTGAAGCTACATGATAAAACCCTAGTGGTATGGGTTTCATCCTTAGGTTTGCTGGAATATAATTTGGTTTGGGTATTTGGGCCGAACTATAATAAAACATTATGTTAGTAATCTTAAATAATAATAATAATAATAATAATAATAATAATAACTTAATAATAACGGGACGAAAATATCGAGTATCGACAGACATGCCAAGAGTCGAGGGTTCTACATGGTCCTACGGGACATATGTGTTCTACGTGGTCCTATGGGACATAGTGGTCCTACGGGACATATGTGTTCTACATGGTCCTACGGGACATAGTGGTCCTACGGGACAAATTCTACGCGCCCCAAGTGGGAATTATACGAGCTGTAGTGACAGCATAGAGCACAACCTCTATGTACTCACATACCTTAAGTTCTCAAAAGAGTGCATGGACTTTAAAGAGAATCGATAATTGTTATGAGAATATGTGTGTTCATTTGTATATTGATATATGTGTTATGTGACATGTATAATGATAATTTTGGAATCATATGATAATGGGAATGAGGATAATAATAAGAGTATATGTGTTTTGTAATATAAAGTGATATATGGGATATGATATGATGTTGGCGGATAAGAGTAGCAAATAATAAAGACTAACGACAGATTGGTAATAATGGAAATGATTGACATAATGTATATTTGATATGCTCTATATTGTGAATAGTTTCATTATATGTTTTATATGTCACTAAGTCATCGACTTAGCGTGTGAATGCTTCACACGTAGGTTTGAGAAGCGAGAATGGATGTAGCATGGAGCAAGACAGGTTAGTATCTTCCTTACGATGATCAGATCAGAAACATATTGAACATATGTATTTTGTTTATAGAGTTTAGTGGCATGTAGTCATAAGATTTAAATTGAATACGCTCTGATCGGTTTTGAAGAAACAATTTGATTGTAATTATTATATGAAGTACTCATTTTCTTAAATGATAATTTAAGATTTTACAGAATTTGTAAAGATCAGAGTTTTGAAAAGCCAATGTGACATCTCAGGGTCGGATACGGGTTGAGGTGTTACAAATTATTAAATGTTAATGCTAATTTTAGAATCTTTTATTTTAGTCACTTATGTTTAATTATATATATATATATATATATATATATATATATTTCAAAGTGAGTGTTGGGAGAAAACTTTTTAAAAGAAAGCTTTTTGTGTGAAAATTTTGATTTTATTTGGGAATTTAGAGGGAAATTAGGAAATTTTGAGAATATAGGGAAATTGGGAAATTTAGAGGGAATAGAAAAATTTGGGAAGTTGGTGCCAAATATAGTGTCCAACAAGATATTTTGGGTTTATTAGGCTCATGCTCCTCCAACAATCATCATTTTTCCACTTGTATTTGATTTTGTAATTTCTTTCATTTTAGTCAAGTTGGTGCCAAATATAGTCCAACAAGATATTTTGGGTTTATTAGGCTCATGCTCCTCCAACAATCATCATTTTTCCACTTGTATTTGATTTTGTAATTTCTTTCATTTTAGTCATGGTTTAATTGTAAACATCTTCTTAAATTTTCAATTCGATACAATTTATAGAAATACTATGCATAAACTATATAAAATAATAAAGTATATAGTTTATATAAACGGTATAGTTTATATTTATATTATTTTTCATTTATGTTATAATTGTTAGATAATTTTTTGTACAAAAATTAAACGATATAGTTTATATTTATATTTTAGAGAATTAATCACGTTTAATACTAATATTCATTTATTATCAAATTAATTATTATTTTATTGTCAAAATTATTTATATTATTAATGTAAACCATTAATATATATTACATAATAAATACTTTTATTATTAATATTATTTTTTCTTTATATAAATTAAACTATATAATTTATATAAATTAAACTATATAATTTATATAAATTAAACTATATAATTTATATAAATTAAACTATATTAATTTTCCTTTGCATTATTAATAATGTTTTATCTAATTTACATTTAAATAATTTTATTAATTATTAAATAATTTATAATAGGTATATTTATTAATATAATTATCATAATAAATATTTTATTATAACATTTAAAAAGTAATCATATTAATATTTTAATTACATCATAAATTAAAAACTGATAATTTATAAGATTTCCATGGTAATATATAAGTCAGATAAATATCAAATCGGGTCATTAACAAGTTAGATCGTTTACAGGTCATGTTAAAAACAAGTCAGGTTGAAAACATGTCACGTAATACCATTTATTTACCAGGTCAATCTCGGGTTCGGGTTCATATCAGTTGGATGCAGTTCGGGTTCAGGTATCATATTTTCGATTTAATTCGGGTTCAGGTCATTCCCAGGTCGGATTCGGATCCACAATTTCCATGTCTAAATCGGGTTCAGGTCAACACCAGTTCCGAATCGAGTCGGTTTCGAATCGTCATAGTGCAGGTCAAAAACAATTTTAACTCGAATCAGTTTCAATCAGTTTTATAGGTCGGGTAAGCTTTTTACAGCCCTAACAGCATAAAATTATATACGTATAGCTGTCTATAGCAGTTTGAAGAATATGTGTTTGAAGTTTGTGGAATTAGAAATGGGGAAGCAATGATGTCTATTTATGTCCATTTTCTTTGTTATTGTTAACGTTGTTTTTGCATAGAAATAACGTTGATGGAATTAGAAAAGATCATGATCTAAGACGGCTCATTTTTTTTATTGGACGAAGAATCGTAACCGATGGTGATTTAAGAAAAAGGAGAGAAGATGATCGGAGAAGATGATAGATGTAGTGTTTCAAATC
Source organism: Hibiscus syriacus (assembly GCF_006381635.1). NCBI lineage: Eukaryota > Viridiplantae > Streptophyta > Magnoliopsida > Malvales > Malvaceae > Hibiscus > Hibiscus syriacus. The sequence goes on from NW_024063176.1 coordinate 2,074,772, forward strand.
CTCTTTTTTAATCTTACTTGTGTGAGTATATATATCCATGACGCTAGACAATAGGGTGGTTGGTGTCAATCTAGGGGTTGATGGTACCAAGCTGTAGGATAGTTGGTGTCAGTCCTAGAATTAATGGCTATTGATGCATTGGTAGTAGGGCTGTAAAATCAGGTAATCTGATAGATTTCAGTTGGATCTTGATAGGTCGGGTAAAATTGGATACATTTCAACTCAGGTTGATTTGATACTAAATTCAGATCGGATTTAGGTCAAGTCAAATCAGTTTAGATTATTTTCATATTGATTTGACACCAGATCCAGATCAAGTTCAGATCATGTCATTTTTAGTTCGGATCAATGTCACTTCAGGTCAAAACAATTCAGGTCCGAAGCAGATAAAGACCAGGTTAATTCAGGTTCGGGTGGACTTCAGTCGAATATCGTTCAGATCGGGTCACATCATTGGCAGATAAAATTCAGGTCGAATGTTTATCGGATACGTATTGAGTTCAGGTCGGTCGTTTTTTATTTTTGGATTAATTATTTTGTCATCTTTCGTGATTGTTGATTGCAAGTTGTAATTGTATATGATTTTGGAGTAAATTAAGAGAAAAATAAATATACATGGATTAATTTTGTAAAAAATATAAATTTAAAGACAAAATTGAAGAAATGTAAAATTAAAAATAAAATTTTAAAATATAAATTGAACAACACACATATGTAAGGGACTAAATCGAAATAAATTTAAAATGTGAGGTTTAAATTAATATAAAAAAGAACTAAATTAAACACATTTAAAAAATTATGGACCAATTACAAAAATATAAATTAATAACAACTAAAAATGTGTCAAATGAAGATGCAAATTAAATTTAAGGACTAAATTGAATACATATAAAAGTGAAAGACTTAAAATTGAAATAAATTAAAAAATACAAAAGGATTAAATCGAAATAAATGCAAAATGTTAAGAAATAATGAAAAATATAGTAAATTGCATTCATTTAAAAATTAAAATATATATATTATATAATAATATAGTTTTTTATAAACTATTTATATTATAAACATATAATTATTATAAGCTATATATATAAATATGTTTTATGTGAACTATATATATAAACTGTATAAACTATCAAAAGATATTTATAAAATATAATTTATATTAATATAGATATATATTATATATATATATATATATATATATATATATATATGTATGTATATAAATTATATATGTATAAACTATATAAAAATAAAATATATAGTTTATATATTATAATTTATATTAATATAGTATATATATATATATGTATGCATAAACTATATAAAGTAATAAATTATATAGTTTATAGAAACCCTAAATCATATACCCTAAAACATAAACCCTAAATCCTAAACCTTATAAACTATATATGTATAGACATTGATAATTCATTATGTTTATATAAACAATAGTTTATATAAATATATGTGTAACATTAACCTATAGTCCATAAACAATAGTTAATATATGTAATTAGTATATGTATACATGTAAACTATATATGTAACTCATATTACATGTATGTATAAACTATATATATAAACCATATAAAGTAAATTACTTATATAGTTTATAGAAACAATATGCATAAACTATATAATTTTATTAAAAACTTATAATTTCGTCCATGATAATATATAAGTCAGGTAAATATCATATAATGTCATTAAAAGTCGGATCATTTTCAGGTCAGATTAAAAACAGATCAGGTTAAAAATAGATTAGGTTAAAAACAGGTCAGGTTCATAATAGGTCAGGTTGAAAACAGGTCGGGTAATAACAGTTATTTACTAGGTCAATCTCAGATTCGGGTTCATATCAGTCGGATGCAGTTCGAGTTCGGGTATCATATTTTTGGTTCAATTCGGGTTCAGGTCGGATGCAAGTCGAGTTCGGATCCACAATTTCCAGGTCCAACTCGGGTTCAGATCAACACCAGTTTCGACTCAAGTCGGTTTCGGATCGCCACAGTGCATGTCAAAAACAGTTTTGAATCGAGTCGGTTTCAGTCAGTTTTACAGGTCGGGTCAACTTTTTACAATCCTATTGGTAGGTGATTAGATCCACTGTCAGATAATAAATTTAACTAGTGATGAGATGGATAGTGATAATATCGATGGATTATGATTAAATGAAGGAAATAGCATGATTATCTCTAAATGAGTTAGATCTCTCGTATGAATAAATGACAATAAAAATATGTAAAAAATTGATATTGAAGACATAATTTAATATATATAACAAATAGTCGAAGAGAGAGAGAGGGTACTATTTTTGCAAATACATGCAAGTAAAAGCAGAAATATCACATAGATTTATTTACGCAGTTTGAATTCAATATTATATTTGTGGAGCGTAAATCAAAGATTAAATAATCCACTCAAAATCGAATAATATAATATTTGTATTAATCTTCGAACACTCTCTCTCTCATATATTACAAGCACTCATGTATCCTCCATCATGTGTAAATTATACGTCGGTTCTCCCTAAATTTATTGAGATTTAAATCTTATTATATGTAAATTCTATTCAGGTTTATTCTTTTTTTTTTGAAAGATGTTACTTTGTATTAATAGGAGAGTACAAAGTATACCACCTCAAGGACCTCGTTAAAAAACCTCCCTAATCCTAAATGGAGGAAAAAGAGTGTACCTTGGGATGGAGAGTAAAAATACACGAAAACGCTTGCAACATCTCAACCAAACCCCTTCTTAACAACCTCCAAACCAGTTCCTCCGCCAGTATCACAGCAAAACCAGCAGACAGAAACAAACACAGACCAACGAAGAGAATTGGATAATCTGGCTTAGCAACACAAATCGAGATAAAAGGAAAACAATAGACTGGAGCACTACGCAGAATAGATAGCTAAAAAAACTATTAAATGCTAGCAGATCCATAATCAATGGCAACTCACACAAAGAACTAACTAACGAACAAAAACAGGAAAAGGCAGACTCCATTATCAGAGGTGGAGAGAGCTCCACTCTGCGCAGCTAACCCACTTCAGCAATCAAAAACTATTTTTCTCTCAACAACTTCCAATCAACATTGAATCGGGACAACGAACGAAATCTTGAATGCTCGGTATCAGCCATGGCCAAGCGCATTGGCCCAAACAAATCTTGAATGCTCGGTATCAGCCATGGCCAAAGCGCATTGGCCCAAACACCTATCTGCACCATAACAGAATGGAACAACGTTTCAGCCGAAAAAGACTGACCATGAAATCTGCTATTATTCCGACACAACCATATTTTCCATATAATGCCAAAGAAACCAATATTCCATAGAGCCCGAAATTTCTTTTTAATTTTCTGAGAAATCCAGACTTGCAGCAAGTCTTTGGAATTCGAAGGAAAAACCAAACAAATGTGCCACATGGAACACCAGCGTTGCCAAATCTGCCATACCACCTCGCATTGTATCAGGATATGATTAATAGTTTCTGGACAACGGTGACAGAAAGAACAAACAGAATTATCAGAAAGAGGAACACCTCGCTTTATCAGTTCGGAAATAACTGGTAGCCTTTGATGCACTGCTTTCCAAATGAAACTTGACACTTTTGGAGGCACGAATTTACGCCAGACAGCTCTCCAGATTGGGTCTTCCAATTTGCCAGCTGATGCCTCCTTAAGACAAAATAATTTCGGAGAGTAACGACCATCGGCAGAGCCTGCCCAAATCAAATTGTCTAAAGCAGGAGCTGAACTAACTGCTTTATTTAGTACCTCCATGAAGTTCAACCAAAGAGCATTTTCCCATTCGAAGAGGCCTCTCCTAAGCTCAATCTTCCATTCCCATACTTCGTTCACCCAACTCCCAAACTCGGATATGTTTCCGGACTTTTTTTAGAGCCAAACCAAAGATTCTAGGGAAGGAAGCTTTAAGCGAATTCATTTCAGACCAGCGATCATTCCAAAAATCGATTTTCTCTCCATTACCCATTTTGCAAGAAAAATCAGCACTCATATTCCCCTCGTGCGAGGCCACCGGGTTCACGATATTCCTCCAAACCCAAGAAGAATTTCGGACATTAACCTCTTTAGGAACGATCGAATCAAGGCTGTAATTGTACTTAGCAACTATGATTTTTTTCCAAAGACAATCGCCATCCTTGCTAAACCGCCAAAACCACTTATTTAGCAAGGCTCGGTTTCTAGTTTGAACATCAAAGATTCCCACTCCCCCATGAGATTTCGGCCCACAAACTGATTTCCATTTTAACCAATGGATTGCTCTCTCAGAATTACCCTTCCAGACAAAAGAGGCAATGAGTTTATCTATAGAGACAACAACCGATTTAGGAATAGGGAATACCGACATAAAATATACAGGCAAATTAGATAATTCAGATCTGATCAGCGTAAGCCTGCCCGCAAAGGATAAAAATTTAGATTTCCAGCTCTGTAATCGAGCCTGCACCTTGTCCAAAACTGGTTGCCACAGAGACTTCAAATTCTTTTTGTGACCTAAAGGAAGACCCAAGTAAGTCGTAGAAAGAGAATCCCAACCACAATTAATTGAATTCGCCCAATAACTTATCCTGCTATCATCTACATTGATACCAAAAATCTTTGATTTCGACATATTTAATTTCAAGCCAGTCGCTAACTCAAAAATTTTTAGAACACGTTTGAAATTCTTTAAACTCTGCTCGTTAGCAGCCGAAAAAATCAGCAGATCGTCTGCGAATTGGATATGAGTAATTTCTGTGTTTCCGGACCCTACTCCAACATTACCGCACAACCCAATATCAGTCACTTTCTTAAGCATGCCACTAAGGGCCTCTCCAACAACATTGAAAAGAAATGGCGATAACGAACAACCCTGCCTGAGTCCTCGCTTAATAGAAAACCTGACCGAGGGACAACCATTAACAAGAACAGCAATAGATGAAGTCGAAATACAGAATTGGACCCACTTTCTCCATCTTTTTCCAAACCCCACCTTTTTAAGAATAAGGTTTAGAAAGTTCCAGTCAACAGAGTCGTACGCCTTTCTAAAATCAGCCTTAAAAAGTAACGCTTCTTTCTTCTTTTTAGATAGGACATCAATGACTTCGTTTGCTATCAAGACGCAATCGGCAATCTGTTTACCCGAAGTAAAAGCGAACTGGTTTTCCCATACCACCTCTTTGATACAAATAGCCATTCTCTTTGCCATAACCCGATATACTATTTTATACAAACTCCCTACCAGCGAGATTGGTCTAAAGTCCTCCGGAGAAACGGCCTCACCTGTCTTCGGGATAAGGGCTATGAAGGAGTTATTGAATGATGGATCCTCGATTCTACCCCAGTAAAAATCAGACATAAACATCATGACATCTTCCTTAATGACCAGCCAAAATTTCTTAAAAAAATCCAAGTTGAAACCGTCTGGTCTCGGCGCTCGCGAACCATCAGAAGAATTAATGACGAACCATACCTCTTCTTCAGAAAATGGACTTTCAAGAAGCCTTCTAGAAACAACACTCAATTTCTTTATCGGAATCTCCCATTTTTTGACTGAAATTGTCTTCACATCATTGTAAAAACCCCGAAAGTAGGAAATAAAGGCTTGTTGAATCTTAACTTGATGTTTTAAAACACAATTATTAACCTTCAGTTTGGAAATCTGGTTTCGTCTCGCTCTCGAAGAAGCAATTAAATGGAAAAACTTTGTGTTTCTGTCACCTTCTTTGAACCATTTGAGTCTAGATTTTTGAAGCCACTCTCGTTCTTCTTTCTTCAACAGTGCCCACAACCGAGCCTTCATAGCCACTAGATCGTTCTGAGCAGAAGATGAGCTGGGGTTCAAAATACATATCTTTTCTAGATCATCAATATAATTCCCAATATTCTCCACCGAATCAGTATTGCTATCACGGATTGATCTTTCCCTTTCTTTTGTCACGGCCTTTGTAAGCGACAGAGAATACAGAATGCCTTTACCTCTATTAGTCATCCACACGCCCTTAATTCTTTCGACAAGAACAGGATCCTCAGCCCAATGGTTGAACCATTTAAAAGGCCTAACAACCTTTTTTCCCTTCCTTTTTTTTTAAAACTACCGGATTATGATCTGAAACACTTCTTGGAAGAGTGAACTGCACCAGCCTCGGGAAAACGCATGCAATATCAGTAGATATCAGAAACCTATCCAATCTACTTGCTGCCGTACTCGATCCACTCCTAAACCATGTGAATAAACTGCCGATGACTGGGACATCTATCAGATCCCACCGTGAAATAAAATCCTCAAAAAATCGCCTCACACTAGGAAGGTCAGAGGACCCGATTCTTTCAGAGACAACCCTTACAACATTAAAATCCCCCCTACAACAACTGGGCAATTGAGGTTAGAGATAACCCAACTAAGTTGCTTAAAAAAATCCGATCTGTCATAATGAATATTTGGACCATAAACGTTCACAAAACCAAGCTCTAAATTATTAAACACCAATCTGCCTTTCACAGCCACAACTCTCCTTAGAATAACCTTGCTGGTCATCTGAAATACATTACGATCCCATAGAGTAATGAGACCTCCTGAAGCTCCCACAGCAGGCGAAAAAATCAAATCCCTTCCAATAAAACCCCTTAACAACCGGTCAACAATTACAGAAATCTCACTCACTTTGGATTCCTGAAAGAACGCTACACCAGGCTTATTTGACTCTAAAACCCGACTGATGGCTCTTAATTTAACATTTTCCCCAATCCTCTAATATTCCAGCTAAAAACTGAGAAACTCAAATCCATATAGTAACTGACACATAGAAGACTGAACGAAACTCAGACCCTATTCAGAGCTTACCCGATTGTTCGATTTGCTCCAATCTTTGAATCACCTCCTCCTTCGACGTTGTGAAGACAACACCCAAAGCCTCCCCAACACAATAAGTAGCCATCGCTTCATTGATGGAACCCCCCGGATCGGCTTGAGCTTCCCTCGTAGAACAATCACGATCCACCGAACCCCTTCTAACTGCATGAATTGGTTTTCGCATTTTCGAACTCTTCTTCTTTCTTTTTGATACATTACTTTTATCAGGACTACTAGGAGAAGTCCCATTCATCCCATCCTCTGCTCTGGATGAGAAAACAAATCCGCGTGAATTAGGAATAACCTTCAGAGGCTTCGAAGATTGATTCATTGCCACCCCATGGAGAATTACTGGAAGACCCTCACCCTCTAATCTAATTGAGGATACCTCCTCGATGGGAATATCCAAAAACCTTGAGCAATGAGATAAAGACTGGGTCTGCCAGTCTTGCCCCACTTCTCTATTCAGAGCCACAAGCCCAACGCATCCGTCTGCACTCAAAAAATGTATATATTTTTAATATTAATTAATATTTTAAAAATAATTAACGGCAGCCGAGGGGAGACGATGTTCCGCCAGTGTTTAACCATATTGTTCGCAATCCAATTTCCTTCACGAAACATTTATACCTGTCAATTTATTTGTAGTAAGCTGTAAACATGTTGATATACTAGGACTCTGCGTTGTGATAATCCTTCGTTGAAATGAAAAAAAAATAACACATTTAAAATTTTTGAAATGCAAAACGCATTAAGTTAAATTTATGTCGATTTATTTTTATTTTTATTTTTTAATCAATGGCGGATAACAAGTTTTTGTAATCTTTGAGTTTTTTTTTAATGTTTAATAAGAATAATCCTGCATTTGGCACGTTTTTGCTCTTCTTTCTCGGTGGTTTGACTATTTTTTTTTTTTTTATGTTTTATCAGAGTTAGATTTGATGACGTCACGACATATAAAGATGACTCTTATTTATAATCCTATTGATATTTCTTGCTATGGACCCTCAGATTAAATTTGGATACAAAATTTTTCATTCGTAGATAGTTTATCACAATGTTCGGCTTTGATTTACTATTTTCAATGCTTTTTCAATAGTTTAATCTCTTTTTGTCATTCGTTTGCTGATGCAGTCAGATTTGTTTGTATCTATTTTTTGTTTGAGTCTTTTGATTGGGTTTTTAACATTTTCCATATATGTTCCTTATAAGATCTAAAGTAGCTAGTTTCAATGTTATAAAAAAATGTCAAAAATATATATATAATTTACGATTAGAGATAGACATGGGACGGGCTTTTGGTCCACCTGACCCGACCCGAGAACAAGGAGTCTTCCACCCGAGGCCCGACTTGACCCGATCAAAACAAGTTTTCACCCGACCCGACCCCGACCCGATATATAACTTAAAAACCCAACCTGACTCGACCCAAAATAATAATAAAAATTATTTTTATTCAATACAAATAGTGACATAATTGAAAAAAAGAATATATAGAGGGTAGTATTGTAATTATCCCTAAATATATAAGGTAAAATTATATATTTTTCGGGTCGGGTCGGGTATTTTTCACCCTAAACTCGAATCTAACCCGAACCGAACAACACATTAAAAAAATCCGACCCGACCCGAATATGATATTTTTTAAAACAGACCCAATCAGGTCAGATCTGATCGGAACCAGTCGAGTTTGGATCTGATACCCATATCTATTTACGATGATAGTTGTAATTCTTACGATAATTTTAAATATTTTCACTTTTTAATAACACATAAAATGTAAAAAGCTAAGAAAGTAGAGTGAAGAAGTTGTCACTTGTGACGTGGCTTTGGAATATAATAATAAATCAGTACTAACAATTTTGAAAAAGAAATAGACAAATGTTTGCAGAAAATAAAACAACGCCCCTATGCACATGGGTTGAGAAAATCAAATTTAGAATATATTTAAAATAAAGTTCAAGGGATAATAAGTATTTAATGTTTTTAAAAAAATAATCAAAATTTTGAACTTTTTATATTTAACTAAATTAAAATTTCAATCTATTAAGTTCTCAAATCAAGCAACTAAATTAATTAAGTTCTTTTGTCAATTTTGAGGGCTAAAATTTAATAATTTTTTTAAAATATTACTGTTATGTGACACAGTATAATCTTGTTATGTGAAATTTATAAATTTTAAAGAATTTTTTAAAAATTCTAAAAAGATTTATTATAAATTAATAAGTTTACAAAAATAATATTTAACAATACTATGATATGATATGTGACGCAAATTGATCAAAATACTGTTAAATTTAACAATCAATGTCAGTTAAAGATGTGAATTGATAAGATTTTAAAGTATAAAAATTTAATCAGGTAAAAAAGGTTTAGGAACTTAATTAATATTTTAAAAATATTTAAGGATTGAAATCAAAGAATGGTTTCGGTGGTAAATAAAATGTTATTCTTCTTAAATAATTCAAGTTCAAATAATTTTATCTACAAACGTGTGTATATTTATCAATATTTGAAATCAAATATAGACACTACATTCTAATTGTATTAAAATCTTAAAGAAAATTGAGAATATATTATTATTGTATATAACTTTTTAATTTAAATATATTTTACAAATAAATAGTATATTTTATTGTTCATTAAGTTAAATAAACTTTTCATTATTTTAATTTTTAAAGTATCATGTTTCCCTTATAGTAATTATGTTTATTTTAATGAACATGTCGGTAAAGCATGCATGTTACCTCTTGACGATGAAAAAGATAACTATATAATATTTAAAAAAATAGCGAAGAAAGTGCATTAAATCATGGTCGGTTGCCCTTGTTACTCTTTGTTATTTGATTTTTATAATATAATATAATATTTATTTAATACATTTATTAATAATATATATATACTATATAGACATAGTTGTATAAAATCAAACCATTTAAAAATAATAATATTCAATTTTACCATTAAAGTCATTCAATAGGTTCCTTTATTATATAATTTTATTTATTATATTTTTTAAAATTTTAAATTTGACCCGTCCTTTTAATCATACTTTATTTAATTATATTATTGATTTTTTTATTTTAAATTATCGAACTAATTCTCTTATATTAGTAAGTGTTTGTAATGACTTAATGTCAGTTTATATATGTTTTGTTTAGAGCTCTTTGAATGGGCTTTTGTACCTTTCTTATAGAATTATTTTAATATATAGTCTTTATTATTTAATGATTAATTTTTTAATGATTTTAGGAGAAAAACATGTTAATATAGTTAATCTATTTTAATTTTTGTAGATGTTGTTTTTAAAAATTATATTTTTATTATATTTTTTATTTAATAAAATTTATTATTATTATTATTAATTTTAAAAAGCTTTTAGGAATTTTTAAATAACTTACATAAGGTAAGAGAAAAGAAAGTCAACTTCCTTATATTTTATCAAAATATACAAGATATATCTCACTTCTATGGTTTTTAAATTTAACTCCTACACCTTTGCAAATAAACTGTACATGTATACAATTAAACTCCCCTTTGTTGGACTATAACCGGTAATCCGCCTCTCACGGTGGCGGTGAGACCCGGGGCAAACCTCGGCCCTTGATATGGGTTGGTGACCCGGATGTTGAACCGACTGATTATGGCTAGAACCACACATTTCATCTCTACCAGTGCCATTTCCTTACCTAAACAAACCCTCAACCCGGCTTGGAAAACCGGGTATTTGTATGGGTTTTCAGGGATATATCTACCGTTTCTCAGCCATCTTTCCGGGTTGAATTCAAGACAATCGGAGCCCCAAACCCGTTCCATACGACCCATTGCATATGGATGGTAGGTCACTCTAGTGCCTTTCTTCACAAAGGTACAATCCGGCAAACCGTCTTCGTTTTGAACGAACTTTGAGTCGATTTGGACTGGAGGAAACAGCCGCAAGCTTTCGCATAATGCCGCGTGCAAGAAATGCATTTCTCTCATTTGATCGAACGTTACGGATTGTTGGTCCTCGTCGGTCGATAATGACGACAACGACATGACCTTTTCGAGCTCGTATCGAATGTACGACTCGACTTTAGGGTGTCGAGATAACAACCAGAAGAAACTTGTCAACCCCGATGCAACCGTGTCACGACCAGCCAAGAGGAAACTCACGACAATGTCTCTAAGATACTTGTCATCATCGATTGTTCCCATGAATCTCGAGAGAAGATCGTGTTTGTCCGAAAATCCCATTACGCGCCGTTGTTTGATCATACATTGAGCGAATTCATCCACCATTTTAATAGCTTGTTTAAGCTTCTTTTCAGACCCCAAATTCAACACACTTTTGGCTTTCCATATCAAAGACGAAGGCGGCAATCCTCTTTGTGCAGACAGTTTCGATGCTAAATCGAAAGCCTCGGAGAATTCAGACACGGCAACGACAACTGGAGGCAACCGGGATCGAACCCGAAGGAAAATTTGCAGATATTATCGAATGAAAATCTTCTAAACACGTCTTGTAAATCCAAGACTCGTTCACAGGAGAAAGATGATAAAAGCGGGATGAGTCTGGATCGAATCTCCGATTCGACGATGTCGAACGCGTGCATTCGTATCGAGATACTCCCGAGTTTGAGGCTAGCCGTTTTCCTTTGAATTCCACGAATCGCCATCGACGTTGAAAATACCATTGCCGAATAGATCACCCAGAAGAGCCGAGAAAGGTTTCCCTTTCGGGTAGTTTTCGAATCGGGTTCTGAGAATGTGTTCGACGTTTTCGAGGTCGGCGGTGACGATGTTGCCGAGGGCATGGATATGGATCGATCCGGTGGGTGATTATTTAAGAAGATGAGTGTACCAATCACAGAGGTTATCGAAATCTTTCGTCCAACTCGAAGTGAGAAAAGCTTTGCAGATTTCGCATTTACACCATAGCTTCAACCTCAAAACGAAGATCAACAACGAAAACAAAGAGAACAAGAGGGTGAAAGAGAAGAAAATGAAGGAAAAAACACTGCAAACAGAGCAAAACAACATGGAAGAAGAATCTGAGTCCATTGACACCAGAACAAAAAAAATCAAGAAACCGAAGAGAACGGGTAAAAGGGTAAGCAAAAGAAAAGAAAAGTGAAGCAAATGAGCATTGAATAATGGAAGTGGGTGATGTAATCGACACCCTTTGTTATATATTACTGTTTAGCACGCGAGAAAAGATTTTGGATTGTGGCATGAACAACGCGTGCGCGAACTTGAAACGACGGCCTTCAATGGAGATTAAAAGAATCGCAGTAATTGGGGAAGGTCACTTGGACTTTCATCGGCTTATTTTCTTGTATAATTTGCGGCCATTCAACTAGTGTGTGTAACTGTGTATATATATAATCCACTCACCGTAAAATTCTTTAATTTTATATAAATTTAAGATTGTTGATGAGTAAAAATTTATTACTGAGATTGACTCATTATTTTATTTTTCCCATAAATATATTCTCATTTCACTGTTAATCAAATTTATTTTTCTCACTCATCCAACGATCTTAAATTTATATAAAATTAAAAAAATTTAGATTATGTAACGGAATCTCATATATATGCTTTGGATTTCTTATATGGGGATACATTTGCCTATTGCATTTTATTAATCGAAGGTTTCAAGTTCAATGTACAAAGACTGATAATGGTCAATTAGAGAAGCATATATATATATTTATTGATAAAGGTTCCTAAATGAAACTTTTGTGAGAGAAGATACATTAATAAAATCATAATTTTTTTTAAGTCATAATTTTTTTTAAAAAAATAGTAATTATGAAACTCTTTAATTTCATCATCTAGTGATTAGTGTGTGCTCTTTGATAGGAGAAAATGACCCGTAACATTATTTGTCTATCATTTGCATAGTATTATTTTTTAGAATTGTGATTTTATTATATTTTTTATTTATTCAATAAAAATAACTACTCTAATGAGGTGTCTTGTCTAAGATATCCTTCCAAGTTAACTACCTCAACCCAAAGAGGGCTTACCATATCATCCAGGGATTGAGGGGTTATCTCTTCCTTAACATTTTAAATTATTATATATTTTAAATATTTTATTTATATTTTTTATTGATAATATATTTTCGTTATTTTAAACTTTATAAGTTACTCATCACTTAAAAAATCTTGCCTACATTTCTACTGTCATTCATTATATAAACTAATAAAAAATTTTGATTAATACAATATTAATACTTTAAGATCTATGCATGTGCAATACTTTTCCCAACCTTTTTTGGGCTTAGGTGATACATAAAATACTAGAGTTGATTGCTAAATTTAATAAGAGAACTGTATAGTTGACTTCAACATAAAAATGGATGAAATTATTATTTTCCATTAACTAATTTCCTTAAATTTATTTTGATTATTTCCTTGACAGGTGTTTCGATATTTTTTCCCAATATATTTCAGTCAAATGATTGGGACAATCTTTTTTCTTCAATTATCAGATTCCATTATTTTTAATTCATAAATAATTATTTTGCTTGGTCTTAATTTATAAATTAATAGTAACAAAACTAAAATTTATGGAAATTCAAATCTTACTTTGACCAAAACAAATGAGGTTTGAATCTTATTTAGACCAAACTAACAAATAGAGGGAGAGAGAGAGAAGCTTATGGTATGCTTTTTATTGTTGGTAGTATAGATTTTAGATATTATCTTATAATTATTTTACAAATTAAAATCTCTATTTAATATAATAAAATCTTAATTCAAAAAAAAATATTAGTATATTACAATGACCAAAATACGTTCTATTTATTAAATAATGTAAAATTGTGCCCAACTTAGAGGTCTATTTACCTAAATATCACCCTATAAATTTCAATGCTATAATTGATATAAAATGTAAAATTTCAATGTATTTTAAATTTCAATGCTAGAATTGATGTAAAATTCGTTGTTAATATTAATGTATTTTAAATTTCAATGCTAGAATTGATATAAAATCTAAAATTTAATGACTAGCTGTAGTTTACCCTTGAAGCTTTTATTTGTAACTTGCTACTTAAATGTACAATAATTCGAACTTATTATGTAGCCTCAACCTGTAAAAGGGGATGTTGTTATCCTTAGTAGTTTTAAGTTCGAGTAATTGTGCTACAGGGTGTGTGTTTTGTCAATATTTAAAAGATATTTTGAACAAATATTATCTTATAATCGTTCCAGACTATTCAAAAAAATGTACAACAATTCGTATATGGGCTTGAGCCCATTTATGCTTAGTTGAAACTTAGAAAACGGGCTTAAAATCCGCCCATCAAATCATAATGCAGGCCGAAATAAAATCAGGCCGCCCTCACTATTATTAAAAACCCTAGCAACAACATCAACACTTTAACTCTTCAATCATTTCACTGTGAACACTAGCTTCCTCCGGGGCTCCATTCACACTCTCGTCCTCTCCACTCTTTTATCAAGCGAAAAATGAAGGTGGTCGCCGCCTACTTGCTCGCCGTACTGGGAGGAAACTCTTCCCCTTCCGCCGATGACGTGAAGAATATTCTCGGATCAGGTTATTTTTCTCACTCGTTTTACTTAGTTTCTGAAGCATATTTGATATCGACATTTTGTATTCTCAATTTCTATTTTAGTGTCCATTTTCCATTTGTTTATATTAATATAGAATCGTAAATTTTACCAAATAGTAAGGAAAATGGTGAATTGGGAATTAAGTTTTGTTTTATTGAATGTTGTAGTTGGAGCTGAGGCTGATGATGATAGGATAGAGTTGCTATTGTCTGAAGTTAAAGGAAAAGATATCACCGAGCTAATTGCGAGTGGAAGGGAGAAGTTGGCTTCAGTTCCTTCTGGTGGTGGAGCTGTTGCTGTCTCGGCTCCTACTGCCGCTACCGGCGGTGCTGCGCCCGCTGCTGAGGCCAAGAAAGAGGAGAAGGTCGAGGAGAAGGAAGAATCCGACGATGTAATTACTTTTCACACTGTAATTGATTCTTATTTGATGTGTTCTTCGCTAATGAAATTTCGTATTGATGCAGGATATGGGTTTCAGTCTCTTCGACTAAGCAGGCAAATCAAACCATTGGTGTTATTTTATTATGTTTTTGGCAGTGTAGTTGAACACGGTTTTAGCTCCTCTTGAATCTTTTAGTTATGTTTTTGGAAAATATAGTTAATGGCATTAACATTTCAGTTCTAATTGTGGATTTTTGGATTGCCGGTACTTATGTTTGAGTTTGGCTGAATGACTCTTTATAACTCATCGCCCTTTAGCTATAGGTAATGCCATGGCTGCTGGCCGGTGGCTGAATAACTCTGGTAGTTTTCTTTTGGTAAGTTACATTTCCGTATTCTATGCTTGGGGTATTTTATGCCAGGATTAACAGCTGAAGCCTGTTGGGAATTGTTGAGTTACTTATGGATGATTGTGTGGTGTCATCGGACCCTTCACTTTTTGCTTGTTCATTTTTTTGGCATGGGTTATGGCTTATGTCAGTAACTTAATCAGACTCGGATGCATAGAGTTGGTTCGCATCCGATCTAGTTAGTTTTTCTGATTTTGTACTCTGCAAGAATTTAGGGTTCAAGAATCCCGGAGACAGTACCAAAGGCTGCAAGCTTTTGGGATACTGCGGAACCATATTAATGGTCTAATGTAAGTATTATCATGCAAGTATATGGTAGAGAATGGTAGCTGCATGTTGTTATTATTGTTAGATCTGTTACCGTGCATCCTATAGGTTAAATTTGTTCAATTTTTTTTGCATGAGTTAGGGTCTATTTCAGTAACTTGATTAGACTCGGTCACATAGAGTTGGTTTGCATCTGATCTAGGGCTGTAAACGAGCCGATTCAAGCTCGAGTAGTGTTGAGCTCGACTAGACTCGAAAACTCGTAAGCTTAAAATTTTCAAGCTCGACTCGAACTCAAAATAAAGAATTGAAGCTCGACTCGGCTTGAAAGCTCGCGAGCTTAAATTTTTTAAATTTCACTCGAAACCAAAAATTGAAGCTCAACACAAATTCGAACTCAAACCTTACAGGAAAACTTTATATAGTATTTTTTTAAAAAAATAACATACAAATGGTATTATTTATTATTACTTTAATTTTAAAAATCTAAAATTTTTATATATTATTTTTTTGAGTAGCTCATAGGATTTTCCAGTCGAGTATCAAGTAACTCTTTACGGCTCGTTAAGAATTCGGTTTGAGCTCGAGTTGAATCTATTCAATTTGAGTATTAACTGAGTTTTAACCGAGTCGATCTCGAATTCATCTCATTTATAGCCCTAATCTGATCTAGTTAGTTTTTCTAATTTTGTACTCTCCAAGAATCTAGAGTTCAAGAACCCCGGAGACGGTACCAAAGGCTGTAGGCTTTTTCGATACCGATAAGCCATATTTATCGGTCTAATGCAAGTATTATCGAGTAAGTATATTGTTGAGAATGTGTAACCCTAAACTCGACCTAGATGGATTGATCAAATCCCAAAGATTACAATAATATAAATTAATAAAAATACAAGTTTTTCCGAATTCATTGATAAATAATGTCACGAATAATCAAGTTTGAAAAAAATGTGTATAAAAGTTCGGAGTCTGAAAATGATCATACGATATTTAAGCAATGTGCTATCGACTGACCCAAAAAAATCTGAAAAGATAGAAATTAAAAGAGTAAATTATAAAACTTAGTGTATCTTGCAAATGCAACAGATATTGTTTCTTAAACATAGATAAGCAAAGCATGATACAACATAAAAATCATGCAAACAGTAATTCGAATATTTTCCACCAAAACACTATAACAGAAGTTTACAACCTTATCTTTTGTGTCGGGTAATAGGATGGGTTTATTTTCTGGAGAGGTACCCAAATAGAAAACAGGAAATCAAAAAATAGGATGGAGATGTTATTATTCGAAAAGGAATCCAAATAGAAATCATAAATTAAGAAATAGGACGAGTATTTCGCTCTCCGAAGAGAAATGTTAATATAAACAAAAAGTTAGCACAAATACATATCATGGATAATATATATAAAAAATAGAACAAATAGTATACTCAATATTCAGAATCGTACAACATAATAGTATACTCAATATTCATCACGCACTTAGGCGGTCCAATAACAATGCATCAGCTGAATATAGTATGGAAAATAAATATATAATACGGGTCAAGGGAAACACCTAAACCAACTGAATAATATCGACTAAGCCTTATGTTTTCCCCGATCAATCATACTAGATCCTACGGAATGAAAATGCATATCTTGAGTCGAATGTGTAGAGCCAAGTTGAACTTAACGGTGATGGTTTGAATCTATTGGAAAAGTATATGGAGACACGTGAACTCTTTGAAACACAACATCAAAGAGCAAGTTCTTAAGGGTCCGTTTGTTTCATGTAAAATGTTTTTCGAAAAAAACGTTTTTATCGTTTTTTAGTGTTTAGTTGGAGGAAAACAGATTGGTCAATGTAAAACATTTTCTTGGTCAACAGAATTTCTTTTGCATTTTCTGAAAAATGACTTACGGTTTTATTTTTCGCAAGTCATTTTCCAAATTTTTCACTTCAAAACATAAATACTCAAAATAATATTATTTTATAAATTTAATATTAATATGATATTTTAGTATTATTTTAATAAAATATTAATTATTAACATACTTAAAATATATTTGTTAATATTTTTAATAATATAATATAATAATATTATTATTACAATAATATACTCAATTATATTATAATAATATATGATACTATTAAATTCTTATTTTAATAATATATAATAAAAATTCCTTAAAATATATTTATTAATAATTTTAAAATATAATATAATAATTTTATTTTTATAGATATTCAATATAATTTATCATATTTTTATTTTAATAGAATATACCAGAGTTAATATTTTTTTGTAAAATTATATAAATAATATTTTAATAATAATATTGGCATAAATAGTATTAAATAAATTATTCTAATATTTTTAAAATAATAATATTAAGTTTTATATTTATTATATTTTATATTTGCAATAAATAATTTCTAAAAAAATTATCTACTAGTTAAAAATAATTTAGACAACATCTTCCAAACATCATAAAACATTTTTAGAAGATGTAATTCATTTTACAAAAAAACATTTTCTAGAAAATATTTTTAGTGAAACAAATTGACCTTAACTTTCAAAGTTTCCTTAACATAAATATAACATAAGGCAATGTATGACGTAAAATAATACTTTCGAGTTAGAATTTGATAAAACATAATCAATACGTAAAAAAAACATAAAGTTAAAAGTTAACAGTCAGAGTTAATAGTTAAAGTTAACGATCAACAATTTGGGTCATAATTCGATCCAATTCGATTTTGAGGTTCAGTTTTCTTTCGGCTCAACCGTTCATGAATGGTTTGACCGGTTTGTAGAAAATAGACTCCCACACGAGTAGTGGCGGTACGTGTGTCGCATGGGACGTTCGGTGGTCGGATTCATACCATTTTTCTCAGATGGGGAGTCTCTTGTAGGGATTGGTTTGCGGCGATGAATGGCGAAAATGGAGTTTTTTTTTGCAAAACCCGAAATAGCCTTTCCTCCCCAAACGAAAATGACAAGTAATCCAAGGGCACTGGACGAATGAGTTAGATGAGACGAAGTGAATGGTGCCAGAGGTGACACCCACGACGGCACGAACGACGGTGAAATGGACGAAACAAATCAGCAACAAAAAGTGAGAAACAAACGGACACCAATTTATTTTTGGGTTAATTGTACTATCAGTCTCCATACTTTAAAAAGTTTGCCAACAGACACCAAAACTCCTAAACATTTTAATTTAGACCCATTATTGGGGGTGTTACAAGCTGCATACTGTTATTCTTGTTAGATATGTTACTGTGCATCCTATTGGTTAAATTTTGTTCAAGGTTTTTTGGTTGAGTTGGTCCTTGATTTGTATTCTGCTGCTTCAGAATGATGTCTAAAGCAGTGAAGGCATTAGGTAATGCAAAATGCTGCCTGGACTTGGTCCTCTGTTTACACTGACTACGTTAGAGCACGATAGGAAATTGAAACGCTAATTAAATTCTGAGAGAATTCCAACTTAAATCCAAATAAATATTTGCATGGACTTGTCTTAATTTTGTAAGGATTTATTGAGCACAATCTTGAAGCCAAACTGTTTTCTTTCATATTAATAATTTTTGGCCCTCCAATTCTCAGCTTTTATTATTCTTTTGATTGGCCTGTTCATTTTTCTGCCCTTTTTATTTCGGCATATATTTGACATTCTATTTGGGCGATGAATTAATTTTTTTAATAATTAGTTGATTATTTTTTATAATATTATTTCTGATTTTTTAATTTCCCTTTTTTGTTTTCCTAGATAATAGAAAGAAAGAAAAAAAAGGGGAAGAAATTAAGTTTTTTTTATATATACATATATAGAGAAATAGAAGTAAATGGTTTTATTAAAAAGAAGAAATACTTCAAATAAAAAAAATTAAAACTATAATCGTAAATTTAACATGTAATTAAGATATTTTTTATATTATTAATTAAAGAAATTAGTCACTTGAAATCATAAAATAATATATAAGGAGATGCTAAAGAATCAATACAAAAGAATGATATGAGTATATCTGATTACGAATCACAATAGATGATTAAACTATTGAAATATCATTGACAAACACATATCAAAGTTAAGCGCTATGAGAGAACTATGTATGAACACAAATCGTGTATTCAAATTTAATTTGAGGGTTTCAAGTAAGAAAGATCAACATGATAACAAATAAATATCATCTTAATTAGTCATATCGATGTTAAATTTAACTTTAAGAAAAATAAACGATAAGAATGATCAAACGGTCGATAAAGAATATCTAAAGCGCGACAAAAGATAGAAGAAAACTTGTTATAAATGTAGAGTTATTAGAAATATAAAAAATGCGGAATAAGATAATAATAAAAAAATACAAGGGGTTACATCATCAATATTAGTTGTCGTCCCCCACCAATCAAAGATGGATGGAAAGAAAGGAAGCAATCTCGCCAGAATTAGGTTTAAAGAAAAGTTATAAATTAAGATAAACGAATGACACATATCATATACACATTTATTTATCGATTAATCTTATTTTTATTAGAATTTTAATTTTATCAATTTTTAATTAAATTGATAACAATTCTAAGATCAATAAAGAAAAAGCACTTGTTACATTAAGATATTATTATTTTTAAAACAATTAATTATTTCTAAATAAATATATTTTTTAATTTTTATATAAATAATAATTAAATTTTTAAAATACTATTTTAATCATTATATCATGAACTCGTTTAAAACTTAAATAAATCAACATCAAAGCGGATATGGGCTTGAACACATTTACGCTAGATTGAAATTTGGAAGATGGGCCGAAATTCAACGGCCGAAATACAAGGTTGTTAGTTTGAAATCGACGGCCGAAATTCAATCACACGCTCTCCACCAAAAATAAAAACCCTGGCAAGCATCCGCTCATTTTCATCCTGTTTCCTGCAAACCCTAGCTTCTTTATTTTCCTCTGCCGCTCCGTTTTCTTAATTATCTCATCAAGTGAAAATGAAGGTTGTCGCCGCCTACTTGCTCGCCGTACTTGGAGGAAACGCTTCCCCTTCAGCCAAGGACTTGAAGGCCATTCTTGGATCAGGTCCTTTTCTCACTCGATTTACTCTGTTTTCGAAACATCTTTGATATTCAAATTTTGTATTCTCATTTTATTTTAATAATACAAATTGTGGGGGAAATGATGATATGCGAAATAGGTTATTGGAGATTTCTTTATCATTACGAATAGCAAAAAGAATGATTCATTTTTTTAATGTTGTAGTTGGAGCTGAGGCTGAAGATGATAGGATAGAGTTGCTATTGTCCGAAGTTAAAGGAAAAGATATTACCGAATTAATTGCTTGTGGAAGGGAGAAGTTGGCTTCAGTTCCTTCTGGTGGTGGTGCTGTTGCAGCTGCTGCTACTTCCGCTGGTGGCGGTGCTGCTGCTGCTGCTCCTGCTGCTGAGGCCAAGAAAGAGGAGAAGGTCGAGGAGAAAGAAGAATCCGATGATGTAATTACCTTTGCACGTTGTAATTGTCTATTGATTCTTATTTTGGTGTGTGCTTAACTAATGCAATTTTATTTTCATGCAGGATATGGGTTTCAGCCTCTTTGACTAAGCAGGCAAAGCAAAATATCAATGCTTGAGGGTTCCTCGTACAGTTGCATGCTTTGTTTGAGTTTTAATGTAATTTTTTTCTTCATGTTTTTCGATTCTTAGCTCTTCTGGGATCTTTAAGTTTTGTTTGAGAAAAATATTCAAATAACATTAACATTTTTGTTATAATTATGGATTTCCGGATTAAATGGTTGAATTTGGCTGAATGGTTCTTAATGCTTATAATGTTTTAGCTACCTGTAGATATTATTGTGGTCCAGTCGTGTCTGAATGAACCTCTATTGTAGTCTTTGTTAAGTAAGCTAAACTTTCTATTCTAGACTTGTGATATTTAACTGCTTAATCCTGTTGCCTATAAGCGTGAGAAATGGTCTTGATGCTTTTGTTCATGGCTTAGGGTCTAGTCAGTGTTGCTTTCTCATGCATTCATGTTATACAATTAGACGCATTTGCATAGAGCTGGTTTACATCCAATCTGTTTAGTTTTTTTTTTAATTATTCTCCAAGAATCGAGGGTTTAGAAGTTACCGGGGATGGTACCGAAGGCTGTAGGTTTTCGGGATGCTGTGAATCCATATTTACCCGTCTAATATTAGTTTTACAATACAAGCATATAGATGAGAATGGGTAGTTGTGTATTGTTATTCATGTTATGCAGTAAAAGCTCTTGTGCTCCTAGGTTAAAGTAGTTCTTCAGTCCTTCATTGAGAACAAGATTTTGTGGTCTGGATTGTTTCGGAACGGTCTTTGGTTCATATTCTGTTGCCTCTGAATGATGTCTAATTGCTTGTAGAATATTAAAAAAAAGTTTAATAGGGGATTCATAACTCTCCAGCTGATATCCTGATAATTTTAAAGTCGTGTACTTTATCCTTTAAGTCGAGGGTGTGCCTTGCCTCATTGGTGAGATGATGCTTCTCTCTATCCGTTTATACGTACCGGGCTACTCCCTCACAGTCAACCAGAAACTTGTATAATTTTATGAACTCACACTTTGATGCAATCGATAAGCATTATAGATATATAATGATTTGGTTTCTTAAGCATTTAAAATAAAGAGTAAATACACGATAGAGTAAATAAATATAAAATTTCTCATTAATTGAGATATGCATCGGTTAATTGTCACAAAAAGAAAAGAGTATAAGCATAACAGAAATTAAATAAAATTGTAACACTCTAAACCAAATATGAAATATTTGAAGGGTCCAAGGTGTCATATTAGATTATTATGGCGACTATCAAATTTAAAATTTATTTATTTTTGATCGTAGGAAAGATGTTTCAGTTTAAAATATCTAAAATAAGTAAATCAAAAGAATTCACGTTTAAAATATTTATACAAAATCAGAGTTCCAAATACAACAAATTATAAATCAAAATAATAATAAAATTTACAAAACAAAATATAAAAGAGTCTTATGAATTTATATATCTACTAACATAAGAATAAGATATTGTACTTTGATAAGGGGAGTTAGATATCCCTGAACTGTAGTGTTCCTCGGATATGAACTAAAAATCTACAAAATTGCGTACGAAAAAAAATCAATTTTTTCAAGTTGAATCGAATTTTGTTCATTCCTAGTTACACGTACGTCATATAATCATCCTTAGTTTGAGACTTTCATAGTTAAAAAGTTATGCATAAGAGTGTTTAAGTCATTCTTAGGCCCTGTTTAGTTCACGTCATATTTTATTTCTGGAAGGAATGTTTTTTCCAGATATCTATACCCATGTTTAGATGGACCATATTCCCAAGTGCACGTAAAGAATGAATACCAACCGTGATATTTTTTTTCTTGTTTTTCCGGGAATATCAATCTCCCATCTCTCTTAGGTATTTGCTTATTCTTGGTCTTCATTGTCTAATTCGTTGTCTAAAATACTTTTCTCTCCGCTTGGTTCTGGCCGAAAGAAAATCCGTTTCTTCTTTGATTTGGCATTCAGATTTGCTTTGGCGTATTAGTCTCCCATCTCCCTTTTAGGTATTTGCTTCTGGCGTTGATATTTTTAACATTTTTATTTGATTATTGGAGTTGATATTTCAATTTGTTTCATTGTTCAATTTTTATGGGTTTGTGTTTTCACTCATGTTTATGTATTTTTCTCTACTACACTGATCTGCCCATTATTGCTCGTTTTCTTGATGACTGTAGTGTTTAGCGTTTCATTGTTCTTTCCCTTTCTTATTCCATAAGTGACCGACTGCAATGGAATCAGCTTTGAATAGAAATTTGAAACCCAGCTTCGAAATTAAACTCGAGCGTTGAAACTTTTTGAAGATGTTCTAATTGGAACCCAAAAACTGTAATCTGCACCTCAATTTCTTCTTTTACGACTTCTGTCTTTGTCAAATCATAAGCATGGACTCATCCAATGTTCTCTTGGTGGTACATTTTTTATATTTAATTCCAACTTTTAGTGTTCAACGTTAAGATTTTATTTTGTGCACTGTCGTTTGGTGTGTGTTTTTTTGTTTACTAAGACCAAGTTTCTTCATTCATCAGGAACACGGTCAGTGCTTTCAATTACTCATTTTATGATTTTGATTGATGTAGTTATTTTGGCTAATAAGAAAGAAAAAAATCAATTTTTATGGCCCGAAAAGTTCGGGCTTTTCTGCTTTTCCTTCAACATCTCAATTTTCCATTCAGAAATGCAAGAAACAAGTTTCGACGAAAATCGTCTCGGTCTTGGCACCCCGGCAATCTGAGCGTGAACCAGCTACGACTGGCTCTGTTAGTTCTTTTTTATAAATTTTTTCACTTTTTATCTTCATTGATTGGTTAATGTGTTTGTGTTGATTTATGAAAGAAGTTGGGTTCTTTTTTCCTCAGGTGAAGACTAGAATGACAGTGACAGAGAAGATTCTTGCAAGAGCCTCTGAGAAACCACAGCTGAACCCAGGTGATAATGTTTGGATTAATGTTGATATTTTGATGACACATGATGTTGGTGGTCCTGGTTCCATTGGTATCTTCAAGAAAGAATTTGGTGAAAATGCAAAGGTGTTCTGTTCATCTGCTATCTTACCTGTTTTCTTTATTTTCTCTTAGCTTAGTTTTGTGCATGATTGAGCTCTTGTTGATGGTTGTTCGAATATAATTAGCATTTCGGAATCGGAAATTGTGGTTTCATTAAGTAACAATAGCTATGTCACTGCTGTTAGTTCTTTGTGTGTCCTTTGTTGTGGCTGAGTTCATTATCCGTGTACGAACCTTTTGGTATTGAAGGTTTGGGATCGTGTAAAGGTTGTTATTATACCTGACCATTACATATTCACCAGTGATGAACGTGCGAACCGTAATGTGGATATTTTGAGGGATTTCTGCACCGAGCAAAATATCAAGTATTTTTATGATGTAAAAGATCTTGGTAATTTTAAGGTATGCCACTCGTTATGTTTTCATTCGTTTCCAGTCCGATATTCTGAAGAACTAGGGGTATATTCTTTGTTCATTGACATAAAGCTTAATCCTAATTCACAACATTGCAGGCAAACCCTGATTATAAAGGAGTATGCCATGTTGCACTTGCCCAAGAGGGTCACTGCAGGCCTCCCTACCATAACTACTGAAATGCAAAACTTCAATTCATGCGCCAAGCTTTGGAGCTGGTATTATCTTTTATCTCTGCCTTCAGGTTTTACTAGGGAGGGATTCTCACACCTGCACTGCCGGAGCATTCGGTCATTTTGCTACAGGAATTGGACATACAGATGCAGGCTTTGTATTAGGCACCAGGAAGCTTATGCTAAAGGCGTGTTAATTATTCTTTGATGTTTTACTTGAATAAAAAATGTGTGTGCGTTTGTTTTTGGTGCATTTTGATTTTTCATTTGGTTTCATACTAGTATTTGGCTACGTTAGGTTCATAGCATAATAGCGTTATGCCCACCATAGAATTATAGATGTTCTTTTTCGAATGAGAGTTTAAGGTGGTCCAACTCTGTTATCCAAATTCATTGAAGGATTTTCGACGAAGTTTTAGCTATTTGATGAACAGTTTTGTCCTTCATATCCGTTGCTCTAGGCATATAGTTTAATCTGGTAGACCATCTTGCCATTTTCTTTTGCAAACGAATATTCATGACTTGTATGAGTTGAAGGGTGACACTTACAAAATTATGATTAATTTGGTGGTATATTCTGTTGCATATTTGATTACGGGTTCCACCATGTCGACACCGTTTTTCGCTCGGGCAGGGAAAGACTGATACCGACTCGGGGGTTTTCTCTTTGAAAATCGTTTCGAAATGTGAGGAGTCGCCACTAATCATTTAAGGTGAGATTTGAACACCGTAAAAACTAGGTGATTTTAATAAAACATTTTATTTTAATAAACCGAGTTTTAGGGTCTGCAAAAATCCAGAAATCATGTTCGGGAGTCAGTTACGCGTGGGGAAGGATTAGCACCCCACAAGCGCCCAAAAATTGGTACCTAGTTGATTACCCTATATTTAAAATCATAAATTTTGAGTTCAATCTTTATTTAATTTAAAAATCATTAAGGATGCAAAGTTGAAAAAGGGTATTCGTTTATTAAGGCCGATAGCATTCACTCCCGAGCGTAAATGCGGGAGATCAGCTATTGTGTCTAATAACAGAACATTGCCTCGTTTTTAGAAAACATGATGCAGTTTTGAAAAGGATGTCGACTTATTTAGAGAATTATCAGTAGTCATCTCATGAGAACGATCGCGGAGGATATACTGTTAACTTCTTAATAAGTGAACATTGCCTTAAGTTTTAAAAACAATCAAATCAAGCAAAATTTTATTTAATCCTAATTATACTAAAAATAAATTAAGACTTTTTCTAACTTACGGTGACAAATTATGAAAATTAAAGAACATAAGGGCTTAAATCTAAAGGTGTAGACTCTGATATTAATCCTATTTAATTTTAATCAATTATTGAATTGAATAACCGAGATGGTCCCTTGAGCGTTTACGCGAGGGCCGACTTGAATTATCCCCTAAATTAAATGACTGGTTTGAAATCTAAGCTAAAATGGAAGTTCTATTTAACATATTTAATTATGTCAATATAAACATTAATCGAAGTTCGAGGACTAAAAGGATTAAAGAACTAAAATATCGGGCTCTAAGAGACTAAAAGTTTAATGACCTAATTGCATAAATTTTAAATTACTAAACTAAAAGACAATAAACTAATCATGTAATAGGGACTAAATTAAAATTAATATTAAGGTAAAGTTTAAGAATAAGTAATTATATTATCATATACTCTCAAGGTAAGATATTATTATAAACTAATAAAATGTGTTCGATATATTCATAAATAAAAACATGTAATGTGTACATAATATAATATAAGTAATATAAGATGTATTTAATAAATGTAAAATACAATGTAAATATAGTAAAAACATATCATTGCATGATAATAAAATAATAGAAAGTTAAATATATACACACATATACACGTAAACATATGAGAATAATTGTTAATTCCACACAATTAATACAAACATATTTGTACAATAAAACGTATATATTCATGCAATTAATTTTTACCTATTACAATGAAGTAAATGCAAATATAAATATGAAGAATAAATTTTAACGGACTAATATTAAAGGAAATAAATACAAATGCTAACATGATTCTAAAATGGATGGAAAGTAAGCTTATTTGGTAATTACATGTAAATAAAGGAAACTAAAATAAATGTACAACTTAAATATAAAAATAAAATCTGAATATAGGAATAAAATAGTAACTTTGACTAAATTAATAAAAAAGATCATAATTATATTAAATAAGTAAACAAAAATATATATTAAAATTAAAAGGGTAAGAAATTAAAAGGGTAGAACATCAAATACAAAAGAAAAGGAAAAAAGAAAAAGGAAAGTGCTGAAATTATGGACTAAAATATAAAACATGCATAAAATAGAGGGACCTAAGGAATGATTTACCCCAAAAAGTTATTGAAACACGAATCACCTTAAACAAAAAGGACCAAAAGGGTGATTTAACCTAAAACTAGTGATCAGAATGTAAAACACGCTAAAGGTATAGGGACCTTAGCGTGATTTACCTAAAAACTAAAATAAACAAACACTTCCCTCTCCATCTCTATTATTCTCGATAGTTTCTAATCCCTAGCTCTCCCTCTCCCCTTCTTCACCACGTGGCGTCGTTTACCTCCCCAAAGGCTCCCAACGCCGGCAGTCGCAAAACGGAGGCCACCCAAGCTTTTAACTCCGGCCGAGTAAGGTAATAAAACACTCCTCCTTATCCCGTTCTATTTCCTACATATTTTGAAATTCCAACATATATACAGCATGCTAGAAGTTGAAAAATGAGATGAAAATACCTCAAATCATTACCATTTATTTCTATTGATTCGAAAAAAAAAACATGAATGTATGAAGACCCTTTGTTTACATTGCTTGGTTACTGACTATTGAGAGCATAACACCTCTGCTTTCCTTGTTTTTCTGTTTTGAATTTAGTAGAAGAATACTGCCCTCTGTTTACAATTTTTTTCTTTTTCTCCTCTTCTTTCTCTACGCGTCCTCCCCCTCCTCGAATGTAATGCTCTCTCCTCCTTTTGATCGAGATCCCTACTGCCTTTTTCTTGTGTGTGTTTGCTAATGGAATCTTATTCATAGGGCATGGGCGATAGAATTGCATGTGCTGCTGCTCGGTAGTGGTGCCCCAGTATGGGCACGGTGATGTGGAGCCAGGTCTTGGTCTTCACGTGGGTAACAGTAGCATATGAAGCAAAGCATGGGTTATTGAATAAAATAAAAATGGTGTTTACAGCTACCCCTCTTTGCTTATTGTTGTGAAACGGGAATGAAACAAAGAAAATAAAACACCATTTTTACTCCTGGTCTCTTCTTGCCACGCTGTAAACTCTTCACTAAGAATGTCAATTATTCTCTTTCTGTGAATCGTCGAGTCCTTACTTCAAATGATGTCATTTTGCTTCGTTCTCTTGGTTGAGTCTTCATCTTCAGTTCTTCAAGTCGCGGGTTCTTCTAATCTTGGTCTTTCCACTAGAAATGATGATCCCTCTAGCGGGGTGTTATTGATTTGAGATGTCGTGAATCAAGAAAAGGTTGAACAAACTCTTTATTATGAATCCTCTCTCTCGTTGGATGAGTTCTTCTCATTATGAACTCTCTACTGGAAATCTTGAACCAAGGTTGAACAAGTTCTTCTCATTATGAACTTCTTCTCCCTCGTTGGATGAGTTCTTCTCATTATGAACTCTCCGTTGGAAATGCTGAGCTAAGGTTGAACAAGTTCTTCTCATTATGAACTTCTTCTTCCTTGTTGGATAAGTTCTTCTCATTATGAACTCTCCGTTGGAAATGCTGACTAAGGTTGAACAAGTTCTTCTCATTATGAACTTCTTATCCCTCATTGGATGAGTTCTTCTCATTATGAACTCTCCACTGGAAATCTTGAACCAAGGTTGAACAAGTTCTTCTCATGATGAACTTCTTCTCCCTCGTTGGACGAGTTCTTCTCATTATGAACTCTCCGTTGGAAATGCTGACTAAGGTTGAACAAGTTCTTCTCATTATGAACTTCTTCTCCCTCGTTGGATGAGTTCTTCTCATTATGAACTCTCCACTGGAAATCTTGAACCAAGGTTGAACACGTTATTCTCATTATGAACTTATTCTCCCTCGTTGGATGAGTTCTTCTCATTATGAACTCTCCACTGGAAACGTTGATCCCTCGAGTGAGGTGTTGCTGATTCAACTCCATATGCGATGAATCGAGATAAGGTTGAACAAGTTCTTCTCATTATGAACAAGTTCTTCTCATTATGAACTTCTTCTCCCTCATTGGATGAGTTCTTCTCATTATGAACTCTCCACTGGAAATCTTGAACCAAGGTTGAACATGTTCTTCTCATTATGAACTTCTTCTCCCTCGTTGGATGAGTTCTTCTCATTATGAACTCTCCACTAGAAATGTTGAGTTGTTTATCTTATCTTTAAAGATTTTCAAACCTGCAAAAGATTATCATGTGTCAGTAATAATTGTGTTTGAAGTACTCGAAGGTATTAACCCAAAGGTCCTCGAATTTTGCTGAGATTTATTTCTTTCAAAAATGAAGACGTGAATTAATTCTTTGCTGAAATTTTTTTCTTCAACATGGAATTGTGAAATGAAACCTCTGCTAACTTTAGAATTCCTGTCAAATATTCAACATCTGGATGGAAATGAATAAGAAACTTGTTTTAAGAGAAACTCTCGAGTGAGATAAATTTTATTTCGAGGGAAAACTGTCTCAAGCGACGAAGTTGGTTTTAAGAAAAACCATCTCAAGTGAAATAAAATTTATTGTTTCAAATAAAAACACAATCAAAGTTTTTTGTGTTTAAAGAGAAACTGTCTCTAGGGAGAAAAAATTCAGTTCAAGGGAAACGATCTCAAAGATCGGTTTTTTTAAGGGAAACTATCTCAAGAGAGATAAAATTCGTTTCAAGAGAAACATATTCAAAGATTTTATGTTTCAAGAGAAAATGTCTCCAACAAGACAAAATTTGTTTAAAGGGAAACTATCTCAAGAGAGACAAAACTCGTTTCAAGGGAAACTGCCTCAAGAAAGACAAAACTCGTTTCAAGGGAAACTGTCTCAAGTGAGACAGAATTTGTTTCAAGGGAAACAATCTCAAAGATTGGTGTTTCAAGGGAAACTGCCTCAAGAGAGACAAAATATTTTGTTTCGAGGGAAACTATCTCTAGCGAGATAAAATTTTCTGTTTTAAGGGAAACTATCTCAAGGGAGACAAAATTTGTTTCAAGGGAAACTGTCTCAAGAGAGACAAAACTCGTTTTAAGGGAAACTGTCTCAAGTGATACAAAATTTGTTTCAAAGGAAACAATCTCAAAGATTGGTGTTTCAAGTAAAAAAATATCTCAAATGAGACGAAATTTGTTTTGAGAAAAATTGTCTCAAAAGAGACAAAACTTCTTTTGAATGAAAATTGTCTCAAGTGAGACGAAATTCGTTTTTTTTTGCATAATTGTCAAGAAATCCCTGAAAATCAGGCTTCTAAAAACTCATTTGAAAACATCTTGCACTGAAGGTCTTATGAATGGCCCGAAGGACTTACAAATCAAGAAATCCCTGAAAATCAGGCTTCTAAAATCTCATTTGAAAACATCCTGCACTGAAGGTCTTATGGATGACCCGAAGGACTTACAAATCAAGAAACCCCCGAAGGCTTAATTTCTAAAATGTCATTTGAAAACATCCTGCACTGAAGGTCTTATGGATGGCCCGAATGACTTACAAATCAAGAAACCCCCGAAGGCTTAGTTTCTAAAATCTCATTTGAAAACATCATGTACTGAAGGTCTTATGAATGGCTTGAAGGACTTACAAATCAAGAAACCCCCAAAGGCTTAGTTTCTAAAATTTCATTTGAAAACATCCTGCACTGAAGGTCTTATGGATGACCCGAATGACTTACAAATCAAGAAACCCCCGAAGGCTTTTATTTGAGAAAAATCAAGAAACTTCTAAAAATCGGACTTAGTTTCTTTAAAACACATTTGAAAATCGTCAAGAAACCTCTGAAAATTAGACTTAGTTTCTTTAAAAACACATTAGTTGGGAATCATGCCCTACTTTAAAAATGATGATTGTTCTGTGTATTGGGTTCCTCAATTCTTGAGGTTCTTCTACTCGGAATATAATTCAATTCATTAAAGGTTTGAATTCTATCTTTTCATTCTTTTTTTCTTGAAAAATCTACAAAATTATGCTTTGATGCATGAATGTAACATGTAATGGATGACTTTCTTATGCGCAGAAACATCTATCATTAATCATCTTTTAGCTTCAAAATGAAGATCTCGATCTTTTTTCACTTGATCACTCTTGTATGGAGCCTGCCCCTATCATCAACATGGTCAAACTAATCCTCTTGAACAATCATGTCCCTCTCATATTCTATCTTTTGTCTTTCTTCTTCAACATGATTCTAGAAGAAGTGATTCCTCATTTGAATTCTCATTGCAATCAGGTAGATGGCTAGGCAACTTACACATCTTTGACTTGACCTTTCAATCTGAATTGTTTCTCTAGAGTCATTGACTAAATGCAGTGTGAATGATTCATTTCTCTGGGTAAGCTCTACTTGTGTTTATATTTCAACACTGGCACTCCAAGCGGCGGGGTCATTCACTATGTCTTTTTGGTTTGAATCTTGTGATCTTAATATTTTGTTTAGGTAATGCCCCAATGCGGGTACTCTTGGCTCTCTTTGTGTCAAAATTTTGATCTCGAATGGTTTCACTAATCAATAATGTTATCGAATAGGCTTCTCTTCAGGTTGCCACAACCAGATGGACACTTAAGAAGTGATCATAACTATTTTTCATTTTTCTAAGAGCTGGGATATGTGATATCTTCAACTAAGGAGATCATCTGCTTCTGATAATGTCACAATGAAGTGTTAGAGGTTCTGTTCTCTAGTCCATATGATCTCTTAGACTATCTTCTTTCAAGAAATGATTCATTGTTCTAGCATCGTTTGCTCTTTTCTTCGCTAGAGGCAGAATGAGCCTCATTAGCTTCAAGGACCTTTTTCACTTGAGATTGTCCTGTTTGAAAATGTTTATCTTTTCTTTTATTTTGGAAATGTGAAAAATGTTGAATAAAAGAATGTTGTCATTTTCTTCCGCATCACAATCAAAACAAACTGTAAAACAAGAATTCATTGAATATCAAATAAGTCAAATTTTCTTTTAATCCTTCAAAAATTATATACATTTGAAAAGTGTAAAGATTAATACTGATAAAAGGCTCAAGTTGACTTGGGAAGGGCATGTGTTTGGGGTTAATCTGAGGAGGTAATGTGTTTCTGGTCGGCTTCTTTGCGTTCTTGATTCTGGTGTTCATTGATATGATGAAACAACTACCATGCTTCTCTTCTGGAAATGTTCACTGGTTCTCAGCCCTCGTGAGCGCCTTTAGACTATGCAATGCTTTATCAAGAGAAGTATAAGATCGTCCTTTTGTGCAGTGGTTGACAATCTTCGTGTTCGAGCTGCCTTTTCAGGTTTTCAACTCGAATCCTCCTTTGGTTTCAAGACGTTATCTAAAATTATACGTCTCGAGCCCTCCTTTTATTTTTTTCTATCATGCATTAAAGATTTTAAAAACCATTTTTTTCAAGTAAAATTAACCCTGAGGGGCGGAATGAAATCTGAAGACAGTCTTTCCACTTAGAAATCCATGTATGATTAGAAGGGACTTTTTAGGCACATAACGTAGGCTAGGGCTCATGGTTATGAAAGAAAAGGATAAATAGGCCCAAACAAGTGTTTAAGGGTTATTGAACCAAGGATCAATTCGTACTGATGTCTTCAATCTTGTCTTGCTTAACTTGAATCTACTCGTACGCCTTTTATTCTCTTCTTATTTTCTCTTGGTGTTTCATGATCTTCAGGTGAATTGGTTCTAGATCTTTGAACCGCCCGTCTTGAAGTATTGGATCTATTTTCTTTATTTTTCTTTCGTCTCTCTTTTATTTTCTTTTTTTATTTCTTTTTTATGTTTTTTATGTTTTTTTATCTTTTTCCTTTTTTTTCTATGTGTTATCCACTTGATTTGATCTTTGAGCGCTTCGTATTTGGTTTACCTCGTGGTATCTTGGTATTCCTCGCTTTATTTCATCATGACTTGCTTCTGTAGAGAAATCTGGATTGATGATTTTCGCTTGTGGGAGCATATGTCTTTCACCTTTGCCCCCCAGTGTGGAGGGTGATCCTTGGTTAGGGTTGAATTAGAAAGAAAAAAAATATTATAGGCTCAAAAGGGGACAACAAGATATATATATATATATATATATATATATATATATGTATATACATATAAGGATAAATGATACAAAGCCGTTCATCATCTCATACACGGAAGTCTTTGTAAAAGAGGTATCCCCAGAGGGACGAGTATTCAGAATTAACCTTATTACATGAAAAATAATGTAATTAATGCATGATAGAATTATTTCAATGATTCCCTTTATTTGTTCTTCTTTTATTTGCTCATAGTATGCCCAAATTATTCTAATTCTCTTGCAAAAATTTGATCTGCAACACTCCATCTTATCTTTCTTGTAGGAAAGGTCCTCATTATGCCCCCAGGATTTATTGAGGTTGGGAAACAAATGTTGGTTCTGCGTCTAAGAAGGGAAAGGTGTGACTTTAAAGTCGTTATTCTGAAAAAGGTAATGTTATTGAAAGGTTATTTCTGTCTGGGAAGGGGTATGGAAAGTCTAATCTTGCCCCTTGTCAAAGATCTATAAATAATGTAGTAAAAGAACCTTTAATCCATTCGATATTCAAAGAATTACAAGATTAAAACTTGATTTATTGCTCATAACCTTAGAAAACGACATAAGCTCAATTAACAAAATATCTACTAAGGAAAGAACAAAAACACGTTCAAACAGGACATGACCAGTGCAACATTGTCCCTGGAATGTCTCGTTACGAGTTAAAAGTCAATACCCCTAGGTCAAACAAAATCTGGGCCCAGCTTCTCTGTGCCCCATGGATCTCAATAATGCCTCAAACTTCAGAGGGGCTAACATTATGTTCATAATTCTGAATCCTTTTTGGGTATGGATGGGGTCACCTCATCTTACCCTCAAAACTTTTATCACAAGATTCTCCGTGAGTTACCTTCGGGATTCATGATTAATGCATGTCGAGATGCATTATATACCATGTAATGTACAATGTATTTATCCTAATGCAAAGATGCAAAAATGCATATGCAAATGCAAAATGGTGTGCAAAATGTGAGATGCAAATGCAACCCGATACTGATTCCAAAATAACTTAGTTTATACAAAAAGTACTCAACAACACACAATGTCTAAGCACTTAGGCAAAGAGAGTACATCAACATGGAAACTTAAACGTAGAATCTTGCCGAATTCGCTAATCTCTCGAGCTCTATCATCAATTCCATGATGCGACGTTCTTCATCTGGATCACGAAAACTCTTAAAGTTGTAGCTTCTTCAGATAATTCGTAGACTTGACGAGCAACATCATTGGCCTGATTCAGTGCTATCTCCATTGCTTCATGTTATCTTTGAATAGTATCTTGAGCTTGCCGTAGCGCGGTTCCAAGTCCTAGATTAATCCATGGTCGACTCTCCTCTAACTGTTGAATTCGCTGATGGTATCTCTGTACTGTAACTTCTAGCTCAGGAATTTTGGCTTTTAAGGCATTATTTTCCAGTATGGCTATCTATTGTGTGGATGAGTGGATCAACCCTGCTCCTTCTAGCTCCGTCATCATATTCTTTAACATCTCATTCTCTTTTTTGAAGAGAAAACCCATTGTTGTTGTAAGAGTTCTGAAAGTCTCATCCCAACTAAGCAGATGTGCTTCGAGCTGCTCAATTTGCGTTTGCCTCTGCACCAATTCTTGGTTAGCCTCGTCTCTTTGCTCTCTCAGTCTTTGAGCGTGTTGCAGGGCTCGGATAATTACCTTCTATGGTAAAATTGATTCTTCGGTAGTGACAAGGTTATCCCTGAACCACATCTGCCCGTACTCGAACCAGGTCTGAACACTGATTGCATTCTCAGTCACATCGGAAGACATTGCTGCCTTAAGCTCTTTTTCTAATAACTAGGTAATCTGGGAATCAATATCGTTTATGAAATGATGTTATATGATAATGATACATGCAAAAATACAATAAGAGCATACAAAAGAAAATCAATGTTAGTAGAAACAAGACAACAAGAATCAAGTTAGTTGAAAAGATTAATCCAAAAATGTAATCTTAGCAAAAATAAATAAATATGACTCAAAGTTGAGACTAAAAAATGCATACAAAGAAAATTAATAATCCTATCCGCATGCGTTCTAATTCTCCTAGGGTATCCATATGGCTCTAGCGGGGTAGGCTTACTAAATTCTCTATATGAGGTTGGGTTCTCGCAAAGATTCCCAAGCCATCTTTACAACCTGTTAAGGTTGCCCCCAATTCTGGCCCATTACAGACTTACGAATCGGGTTCAGCTCAGGGGATCACACCACTAAAAGCATACCTCGGAACTAATATCCGGATAGGCAACTTAGGGTGCTTTCCAGAGATACTTTGTCAGACCCACACAAGGAAGCCCAATGCTCATCGTGAGGTGTGACGTTTTTCCCTACTTAGGTAAACTGGGATTGAGCTCGGGTTTAGAGGCATGATATTCAAATATCCTAAATATTTCACAGAAGTGTAAGCATTAACCAGAGAGAAATCTTTTTCCTTTTTGAAATATCATAATGAACAATAAATTAAATAAGATCAAACTCTTAATTTCAAAAATAGTAAATACAGGGTAACCAACTCATGGCTCGACTCTCAATTTGTTTTAAAAAACAAAAGTCCCCAGTGGAGTCGCCAAGCTGTCGACACCGTTTTTCGCCTGGGCGGGGAAAGACCGATACCGACTCGGGGGTTTTCTCTTTGAAAATCGTTTCGAAATGTGAGGAGTCGCCACCAATCATTTAAGGTGAGATTGGAACACCGTAAAAATCGGGTGATTTTAATAAAATATTTTATTTTAATAAAATACTAAGTTTTAGGGTCTACAAAAATCCAGAAATCATGTTCGGGAGTCAGTTACGTGTGGGGAAGTGTTGAAAATATTTTGATGTTTCGATATAACAAATTAAATTAAAAGAATTTTAATTTTGAAAATGATTTTTCTAAGCATATTCGATATATTAAATCGAATATCAAAATATTTACTCAAAGTATTTCAAAGTTCATTTTAAATCCTTACTAAAGTGTAAAATTAAGTTTTAATCTTAAAATAATTTCAAAACAATTTTACAAAGTATTTCAAGCCGTTTCAAAGCCAAAAATTACAGTTTGTCCAGAGGGAACCGATTCCCCCTTAAATGGTTTTGCTCCGAGAAATAACAGTGTGCTCGGAGGGAACCGATTCCCCCCCAGGGGGTATCGACTCCCCCCACTGTTCAACGGTCGAATATTTGAATTTTACACTTAGGGAACCAATTCCCCATGAGGAGGTATCGATTCCCCCCACGCTCCAAGCAGAAATATTAATTGTTTTCACACTTAAACGGCTCCAATAACTTCATTAATGATCCCCAACGTTCAAAAGTGATTCAAGGTGTATTTAAACAAGCTTAGAAGCCATTGATCAATAACAAGAAACATCAAGCAACTAGCATCAAGAGAGAATCAAAGAGAAAGCATCAAACCTCAAGTTTGAGCATTTCAAGCCTATTTTTTTATTCAATATTCATTTTGCTTTCAAGAACACTTATTGTGCTCAATTATATTTATTCTTGAGCGTTCTTTCTTTGTTCTAGAATTGTGCAAACATCTTACCTTGTGAGGTTTTTCTTGTAAGTTTGCGAAATTTGTAATCTTCTCTTTAAGAAAGAGTGTTCTCAAGAATTGTGGTATAATTCTTGAGGGAGTTGTAAGGTTATCTCTTTGGCCTCAAAAGAAAGAACAAATTAGTGAATTTGTTGGAAAATCCTTAGTGTGGATAGTTAAGGTAGTGGACGTAGACTTTGGTTGATAAAGTCGAACCACTGTAAATCTCTGTGCAATTACTTTCAATTTTCTGCAAAAGCTTCCACCAAAATTTTTATTGCCAATTCACCCCCCTCTTGGCCAATTTCATCGATCGATTAACTCAACAATTGGTATCAGAGCCTAACTCATTTGAAGGTTTAATCGCCTCTTGTGTCTATTCGGGGAGAGTTACATCGATAATCAAAGTCATCAATGGCCTCTACTTCAAACTTCAACTCCAGTCTCGATTCGATGCCCATCAATAAGCCTCCTTTCTTCAATGGGGCTAACTATACCTATTGGAAAAATAGGATGATGTACATCATTCAAGCAGGTGACATAGGAGCATGGAATGCCGTAGAAGAAGGATACATCAAGCCTCTCACTCATCCAAGATTGTAGAGTGAATGAGAGACAAGAATGTTCCAGCTCAACTCCAAAGCCATCCATATCATATGTTGTGCTCTTGGACCAGATGAATACAAAAGAGTTTCATCTTGTACAACCGCCAAAGAAATATGGGACAAACTTCAAGTCACTCATGAAGGTACCGATGAGGTAAAGAAATCTAAAATTAGTATTCTAAGGCATAGCTATGAAAATTTCAGGATGAAACCAAATGAAGATATCAAAGTTATGACGGATAGATTTTCAACGATTGTTAATGGTCTCAAATCATATGGAGAGATCATTTCAAATAAAAAGCTTGTGAGGAAGTTAGTCCACTCCCTTCCAAAATCGTGGCAATCAAAGAAGACGGCAATTATCGAGTCTAAGGACCTAACATCCTTAACTCTTGAAAAACTAATCGGTTCCTTTCTCACTCATGAAACGATGCTTGAAGATGAAGTGGACTTCCATAAGATTGATGAGACACCAAAGGAGAAGAAGAAAAACATTGGAGTTTCTCTCAAATCCACAAAAGATGAGAGTGATTCGAATGACAATGATGACGACGAGGAAATGGCATTATTTGGCAAACGATTCAGAAAGTTGATGATTCCCAACCAAGGAAGAAAATTCAAATGTCATGAAGGCTTCAAAACTGAATCGAATGAGAAAGACCCGATCATTTTCTATGGATGCAAAAAGCCAGGGCATGTCAAATATGATTGCCCACAATTGAAGAAAAATGGTCAATCCAAAAAGAAGCACAAGGCTCATGTAGCTACATGGAGAGATGAATAAGGTTCCGATGAAGAGGAACAAGAAGTTGCAAACTTGTGCTTGATGGCTATCGGGGAATATTCTAAGGTAATCTCTAACTCATTCGATTTGGATGAATTATCTTATGATGAGTTATTAGAGGATTATAATGGGTTGGCTTCGGATTATAAGACTCTATTTTCAAAATACAAAAATGATATTTTAAAATTGAAAAACGAAAATAGTCTTATATCCAAGACCAACAATGAGCTTGAAAGTAAGATCAAAGAATTGCAAATCAAAATTAATGATTTTGAAAAGAAAAATATTGATTTGCATAACTTACTTTCAAAAGTTCATGATGATCATCAAAAGAAGATTGATGATCTTAAAACTTCTTTTAATAAGGTTGGAACAAAAAGTTTTAAAAAAGGTGAGAATTCAAAATCCAACTTTGTTAAGAAAAGTTTTAGAAGCTACAATCATAGAAGTCCTCAACGAACCTTGAATGGTAAAATTGTTAGGAGTATATGGGTTCCTAAAGAATTCATTACTACTAAAGATAAGGATGTCCTTCATAAATGGATACCAAAGGGGACAAGGATTTTAGAAACTAATTAATATGGACCCAAAAGAATTTGGGTACCAAAAATTAGAAATTAATCTATGTTTGTAGGAAAAGGAGCATTGCTACAAGGCACGGGAAATAAATCCAAATTCATGGTACCTTGATAGTGGTTGCTCGAGACACATGACCGGACACAAAAGCCGGTTCATAGAGCTTAACGCCAAAAATGGAGGAGAAGTGACTTTTGGTGATAATTCAAAAGGTCACATTGAAGGTATTGGTACTATAGGTAACATCTCTTCCATACAAATTAAAAATGTGTTATATGTGAATGGATTAAAGCATAATCTATTGAGTATTAGTCAATTATATGAAAAGGGATTCAATGTCATGTTTGAAATTAATGGTTGTAAAGTCATTGACATTGCATCTAATCAGATTATGCTTGTTGGTCATAGAATAGGAAACATATACATGGTGCATTTAGATTCTATTGATATGACTAATTTGTGCCTAGTTGCTAAGGATAAACATGATAGTTGGTTATGGCATAGGAGACTAGGACATGCTAGTATGAGTGTTTTGCAACGGATAATTCAAGGAGACTTAGTAAGAGGGTTGCCTAAGCTTAAATTTGATAATGATAAAATCTGTGATGTTTGTGCTAAAGGAAAACAAAAGCGAATTTCTTTTAAATCCATTAATGACGTATCAACTAGTAGAGTATTACAATTGATCCATATAGATCTTTTTGGGCCAACTAGGACTACTAGCTGGGGTGGAAAACAATATGCATTTGTCTTGGTAGATGACTATTCTAGATATACTTGGGTTCTATTCTTAAGTACTAAAGATGAAGCATTAGAAAATTTAATCACATTTTTAAAAGTAATCCAAAACGAAAAAGGTTACTCTATCACTAGTGTTAGAAGTGATCATGGCACTGAATTTGAAAATCTTGGATTTAATGAGTTTTGTAATTCTAATGGTATTAGCCATAATTTTTCAGCACCTAGAACCCGTCAACAAAATGGAGTTGTTGAGAGAAAAAATCGAACTTTAAAAGAAATGGCTAGAACCATGCTCTATGAAAATAATTTGTCAAAAATTTTTTGGGCGGAAGCCACAAATACCGCTTGTTATGTTGTAAATCGAGTAATGATTAGGCCAATTTTAAAGAAAACTCCATATGAAATTTTCAAAAATAAAAAGTCTAACATTAGCTATTTTCATCCTTTTGGTTGTAAATGTTTTGTTTTAAACAACGATAAAGAAAACCTTGGCAAATTTGATGCTAAAAGTGATGAAGGAATTTTTCTGGGTTATTCCTTAAATTCCAAAGCTTATCGAGTATTTAATAAAAGAACTTTAGTTGTAGAAGAGTCTATACATGTTGTTTTCGATGATAATCTCCTTTCGAGGAATGTTTCTTGTGTTAATGATGATGTAGGTATTGTACAAGAAAATGACGTTAGACATGACGTTGGAGAATCATCATCAAAGGAAGAAATGAAAGATGAGGAAACTCATGATCCTCTTGAGAATCCAACCATTGAAGAAATGGAAGTATCTTATCCAAGAGAGTACAACTATGTCAAGGATGGTGAGATTATAGGTGATCCATCCAAAGGGGTAACTACTCAATCTTCTCTTAGAAATATTTGTAATTATGTTGCATTTATCTCATGCATAGAGCCTAATAATATTAAATAAGCATTAAATGATGAACATTGGATTATGGTTATGCAAGAAGAGTTAAATCAATTTGAGAGAAGTAAAGTATAGACATTAGTTGAAAGGCCTAGTAATAAATCTACTGTAGGTACTAGATGGGTATATAGGAATAAACTTGATGAGATTGGTAATATAGTGAGAAACAAGGCTAGACTTGTTGCTCAAGGGTATACTCAAGAAGAGGGCATAGACTATGATGAAACATACGCTCCTGTAGCTAGGATGGAAGCAATTAGAATGTTATTAGCATTTGCATGTTTTCATGAATTTAAATTATATCAAATGGATGTTAAAAGTGCATTTTTAAATGGTTTTATAAAAGAATAAGTGTATATGGAACAACCTCCAGATCATGTTCTTAAATTGACAAAAGCACTTTATGGTTTAAAACAAGCTCCTAGAGCTTGGTATGAAAGATTGTCAAATTTTTTAATTGAAAAAGGTTTTTCAAAAGGGAAGGTTGACACTACATTGTTTTTAAAGCATAAATGTAAAGATTTATTAGTAGTTCAAATTTATGTTGATGATATAATATTTGGTTCTACTAATGATGTTCTTTGCCAAGAATTTTCTAAGCTAATGCAAAGTGAATTCAAAATGAGCATGATGGGGGAGCTCTCATTTTTCTTGGGACTCCAAATCAAGCAAAGAAAAGATGACATCTTCATCAATCAAGCTAAGTACGTCAATGATATGCTCAAGAAATTTGGACTGGAAAATGGCAAGCCTCATGACACTCCAATGAGCTCTTCAACAAAGCTTGACTTAGATGAAGGAGGTAAATGTGTAGATGTTAAATTATATAGGTCAATGATTGGATCTTTACTTTATCTAACTGTAAGTAGACCGGACATTATGTTTAGTGTTTGCTTATGTGCTAGATTTCAATCATGCCCTAAGGAATCACATTTACTAGCTGTTAAGAGAATCTTTAGATACCTTAAGGACACTCCTAGTTTAGGACTTTGG
Source organism: Hibiscus syriacus (assembly GCF_006381635.1). Lineage (NCBI taxonomy): Eukaryota > Viridiplantae > Streptophyta > Magnoliopsida > Malvales > Malvaceae > Hibiscus > Hibiscus syriacus. The sequence continues at coordinate 2,115,836 of NW_024063176.1, forward strand.
TATCCCAGAGACTCTAGCTTTAGCTTGCATGCCTTTTCTGATGCGGATTATGGAAGATGCAAATTAGATAGGAAAAGCACCTCCGATACTTGCCAATTCCTTGGAAATATGCTGATTTCTTGGTTTTCAAAGAAACAAAATTGTGTTGCATTATCTACCACTGAAGCTGAATACATTTCAGCTAGTAGTTGTTGTGCACAAGTTTTATGGATGAAACAACAACTTTTTGATTATGGAATTGAAGTAGGTACCATTCCTATCAAGTGTGACAATACTAGTGCTATTTGTCTCACTAAAAATCCCATCCAACACTCTAGAACTAAGCACATTGAAATAAGACATCACTTCATTAGAGATCATTTCACTAAGGAAGATGTATTTCTAGAATTTGTTGATACTTTGCATCAATTAGCGGATATCTTTACAAAACCTTTAGACAAGGAACGTTTTTGGACACTTAGGAGAGAATTAGGTTTAACTGACCTATCTTCACTAAGTGTTTAAAATAATCTTAGCACTTTAAAGAATAAATGAAAAATGCTTATAATAGTAATTTCTGATTACATTCATTGCTATTAGTTAGGGGGAGTTTATGATTCTTGATGAAAAATTAACTTTATGTTCAAATGTAGTTTAAGGATTAATTTGATTGATTGAACATAATTAATTTTTGATATATGAGTTGCCAATACCACTAGAGAAGATTAATTTAGCATTTTGAGTATTTAAAATACATATTTTTGAATTATAGAGCAGAGGGAATCGATACCCCCTTGAAGGGGAACCGATTCCCCTTAGGGGAATCGATACCCCCCACGGGTTCTGGTTTTAAACACCATATTTTTTTTTCTTTACTCTCAAACCCTATCTTCTCTTCACCGTTCTCCTCTTCTCTCTCCCCAAATCACCACTTTGATTAAAAAAAACAACGTTTATTATCGTAATTACTTCAAATATCTTCTCCTAAACATGTTGGAATCATCAAATTATTGCAAAAATATCACATTCTCACAAAATCCGAAAATCTTCAAGGTATTTTTCTAAAACTTCTATTTTATCAGATTTTGAACATAGAACTAGTTTTAATTAGTTATAGATTGAAATAGTGATCGAACATTGATTGTTTAGTGATTAGAAACTAGATTTTACAACTAATTTCATCAAAAACACAAGAATTTTTCAAAATTCTTTGAAATTTTTGAAATAAAAAAGATTGGTTTTCAAATTATTGTGTTTTGATTGAATTATGTTGTTGTTATGAAAACTATACATATATTGATTTTCAAAACCTTATTTTTCAATAAGTTTTTCAAAAAACTTTGCCCATTAGGATTGGTTTAGAGAACCTTGAATTATTGAGGACTCAATTGAGTTTTGGGATTGATTACATTGCGTATATGTGTTTTATAATTGCTGGTTATTCATTCTATTCCGAATTTCTTAAACCATGTCAAATCCTAAATGTGCTAGGTCTTCATCTAGTCATTCAAACCAACAACCAAATCCACCTCCAAATCCTCCTCATATTCCTGAAATTCCTATTCCTAATCCTGTTGATCCTAATATGAGTATCCAAAACTCGTGCTTCAATCATCCTAGTCCTAGAAATCATCGTTTTTAGTATTATCAGTATTTTGACTCTTACAAAATTAGAGAAGAACATATCCCATCTCTTCAAGCTATGATAGATATCAATTTTAGATATCTTTCTCTTTTACAAGAGTAGAAATTTGATAAACTTTGTGACCTTGAACCTATAGTTTACCATCAACTTGTTCGCATCTTCTATTCTAATGTCGTTTGTATTAAAAACTGATCTAAAACTAAAACCATAGGAGTTCGTTCCTATCTCCTAGGACAATTCTTCCATCTTGACTTGGCTTACATAGCCAATAAATTAGGATTATATAATGATGGTATATCAAATGAAAAACAATTTTTAAGTTCTCAGTATAAAAGAAGGGATAATGCGAGTGTCTTAGATCTTCATGATCGTTTTCTTCATTTAATGATTTCTTGGTGGTTTCGACCATCCGGAGGTCGTTACTCAACTCTTAGAGCCTTGGATCTTTGGTGGTTACATTGTTTCCAAAACAATATTAAAATAAACCTAGATTATTTTTGCTGAAATTGTTGAAACCATAAATCTTGTTCCTAATAAGAAACTCTGTTCATCTCTAGTTTACGGTTGCATTCTGAGTAATCTATTTTCTAAAGCCGGGCTTAGAGTTGGTCTAGATGCCTTCTTTCCTCTCAAAAACAAATTAATATTCTTTCCTTAACGAGAGCGGGATGGATAAAGAATAAAGAAACCGGTGAATGGGTTCGATCTTCTGAGAATACTCCGGGAGCTAGTTCTTCACAAGCTCCACCAGAAGCTAACGACGATCCCGAGCTTGAACAATTAATGCAAGATATTGACGAAGCCGACGATGAGCCGGAGCAGCACGAGGAACAAGCTCAGCAAGAAGATCAAGTGCCTCCATATTTTCAATCATTTATGGAGACATTTGATTTTCGTTATGCATCCTTGGATTCTCGCTTCACTTCCATAGAATCTCACTTCTCGACTATGGAAGCTCAATAATTGGAAATTCTCCGGGAGATGCGTGCAAACAATGAAGCAACCAAAGCTCGTATTAATGCACTCACTCATGAAATGGCAGCTATGCAAGCTCATTTTCCTCCTCTCGATCCTCCTACGAATGCTTGAACTTTGATCTTTGCTTTGCTTGTTTGGATTGAACTTGGATATTTGCATTATTGTTAAAACATTTTGAATGCTTTTGGATTGTTTATTTTTGGTTGTTCGAACTTATGTTTAATGCATTTGATTTGGATTTCATGTTTATTTTGCATCTTTAGACATATATGATCAATTATCCATTACATGTTTATGAATATTGATTATGAAACTAATGGCTAACCTCTCTTTTGATTGTGATCTTAGCAGCTTAAGCTTTATATTAATAAATCAATTGGCTTACGTTTTTCAAAAATTCTTGTTTAAAACGTTTTTATAGGGTCTTTTTGATTTAACAAAAAGGGGGAGAAAGTGTTAAAGTAAGGGGGAGTAGTATTTTTCAAAATCAAAATTCATTTTGAAATTAGAAAATCTTAAAATGTTTTGTTATATCAAAAAGGGGGAGATTGTTGAAAACATTTTGATGTTTCGATATAACAAATTAAATTAAAAGAATTTTAATTTTGAAAATGATTTTTCTAAGCATATTCAATATATTAAATCGAATATCAAAATATTACTCAAAGTATTTCAAAGTTCATTTTAAATCCTTACTAAAGTGTAAAATTAAGTTTTATTCTTAAAATAATTTCAAAACAATTTTACAAAGTATTTCGAACCGTTTCAAAGCCAAAAATTACAGTTTGTCCAGAGGGAACCGATTCCCCCCCAAGGGGGTACCGATTCCCCCTGAATGGTTTTGCTCCGAGAAATAACAGTGTGCTTGGAGGGAACCGATTCCCCCCAGGGGGTATCGATTCCCCCTACTGTTCAACGGTCGAATATTTGAATTTTACACTTTGGGAACCGATTCCCCATGAGGGGGTACCGATTCCCCCCACGCTCTAAGCAGAAATATTAATTATTTTCACACTTAAACGGCTCCAATAACTTCATTAATGATCCCCAACGTTCAGAAGTGATTCAAGGTGTATTTAAACAAGCTTAGAAGCCATTGATCAATAACAAGAAACATCAAGCAACTAGAATCAAGAGAGAGAATCAAAGAGAAAGCATCAAACCTCAAGTTTGAGCATTTCAAGCCTATTTTTCATTCAATATTCATTTTGCTTTCAAGAACACTTATTGAGCTCAATTATATTTATTCTTAAGTGTTCTTTCTTTGTTCTAGAATTGTGCAATCATCTTACCTTGTGAGGGTTTTCTTGTAAGTTTGCGAAATTTGTAATCTTCTCTTTGAGAAAGAGTGTTCTCAAGAATTGGGGTATAATTCTTGAGGGAGTTGTAAGGTTATCTCTTTGGCCTCAAAAGAAAGAACAAATTAGTGAATTTGTTGGAAAATCCTTAGTGTGGATAGCTAAGGTAGTGGACGTAGACTTTGGTTGATAAAGTCGAACTACTGTAAATCTCTGTGCAATTATTTTCAATTTTCTACAAAAGCTTCCACCAAAATTTTTATTGCCAAATCACCCCCCTCTTGGCCGATTTCATCGATCGATTAACTAAACAGGAAGGATTAGCACCCCCACAAGCGCCCAAAAATTGGTACCTAGTTGATTACCCTATATTTAAAATCATAAATTTTGAGTCCAATCTTTATTTAATTTAAAAATCATTAAGGATGCAAAGTTGAAAAAGGGTATTCGTTTATTAAGGCCGATAACATTCACTCCCGAGCATAAATGCGGGAGATCAACTATTGTGTCTAATAACCGAACATTGCCTCGTTTTTTAGAAAACATGATGCGATTTTGAAAAGGGTGTCGACTTTTTTAGAGAATTACCAGTAGTCACCCCATGAACACGATCGCAGAGGATATACTGTTAACTCCTTAATAAGTGAACATTGCCTTAAGTTTTAAAAACAATCCAATCAAGCAAAATTTTATTTAATCGTAATTATACTAAAAATAAATTAAGGCTTTTTCTAACTTAAGGTGGCAAATTATGAAAATTAAAGAACATAGGGGCTTAAATCTAAAGGCGTAGACTCTAATATTAATCCTATTTAATTTTAATCAATTATTGAATTGAATAACCGAGATGGTCCCTCGAGCGTTTACGCGAGGGCCGACTCGAATTATCCCCTAAATTAAATGACTAGTTTGAAATCTAAGCTAAAATGGAAGTTCTATTTAACCTATTTAATTATGTCAATATAGACATTAATCGAAGTTCGAGGACTAAAAGGGTTAAAGAACTAAAATATCGGGCTCTAAGAGACTAAAAGTTTAAGGACCTAATTGCATAAATTTTAAATTACTAAACTAAAAGACAATAAACTAATCATGCAATAGGGACTAAATTAAAATTAATATTAAGGTAAAGTTTAAGAATAAGTAATTATATTATCATATACTCTCAAGGTAAGATATTATTATAAACTAATAAAATGTGTTCGATATATTCATAAATAAAAACATGTAATGTGTACATAATATAATATAAGATGTATTTAATAAATGTAAAATACAATGTAAATATAGTAAAAACATATCATTGCATGATAATAAAATAATAGAAAGTTAAATATATACACAAATATACACGTAAACATATGAGAATAATTGTTAATTCCACACAATTAATACAAACATATTTGTACAATAAAACGTATATATTCATGCAATTAATGTTTACCTATTACAATGAAGTAAATGCAAATATAAATATGAAGAATAAATTTTAACGGACTAATATTAAAGGAAATAAATACAAATGCTAACATGATTCTAAAATGGATGGAAAGTAAGCTTATTTGGTAATTACATGTAAATAAAGGAAACTAAAATAAATGTACAACTTAAATATAAAAATAATAAAATCTGAATATAGGAATAAAATAGTAACTTTGACTAAATTAATAAAAAATATCATAATTATATTAAATAAGTAAACAAAAATATATATTAAAATTAAAAGGGTAAGAAATTAAAAGGATAGAACATCAAATACAAAAGAAAAGGAAAAAAGAAAAAGGAAAGTGTTGAAATTATGGACTAAAATATAGAACATGCGTAAAATATAGGGACCTAAGGAATGATTTACCCCAAAAAGTTATTGAAACACGAATCACCTTAAACAGAAAGGACTAAAAGGGAAATTTAACCTAAAACTAGTGATCAGAATGTAAAACATGCTAAAGGTATAGGGACCTTATCGTGATTTACCCAAAAATTAAAATAAACAAACACTTCCTTCTCCATCTCTATTATGCTCGACAGTTTCTAATCCCTAGCTCTCCCTCTCCCCTTCTTCACCACGTGGCGTCGTTTACCTCCCCAAAGGCTCCCAACGCCGGCCATCGCAAAACGGAGGCCACCCAAGCTTTTAACTCCGATCGAGCAAGGTAATAAAACACTCCTCCTTATCCCGTTCTATTTCCTACATATTTTGAAATTCCAACATATATACAGCATGCTAGAAGTTGAAAAATGAGATGAAAAATACCTCAAATCATTACCATTTATTTCTATTGATTCGAAAAAAAAACATGAAGGGATGAAGACCCAAGCTCTTAATGCCAAACGTTATGTTGTGGAAATATTTAGACGATTGAGATGGGTTGTCTTCAGAATTCATGCAAATCTTAGCATTGCAATAGCCGTCAATGTTCCAACCCTGAAGTAGATGTCATTAACACTTTTTTCAAAAAGCAATCTCATGACCGATCGCTTAGAATAATTCGGACATGGTCGAATTAGCAGCCACTTAAAATTGTTTTAGAATTCTCTTTAGATACAGATAAGTTATTTCACTTGTCCTTTGTGTATGATCCGAAATAAATTAACGGTCTAGTATGTTCAAAACTTGGCCTCTGTCGATTTTTGTATGTTCGGAGGGAAATTACAGGTTGAGAAACATGAATTATTGGGTTGCTTGCTTTTCATAATCAGGAGTTAAGTACAAATCAGATTAGGACTAAGTATTAATAATTTTATTAAAATATTAGCAAAGATAATGATGAATGACGGTGAAATATAAAATTATAGACAATATGATTTTTAGTGCTACATTTTCTTACTTATTTAAATTATATTTTTGTAATATAAATTCGATTCAAATTAACTTTGAGTTTTAATTTCATAAACTCACCTCGAAAATAATTTCAAATTCAAGTCGAGTTATAAAATACAACTCAAATAACTCAAAACTTTTAGTAATTAGTGGATTAATTTTAAAGTTTGAGTCGAGGCTCTCAGTTCTGTATTATATATGAGTATCACATATGAAAAAAACATGAATATTTATATTATATATGATTATTAAAAAGTCATTTAAATTAGAATCAAATATTATCATAATATTATAAATATTTACAATTAAATTTAAATAAAAATTCGAAAACTCGACTTGGAAAGATTTCAAATAAAATTTGAGTTATAAAATAGTACTCTTTGATTTGAATAACTTGAAAAAAATTTTACTTGACTCGACTCGGTTGAACGTTCACCCCTACACTTATAAATTTTAAGAAATAGTTCAGAAATATTTGACTTGACTCTCAACATCACTTTTTTCCCTAGCTGGTTGGTCTTTTCTGAGCCATGTCTAAGGCTTCAAACTTAGACCTCTACTGAAAGAAGAAAGTGGTTTCTTTATTCTACATTTGGTTTGAAAGGTCAGGGAGAATGTGGTAAGACCAAGCTTTATATTCTCAAATGAGATTCGGATCATGACTAGATTCTTTTAAATATAAATCTTTTATTTTTTTAAAAAAAAAATCAAATTGATTGATCGAACCAATGTAAATAATAATCCGCGGATTTGATTTACGGGGCAAACTTTTCTTTGATTTGTATTTTTTTTTTTATTAGTTTGGGTTTATTGGAGTCGATCTCTGCTCTTTATGGCTTGAGAAAGTATAGATTTCCAGCAACGGAATTGACTAATTTTTATTCAAAATTGTCTAGATTAACTTTTTGGAATTGGTTTGATTAGTAAGATTCAATTTCTAGGCTATATTGTGATGGTTAACTTTATTCCATTGCTAAAAATCAGCTTCTGATATTATGTTAAGATCATCAGCCACCCATGTTTTAATCTATCTTTTTTTTAATTAACAAATAAAAGGGTGCCTATGCTGTTCGGATTCTTTATTTTTCTGTAATTTGATCCAAGATTCAGGCACATTGATATGGGGATATGACCTTCATAGGTCCTCCAAATACATGAAAAAATTTGGAAAAATCTAACCATACCAGCCATATCTACATTAACATCCAAGGTCCAAGTAACATAGGGGGGGCTGCCATTAGATCTTGTGTCTTGTTGATGCAAGTGCAACTGATGTCTGCTTGTTTTTGTAAACATGAAGTTATGGGTAATGGGGATGTAGGTTAGCGGATTTCTGTGGTGTGTGAATTTTTGGTTGTTTTATTGGGCATTGGGAGCTTTAAAAATCATCTCTATTAGATTACCTATAACTGTATTATTTACCTTGTGACGCAGGATGTCAGAGCCACCATTCAGACCTAGGGAAAAGCTTATAGGGTATCAGAAATATTTCCAAAACATCCACAAACACACTTACCTGAAAGGACCTTACGATAAGATCACTTCTGTCGCAATTCCTGCTGCTCTGGCTGCAAGTTCCTTGTTCTTAATAGTAAGTTCGTTTCCAACTTAAACACGTCTAACAATTTTAGGCTCGAATTTGCCAAAGAATAGATTGATGAAACTATCGCTTATGTTTTGTGCTTGTTGTTTTTTCAGGGACAAGGGATCTATAACATGTCTCATGGGATTGGAAAGAAGGAATGAGGCTCTCCACTCATGCATGGAAGACGTTTTTTCCCGACTCTTGTGGTTTCTTTGTAGCATGACATTGCTTGTTCATTTGCTTTAATAATTTGAACACTTCTTTGCTGCCAATGGAAACTATAAAAGATACCATGTGGAATTATGTATGGTTTTGATTCTTTTGAAAGCTAAATGATAAGGAGTCGGAATTTAGCAATATGTTTGATGATTTCTATGTAGAATTTGGTTGTTTTGGGATTTTTTTTCCTATGAAAATCATTGCAAGACAGGTTCTATTGTTGAGCTTGACAATCATGTAAAATAGACAGTATCATATCCAGTGGACTATGAAAAGCATGACAACGGAAAGTAGAAATCCAAGTTAATTTAGCCACATTGTTAACACATGTAAAATCGTGAAAGATTTATCTGATTACCAAGCATCTCTAAATAATCGTGCAACCTCTAAATTAGTGTTAATGCCAGACGTAGAGTCATAACTACTCATAGAATGAAAGGCTAAATAGATATGCTATCAGATAATGAATTATAGATTAAGTGGGTCTTTTGTTGATTATGTTAAGATATTATAGCAGGTAAGAGGATATGAAACTGGAGAAAATTAAAATAAATTGGAGATGGTATAATATTTTTAGAAAGTAAGGAAGACTTCGAGAAATTCCAAAGATGTCATTATTTGATACACGAAAGACAGAGACATGGAGAAAGTTATGTGGATTCATATTCCTAGACGAAAAATCTTTTATATTTATAAGAGGGGGAAAAGAAGAAAAGCTTCCTAATGTGGTGGGAACCATGTCTATGTATGCAGGAAAACCGCTCCGAGCCCGTGTTTTATTTCTACTAAAACTCCATAGAGTATCAAAGAATCGGTCAATTGTCGTACACTAAAATATCCAACACAAAGGCCCTTATCATTCCACTGTGTCCCACCGTGAAATAGTTCTCAGCCACACAATTTAACCCAACAGTACTATAATATTCAACTACCCTCCAAGTAAAGTTTGGTCTTTAGCCATCCTCTTGTTTCCATCCATTGTTTTTCAACTATTTTCACCGTCCAATCGAATGCTTTGTTGACGTCTTTTTCATGATGTTAGACTACTCGTGTTAGACTTTTGTCAAAAGTCGAATCATCTCCCTCTTTCATATACTTATATATATCTTTGATCCTGTTGGGTTGAGCTGAGTTGCAGGTGGTTAACTTTCTGGTTGCAATCGTTTTTCTCGTTTTGGAGTGACGAAAGGCTGGAACCTTTCAGGATGAAAAAGGTTCACCCCAATGCTGGTTTTAACAGCGGCGAGCCGTCCAACTTGGAGGAGACGCCAAAGGAGGAGGCGGTTCTCACAGTCTGGAAAAAATCATTGCTGTTAAGCTGTGATGGGTTCACGGTGTTTGATGGTAAAGGCGATTTAGTATTCAGGGTTGATAATTACATGCAAAGCAACAAAAGATCAATCCTTTTAATGGATGCCAATGGCAAACCTCTCCTCACCATCCGCCGCAAGGTATATTATATCTTTTCTTATATCTCCATTTTCGTTTAAATTTATCTAAGTCCTTATCAGAAAATGAGCCTGGGACTGGGGGACAACTGGCTGGTTTACGAGGGAGAAGAAACCACGGCGGGCCCTCGATTTTCGGTGAAGAAATCGGTCAACATACTGAACAACGCGTGCTTGGCTTACGTTATCGGCGGCGACGGTAACGATCGGAGTAAGAAAGTCGTGTACGAGATTGAAGGGTCTTATTCCCAACGGCGGTGCACCGTGTTGGATGACAACCGCAGGTTGGTGGCGGAGATAAGGCGGAAAGAGGGTGATGGAGGGGTTGCCTTCGGAACCGACGTTTTTCGTCTCGTTGTTAAGCCTGATAGTATAAGGACGGACTTCGCTATGGCTTTTGTTATTCTTCTTGATCAAATGTTCTAAGCTTACATTATTTCTCTTCTGCAAATTAAACACTACATGCATATGTATGTATGCATGCATGTATGTAATCATTTCATCAGTTTCTGAATTGAAGTTATATTTAGTTTCTATATGGATCTTTTCACCCGATTGTTTACTGAAATGATAAGAAACGAGATTGACAATCAATGTAGGTTAGGTTTAATTATGATTTTAGTTCTTCAACTATCTTAAAATTTGATATTTAATTCTACTTTAGTTTTTCATAACTTGCTCCCTTAAGTAGTTTTAAATTAAAATAATTGTTTTATTGTTACTCAATCACACAAAAATAGTTATTCTGAAATTTTAATAAATTATGTTTGATTAGATCTGTTTCTATCTTTTTTTTTTGTTCGAATTTTCTTGATTAGATTTTAATCTTTCATTGTATGATCATTTTGTAATCTTAGGTTCTATTGTTACTCTTATTTCAAAATTGACGATCAAATAAACTCTTGAGACATGATTATAACTTTGACTCTTATCAAAATATCGACGAATACTCAATTAACTGAACTAATTTATATTAATCTGTATTAAATTTAAATAAATAAATAAATAAAATCAGCTAGAAGGACTAAAATCGACCACTGATTTATGGTTATTTTATGATATGTATTGGAAAAGGGATCTTGATTTTGCTTAGATATAGAAAAATTTGAAGAAAGAAAAGAAACAAATGATGATTGCATTTATATTGTCTGTAGTGTAGTTATAATAATGTATATATATTATGGTTTGAGTTGATGAAAATCATCATTCTTTATACAAATGCAAGTTGGATTTGGAAATTATGGACTTTTTGTACCCAACTATGCGTAAAAGATTCCAATTGCACTGTTCTTAGTCTTCCTAAAATGGTATTATTATAAATTTATAATTTAATATAATGGTAAAATTACACTCTTACCTTAATATGAATAATTTAATTTTAATTCATCTTAATATTCTTTAAGTCTCTCGTCCTTTAAAAGTTACGAAATGGTCACCCGACTATTCATATGTTTCAAACTCATCCTTTTTTGATAAAAAAAAATGACCGTCGTCTAAGATGGACGCTAACATGATGACTGAGATATGATAGTCGTTTGAGATATGAAATCATATTTTAACAAATCTCAGTTAGTAGGGTAACGTCCAGCACAGACTGCCGTTAATTTTTTAATGGAAAATGACGAGTTTGAAACGTATGAATAGGTATGTGACCATTTTGTAACTTTTAATAGTCGAGACTCAATCAAGGAACGTCCTATAATCGAGAGATCATTCATGTACTTTACCCTAAAATATATGACTAGACAATCTAGTCTGTCTAGTCATCTTCTCTTATCAAATAGAATATATGACAATAAATAAACCTTAAGGCAATCTATTCATGGTTCCCCCACTAATTTATTGACAATACATGACATTAGAGATGCAGATTATATAAGAAGACGTTATTTTAAGAGTTAACGAGTAATCTATATAAGTTTTTCCCTAATTTATCTCTATCATCTGAAAGAAAAAATCTAAACACAATTTCTATTTTCGATCACTGTCATTTTCCAACGACTTTCCGCCCAAATCAGAAGGATGGACAATCATCAAACACCACCTAATATCTCTCAACTAATAATAAGTTTACATATCAATCAAATGCTTAACATAATTTTAAAGGAAATTCAGTTCATCACTTTTAAAACATCTACCAAATTATTATTTTAGACCTACTAATAACATTATAAAAATAATTAAATTATGATAAATTAATATTGAGGGATCAAATCTGTAATTTTAATATAAAAAAGTGACTAAAATCATAAGTAGACGGGTGGAATTGGTTTTACGGTTTAAGATAGGAAAGCAAGGTTAGGATGTGTATGTATATGCATTCAAGGGCAAAATAATTTTCTATTATGGTTGTTGTTTTATGATTTATATTGAAATTGAACCCCACGCCTCTTTATTAATTGATTTGGGGTTAGGTATATGAAAAAATTAAGAAACTAAACGATGATTTGTTTAAGAAACATTCTTTATACAAACGCATTTTGGATTGGGAAATTATGGAATTTTCTCTTGAATATGCTCACCAATAACATCCAAAATTATTATTTCTATATTTTATCATAAGATTCCAATCCAATTGCGTTCATCTCTTGTATTTTTCTAATACAATAAATATTGTCTCACCATATATATTTGATTTAATTAATTAATTAGCTCAGATCGAATTTAGTAGAGGTTCACTAGGGAGACGATACTTTCAATCCAAAATTTTCGTTCATAACGTTAATAATAAAACCTCTAATCTTTATTTAAGCGATCTAACATATCATTATGCTAGACCAACTGATAATTAATCGTAGGATAATTATTTTATACATTGTTAGCACAATAAAATTGCACAAGTGAACGTAAAATGTTGTCACGCGTTCTTATTATATATTTTTAATTGAAAATAAAATAAAAAAATACAGGTTTAACATCTCAAATCCACAAATAGGCTTCTCTAACAAAAAAAACAAGTGAGTCCATAATTTTTTTTATTTAATAAATTCATATATGATCTATTGATTGATTAATCAAAATAAGTATTACATAGGTCAGGGACAGAGCTATGATTCTAATTCAAGGGGCGCAATGTATAACTAACAATATAAAATGAGAAGGGTAAAATCAAAATAAACCAAAATTTGAAGGTTTAAATAAGTATTTATCTCTATATATTTTTTTAATGATAAAAAATTAAGGGGTAGTGCCCCCAACCTTATACATAGCTTCGTCCCTAACATAGGTTTATTATTAGGGTGACTATTCAAACTCAGTTTATTTCATTCACGACGTCATAATTGAAGCTCCTTTAATCTTGCTTAAAATATCTAGTGTCCCATTCCATTGAACTAATTAGTTGTTGATAATGAGTCCGTATTTTTATTATGGATCAAATAAAACTTTTCTTTTTTGAAAAATTATGATTAAATAAGTCCTCAAAAATTAGAAAAAGCTAATGAAAATTCAATTTTTTATGTGTAAAAAAAAGTTCATTTTATGGCGTTTATTTATATAGGTCATTTAGTCCATAATTTAAATAAAAGATTCACTTGAATTTTGAATACAATTAGACGGATCCCTCTATATATGTTAATTGAGTTTAATGATTACCTTGTTAATTTGCATCAGCCTGGAGTTTATGGACCTGAACAAAAACTGATGTTGGATACTATAGAGTTTTTTTTTTCAATTCAGTAGGTTTTACTTGTACCAATAAAATTTAAATTTTAAATGTCATTTAAGGAATTTCGTGTCTTGTCTCACTATATCGACCAATAATTAGGAACATTGCGTCTTACAGCATTGTCCTCGTTAGCCTAGTGCGACCGAAGAGTCTTTGGCATTCCTTCAATCGATCTCATCAGCCAAAACATTTCATCTAGCAAGAATCCAGTTCAAGCAAGGGAAGAGTGACAACGGCGTGCTTCAAATCCCACATCTCACCGTCGACAATTTCACGACCCCGGTCCTCCTCAATCGTGTCACATTCGAGCAATGTTACAACCACATAATGACATACGCAATGACCTTCATGGGATGCTTAGTCAACATGCCGGGGGATGCCGAGTTCCTCTGTGATCACAAAATCACCGAAAAGTCGAAAACTATTTCGGCTCCGACGAAGAAATCATCTATTTCTTAACAATCTATGCAATGATGTGTGTAGACACTCATTTTTTTTTCAGAGTTAAAAAATATTATTAAATTATTATTATTATTATTATTATTATTATTAAGTGTGTTTATATTTTTATGCAGGTCAAATGTGGCCCAATTATAAGCAACCCAACAGACCCAGATTAATAACAGTACCAAGCCTCTCCACCGACGAGTCACTAAGGCTAGTCACATCTAAGCAAGTTGAAACATCATCATCACCGTGTCGGCCACTGAACAACAAAAACAAACAAACAATATCAGCAAAGTCAAAAGCATATCACCTAAATCATACCTAACCTGTCAATATCCTACCAAAAATGAAGAAAATGCAGATGCATCCATTAAGATTAGGTGGAGATATCAATCATAAAATAAGCAGAGGATTAGAGGAAAAAGGGAGGAGAAAAAAAAAATCTCAAACACAAGAGCGTGGGCTCTCGGTTTTCAACAAAAAAAAAAAAAAGAAACGAAAACAAAAAAAAATAGAGAGAAAAAAATCGAAAAAGTTTGTAATCATCTGAAAATTATCAATATGCAGAGAAGAAAATTTTCAAATTCAAGAACTATATTTTTCCTAAAGGTTATCATCTCCCTTGCATTTAATTTCATTCAAAATATAGTAGAAGAAACGAAAAAGAAACTTCTTTTACCTTCGGTTTTGGTGAGCGCCGTCAGTCAGAGGAGATCAGAGAGGCTCTTCTTGGTCGGTTTAAAGCTAAGAATAGATGAAAAGATGAGGCTTTTGGTGTGTTAGGTTTAGTTTTGGGGTTCGGTCGAAAAAAAAAGTAAAAAAAATTTGAAATTTTTTTAGGTTTTTGGCCTTAGGTTTCGATTTAGAAGGAAAATATGGTCATTTAGGGGGACAGAGCTGGAGTGAAGAAGGACCACCATATACGGTGGTCAGTCCTCTCATGGCTCTCGTGAAGCCTCCTGATTAAGAAAAAAGAGAGAAGGATAGCAGGAAGAGAGAAAAACAAAAGTGAAAACCCATTTTGGGTTCTGGCTACCAAACGTAATGGCTAATATTAGCCTAAATATCAAGTTTTGGGTTACACTTAAGATACCTTACTTTAAGCATGAATTTGTATTACTGTCACCATCCTTTATTATTTTGGTTTATTGCATTATTACTCTCTGACTATACTAATAATTATTCTAACCCATAGACATAAACCCATTTTGGGTTGGCTACCAAACGTAAATGGCTAATATTAGCCTAAATATCAAGTTTTGGGTTAATTACACTTAAGATACCTTACTTTAAGCATGAATTTGTATTACTGTCACCATCCTTTATTTATTTTGGTTTATTTGCATTATTAACTCTCTGACTATACTAATAATTATTCTAACCCATAGACATATTTGGCTTTTAACCCTAACATTTTACCTTCTTACATTTCCATTCTTTTGTTTCCTTAATTAAGTACTTTAATTTTTTATTTACATTCTTAGTGCCCGATCCCTATGTTCGTTTATTTCATTTTTAGCACTGTAATTTTATTAATTTCAATTTAGTCATTGATTTTAGGTGTTATGTATTTTTGTTGATTTTCAAAATTTGGTCCTGATATTTGTAAATGTTTCATTTTAATCATTGTTTTGCAGTTGGTTAAATTACTGTTTGATCCTTTATATTTATGTTCATTTTATTTTAGTCTTATATATTATTTATGGGTTATCTATACTTTTGGTGTTATTATGACATTTACGATTTAGTCCTGAATAAATATTTTATTAGTATTTTAATTTATTGTTTGTAAATGTATATTTTGAATTTTTTTTGTAATGATTCGGTAATTTTATTCTCACAAACAAATGAAAATACATAAAGGATCAAGATGCATAATAGCTAGGTTGCACCAACGTACTTAAGTACCTTCCAGTTATTTCCTTAGAAAGTAGAAACTCTTTGGGAATGAAAATTTCCAGTTCCCAAGATTTTTAACCTTACGTAAATATATATATATTCCCAAGATTTCTCATTAAATCAAGCAGCTAATAATTTTTGGTCCCTAAATCCAATATTTTTATGTTTCTAATTTTGTATCTTTATTTACATTTTATTTCAGTCCCTATAATTTAGTTATAGTATTTATTCATATTTATATTTTGGACTTCTAATTGCATATTATTCGATTGTCATCCTTAATATTTATTATTGTGTAAAATTGTGTATTTTATGTTTTAAGTCACAGGTTCTGCATTCATTCTAGTCTCATCTTTAATATCTATTGGGTTTGAGTTAATTTCATTTGGGGCCTTTTGTATTTTACAATATCTTATTTTAGTCCTTAAATCGAATTTACTCATATTATATTTTGAGTTTTGAATTATTTTGTGTTTATGCTTTGGTTTTGGTCTCATACTATTGTTAGTATTTTACTCATATATTATGGTTTAATATATGTTTTATGTTTTTTATTCCTATTTTATTTCATTTAGACCTATGTTCGTAATTTAATCATCATTAATGTTTCGATTTCTAAACTTGTTTAACTTTTGTTTTAATCCTTTAATTATGTTTGGAAAATAAATGTTTTGTTTGTTTAGTTCATTTCAATGTTATTATTCCGATTCAAATGTTTTATTAATACATAATGTTTATTTATTTCTTAATTATATATTATTAAAAAACCTATTATTATGTTATTCGATATTTATGTATATTTATGAGTTAGTCTTTTAAATGTTTGTTATTTTATTTTAGTCTTATTTTATTTTTTTTAATATTTTGATTTTGGTTATAATATTTATAATTGATTATTTTAGTCTTTACTGGACGTTTGACTTAATTACTATTTAATCCTTTTATTTTTGAATTCATCCTATTTTAATCACTGATTTCATGTTTTTTCCTTAATTTTCAAAAATTGGCTATGCAATTTGTAAATATGTTATTTTAGCCACTAGTTAGTATTTATGTTTAATTATAATTCATGTTTCTTGTTTTTTTAGTATTTATTTATTCTGTTAATAATAATGAAACTTGACCAAACATATATGGGATTATAGTTTCTAGCTGTAATAGCACCAACATAATATATTTTAATGTGTAATGCTTTAGGTAAATAAATATTTTAAGAACAAATCAAATGCACACCATAATTATTCCAACTTTTTTCGTTAGTAACAAAACATGAATGGGAGGAAGGCTATACTTTCACGTGAAGTACAAAGCACACAATATATAAACTGATTAAATAAAGGGTCCTGTTTTATTTATTAAGTCCTTTAATTTATTTTTTTCTTTTTTAATTCTTTAAGTTCTATTTTTGTTATTTTGGATCTTTAAACTCTTGTAAATAATATTTTAGTCATTTGAGTTTTTGTTTATTTTATCTAGGTCCTTTGAGTTTCTGTTTTTGTTATTTTTGTCCTTTAAGTTTTTGAAATTATTGTTTAAAATTTAAAAGTTTTTGTTTTTGCCATTTTAGTCTTTTAAATTTCATCTTGTGATATTTGGTCTTCAAAATTTATATTTTTACTATTTTAGTCTTTTAAATTTATGTTTGTGTCATTTTAGTCCTTTAATTTTTTAATTTTATTATTTTGATTCTTAAGGTTTTTTATTATTATTTTAGTCTTTATAAATTTAAATATTTATTGTTTGCTATTTTTATTTTGATTTGTAATATTTATTTGTTTTATTTCAGTTCTTTGAATTTCTTATTTAAGTTATTAATTTGAAGCAAATTAATTAAATTTCAATAAATGGATCATAATTTAATTTTATATTTAATTCATGATTTTCACCATTTACGACAACGTGTAAGCGAAACAGTACCAATTTTGGGCGCTGTGGGGGTGCTAATCCTTCCCCACGCGTAACCGACTCACGAACTCGTTTTAAACGAATCTTTGGTAAACGCAGGCCAGCTTTTGTCTTAAAAAATGATTTTTCTTAAAATTGTTTTTAAAAGACGTTTTTAGGTATTCGACCTACCTAACCCAAAGGTTGATGGAGACTCTTTTTAATTCTTTTTAATTTATTTCAAATTACTCCAAAATTACCCATTTTCCAAAATTAAAAGTCGTAACTATTTTTAAAACAATTAAACGATTGTTCCTCCCGAAAAACGGTTACGACGGCTTGGCGACTCTGCTAGGGACCAGAATTTTTTAGAGAGTCAGTCTGTAAGTCGCTTACACATTGTCGTTTGATAGAAATTATGAGTTCGAGTCTTTAGTTAACTTTTGATCCTTTTATTGAAGTTTTTAATTGCTTCATTTTATTATTGTCTTACTAACATTTTTATCTTTGTTTTCAGATTTGTCCAAAGTTTTGTCGAATGGTGTCATTTTCCTTTTGAGTCAAAGGGTTGAATGTTCCTCCTCACACACGTCACGAGCATTTGCATAACATAAGCTCTATACCCGAGCTTCGAACCTTTCTAAGTGGGGGCAAAAGCGACGCATTCGTGAGAATTTATTCTCCGTGCAGGCCTAGCAAGTAACCTTCGGGATTCATATACCTTATGTTTTCGTGAGAATTTATTCTCCGTATAGACATAAGGGAATGTATCCTCTCGAATTGAACTCGATCCGTTTAAGCCTATAATGGGTGAGGATTGAGGGTTTGGCAGCCCAAGGGGGCACTACCATCAAGGACAATTCGAGTACCTTTTTCTGTTAGAAACGCAACCACGCATATAGTGAACCGTAGAACGATCACCTGAGGTATAGATATATCGAACCTATGTCTGTCAGTAGGTACCCAAAATAGGTGTACACAAAGGAGGAGCGTTTCTGAACTTTTTCTTTTTTGCTTTAAATATTGTTTAATAACAGCATGCGAACTAGATACCATGTGGTTAGGATTAATTTCTTGAAAAATCATTGTGGGTATATAACATGTTTGGGTAGATATCATGACGGGGTAGGTGTTATATTCATCTTTAAATGACATTTTTATTTGTATTCAATTTTCTTACTTGTACTAATTCATTTTCATTTTTTTTGTTTTTTTTGTTATCTGCATTGCATCATTCAAGATTAAGGGTGTTGATCTTTAGCTAATCGTCAAATTGGAAAGCTTTCAATAATGGACGAAAGTATTTAAATCAAGTTCAAAACTCTGAGGTACAACAATGGGCTGAAGCATTACAAAGATTGGAAGGGACAGTTTGCTAGCTGATCACATGTCAGATTTAGCGGGTTATGCTTCCGTTTCTCTTAAAGAAATGACATCCAGGACTTACGAGACATTTGGGAAAAATGTGAGTCTAGTAAGAAGCGACAGTTTTACCAGTGTTATGGGATATTTCCTATCTGTTATATGTTGATATAGATGATGATTGATCCGAGCCTTGATTCAATTTTGGAATCCAGGTACAACTGTTTCACTTTCAATAAAGAAGACATGGTTCCTACCATCGAAGAATATTTGCCTTGTTGCGCATAGAGGATGCTCAAGAAAATCGGATTTATTCCAAGTCCATCAAAACTCAACCCTTCAGAATCAAATTAGCCAAAATCGCAGGAGTGCGTGAGGAATGGGTGGTTGCTCGTACCAAACAAAAAGGTGAAAGTGAAGGCATTTCTTGGATTGCTATTAAAGGAATCATTCAAAGTCATCCTGACGAGAAGGTGCGATTTGACCTCTTTGCACTGGGTATTTATGGCTTAGTCATTTTCCCGAAGGCCTTGGGATTTATTGAGGCTGCAGTTGTGGATTTATTCGAGCAATTACAAAAAAGGGTCAACCCTGCTCCTGTAATTTTAGCAGAGACTTTTCGATCCTTGAATGCTTGTCGAAGGCTTGGAGGTGGTCGATTTTCAGGATGCGCGCAATTACTATATGTCTGGATCCGTAGCCACTTCTGGAAAATTGAAAAAATTTCATATCATCGGTTTAGTACAAGTTACTCGCCTTTGAGAGAATTTCTAGAGAAAGATTGGCCAAAAGGAGTCACTAAGACATGTGGATAGATGCCCTTAAGAATATGCAAGACAAGGATATCGTTTGGCGTGCCCCTTGGCAAATACAAAGTGAGTTCCTCTATAAGTGCGGTGACTATAATTGGGTGATGTTGCTCGGTTTATGGGGAGCAATTGGGTATGCACCACTTTTGGTTATGAGGCAATATGGTGGCCATCAATTTATCCCAGTCACTGTTGGATTGCACTCATCTGAGTTTGTATTCTACGGAAACAATTACAAGAAAAACATCTCGGATGCAGTTAGAGGATGGAAGAAGACTTTCTATACTAGAGCCGATGCAGCCAAGGTAATGTTGACGCCAAATTATGAGAATGGAGGTCTATAAAAAGAATGAAAATATTCCTCTACCTGACCAAGTAAGGATATACTATGGAGGAACGAATTCAGATAGTCCCATCGGAGATAGAGATCTTAAGCATAATTCGAAGCTGAGAAAGAAGGTTGGTCGAAAGAACTAGAAGAGATTCGACAAGACAAATTCATGTTGAGTATGATGTTGACTTTCATGCCGCACAATTTGTAATGCTAAGAAAGAGAAAAGAAAAAGTAGATTCGGAGTTGAAAAATCTGAAGAAGGGTTACTACAAGCTGCAAAAATCTACGATAACAATTGGGTCAAGTAGAGCATCAGCCCAGTTAACCAAAAAGTTAAACGCAGAGAAACATCGAAATAGAGATCTGAAGGAAAAAAACGATCGTCTACTCAAGAGCTTGGAGAAAGGGAAAGAAAAAATAGAAGAGCTTGAGCTTGATAAGAGGGAGCGGATCATAAGATACAGGCCGAGAGTCGCAAAGCTATGGAAGAACTAAAAAGGGAGAAAGATCGAGTCAAAGAGCTAGAAGCTAAGAAGACTATCACGATCATGGGATTTGAAACTGAAATAATAATATGCTTGTCGAACTTGATATTAGGGGAAAAAATCGAAGAATTTGATATTAAAAGAAATAGGTGGGAACTACAAAAAACCTTCATACTAGGCTCGAAGCAAGACAAGACAATCAACAGCTGGATAAAAGTGTGGAGATAAAAATGTACAAACAGAGTCTTAATCGAAGGATGCAGGAAACAAAAACGAGACTTGAAGAGGATCTGGCTCAATGTCGGCTAAAATCACAGAATTCAGTGATTATCCTGCAACTCGAAGAATCCTTGTTCCGAGGAAGGATTATCATGGGACCAAGTAACCTTCAGGAAAGTTATGAAGAGAATGCCTTACTGCGAAATCGAATTCGAAGCCTGGAAAGCACACTGCAGAGTTGTCAAGTACGAATCACTGAGCTAGAAGGAAATCTCCAAGGAACTATTGAACAGTGGCAAACATCGAATGATTTCTATGAAGAACAGAGTGCAGATAGAAGCAACATGTAGTCGAGGCTATAATACAGATGAGTGAAGTTGCCAGATACATTGGGGAATTAGCTGTCGAAGCAAAGGTCATCGAGCATCACATCAATCCGGTTTCTGAGTTTGGGAAGAGATGTCTTGGTTGATTAAAGAAGTTGTCGAACTTAATCGGATGGCTAGGCCGTATCTGTAGAAGTGAACTATTGTGTAATAAAACTTTGTGTTCCAATGGAAGTTGTTCTATGATAATTAACTTTTTGAGATCAATACCTTTTACATACATTCATTCTGCATTGCATTTATTTAAATATTTTGCATTAATAATGCATTCATTCATTAAAACACCCAAAATGTAAAATATAATTTTTCAATCATTGTAGTTATTCTGGCACTCAACTCACACCCGTACGGTACTCGGAATACACTAAGAAAATGGAAGCTAGAATGATTCAACTTGAGCAAGAACAAAAACAAGCTCAAGAAGAAATGAGAGAGATTAAATAAGATGGAAGTAGAGATACAAATTCGCAAACTGGTCTACTACAAAGGATGGAAGAAATGTTTAAGAAACATGCTATAGGTAGAAGGATCACGGATGGCCAAATACGTCATCCGAGCAAGATTTATCATATCCTCCAGGGTTTGAACCAAGGGCATCACATCCTGCGGGGTTTACTTCTGATCCCCAGCACCTACCAAGGTTACACCAGAATCTGGTCCTCCTCCTGGTTTCACACCTGTACACATCTCTGCTCACCCTTCGGTACCTCAAGAAGCACGACCTCATGTATATGTCAGCAATGAGAATCAGCAACACCACATGGGATCTGCATTCCCAAACAATTATCAGCCTGTTACTGAACACTTAACTCCAGATCTAAATGAGTTAGCTGAAAAGGAAAAAGCCATGAACAAATAACTCAACATTGAAGAAATTGGAAGAAATGGTAAAATCAGTAGAAATGATTGAACCGTTCTATGGGTTTGACGCCAGAGAGCTGAGTTTGGTCCCAGACTTGATCATCCCTATAAAGTTCAAGGTTCCTAAATTCGAAAAACAATGGATCCACTTGCCCTTCCTCTCATATTACTATGTTTTGCCGGAGGATGGCTGGCCATGTGAATAATGAAAAATTATTGATTCACTGTTTTCAAGACAGTTTAACAGGTTCTGCCGCCAAGTGGTATAACCAATTACTAGAGCTCACATCAAATCATGGAAGGACTTGGCAAAAGCATTCCTAGACAGTATCACCATGTTACAGATATAGCTCCTGATCGGTGGACTCTTCAGAATATGGAAAAAAGAAGTAATGAGACTTTCGACAATATGCCCAAAGGTGGCGTGAGTTGCTGCCCAGGTCCAACCCCCTTTACTCGAAAGGAAGCTACTGTAATTTTTGTCAACACTTTGAAAGCTCCATACTTGGGGCACTTGCTTGGAAATGCCACCAAAAATTTTGCTGATTTGATCATCTCTGGTGAGCTCATCGAAAATGCTATAAAAAGTGGCAAGATTGAAGTAGCTGAAGGGTCTAGCTCCAAAAACCCGTATACCGAAAAAGGAGAATGAAGTTGCAAGTGTATACCACAAGAATACTGTAAATAGTGTCACAATAACACAATCAAAGGCGGAGAAGATGACATGAACACCGTCAAAATGATTTTGCCTTCAAAAAGATAGTGCAAAATCTGATTAACACAGGAGGATTACAGTTTGACTCAACAGATGTAAAAAAAACACCCACTATCGAATCATGGAGGCAAAGGGATAAATGCAATCCAGAAGGAGAATAGGAGGAAGGCAAAGAAAGACGTTCATGAAATTAAATCTCCCTTCAGTTGGGTATTCCAACAACTCTGTCAGGCTGGCATGATTCGACAAGATCCTAAGCCAAAGACCAATGAGTGTGGACACTATTGCAAATATCACCAAGAAGAAGGACATGAAATTCAGCTTTGCCCTGAATTCAGGGGGTTATTACAAAGATTTATGGATCATAAGGAGGTAGAGTTCTTTGAGGAAGATAAGGAAAAAAGAGAAGAAGATGTCTTCATGACAGAAAATTCTGAGCCCGTTCACAGAACAAGTAAGCCAGTGGTCATTACTGTGAAACCATCAGCAATGAATTTTGGGTCGTCAACACCAAAAGTTATAATCACAGCTCCTTCACCATTCCCATTTAAAGACACCCGCAAGGTGCCTTGGAACTACACTGCCAATGTTTCATTAATAAGGGAATCTGGTTTGCTAGAGAAAATAAAGGTAGTTGAAGGTGAAGCACCAGGAGGCAACTTGATAACTGAAATAGTGAATGAAGTTGGTCACTTCACAAGAAGTGGGAGGTGCTATTCTCCCGAGATATCGAAAGAAGAAGACAAAGTGAAAGCAAAAGGAAAAGTTGTAGTGGTACCGCAGAAGATATTCAACGATGAACCCCCACCAATGATCAATAAGCCGGTAACAGAAACACAAGCTCAAGAATTCTTGAAGTTTCTAAAACATAGTGAATATATTGTAGTTGAGTAGCTACACAAGCAACAAGCACGGATTTCGATTCTGGATTTGTTAATAAATTCAAAGGTACATCGGAATGCTTTACTGAGAGTGCTCAATCAAATGTTTGTGCCTGAGGATATACCAGTGAACAAGTTGGATCGAATTGTAAGGCACATAGCTGCTGACAATTACATAACTTTCACTGATGATGAAATTCCTGATGGAGGAATGGAATCGGTAAAAGCCCTCAATATCACAACTCACTGTCATGGTCATGTCTTACCAGGTGTTTTGATTGACAATGGGTCTGCACTTAATGTTATGCCTATGGCCACATTACGAAGGTTACCGATGGACAACTCACATATGAAGGCCTACCAAAACATTGTCAGAGTCTTTGATGGAACTCAGCGGGGATGTGCTTGGAAAGATAGAGGTACCACTGTTGATTGGACCAACTGTCTACAATATTGATTTTGTGGTGATGAACATCAACCCTTCATATAATTGCTTGCTTGGGAGGCCATGGATTCATTCTGCAGGGGTAGTCCCTTCGTCCTTACACCAAAAATTGAAATTAGTGTCAGATGGTCAGTTGATTAGTATTGGGGCAGAGGAAGAAATTATTGCTTCTGTGACGACTGACGCCCCATATATTGAGACGGATGAGAATGCTCTAGAGTGTTCCTTCAGAGCCTTAGAATTTGTCAATGCTACTTTGGGGTTGCTGAAGGAAACAAGATTCCTCGCCCACGTTTATCTGATTGTACTAAGATGATTGTGCGAGAGACTCTAGGAAAAGGAGCCAAGATAGGAAAGGGTCTTGGTGGATGCCTGCAAGGGACTTTATATCCAAAATTTGTCATGATGAAGAGCGATCGCTTTGGGCTAGGATTTAAGCCTGATTTTCAGCAAAGAAAGAAAGAAATGAAAAAGAGAGGTGAAATAAGAAGAGCTAGACTAAAAGGAGAGGACATTCCATGGGAGCATATGTCTTTTCCTCCTCTGATGAGCTCTTTCAAGTTTGGAGGAGTGTTTGATATAGAGCAACCGTTAATCAAAGAGCTTGACGAAGAAAAGCAGATGAAAGATAACAACTTGTTCAATGAAGCTATGGAGGGTTTGGTCATTAACATGATAACTGGGGAGGATAAAGCAGGAAGATATTTGGCTAGAATCCGTCCTTGCTTCCCAGGGGAAACACTGAAAAATTGGATTACAGAGGATCTCCCTATAGTTTTTAAGATTAATTCAGAGTAATACCCAGTACTAATCCTTATACTTGTGCCCGCAAGTATTAAGGAATTTTCATAAGGGCAGCTATGTTAACTCTACTTGCTTTCAATAAAAGACAATCTTTTGTTTCTTAAATGACCATCATTATTTTATATTTTCATTCTTTATTCTTTATTCTTTACATTCATTTCATAAATTTTGGTCTCCTTCCAAATATATATTCGATTCAATTTTTCCCTTTGCAGGTGTCACCATATCAATAGCATGAATGTTTATGAATTTAATACTGAGATAAACTTTGAGCAACCCATATGTGGAAGAAATCAATGAGTCAAGATGGTTAGAATGTGATGTTCCTAATGAACTATTAAGACTGGTAGAAAATGAGGACAAACAGATTTTACCTCACCAGGAAGAAACTGAGGTTATAAACTTGGGAACTAATGATGATAAGAGAGAAGTAAAAATCGGCAGCACACTTTCTGCTGAGATAAGGCAAGACTTGATAGATCTTCTTCGAGAATCAAGGACATCTTTGCATGGTCTTACCAAGATATGCCAGGGCTGAGTACAGATATAGTAGTGCACAAGCTTCCGATAAAGCCTGAGTGTAAGCCGTTCAGCAAAAGCTCAGAAGAATGAAGCCAGAAATGTTGTTGAAAATTAAAGAGGAAGTGATGAAACAGATTGATGCAGGGTTTCTTCAAGCGGCAAAGTATCCAGAATGGGTTGCCAACATAGTCCCTGTGCCAAAGAAAAATGGTAAAGTTCGTATGTGTGTGGATTACAGAGATCTTAATAAAGCAAGCCCGAAGGACAATTTTCCATTGCCTCATATAGATACTTTAGTGGATAACACTGCTGGTCATTCGTGGTTTTCTTTTATGGATGGCTTCTCGGGGTATAACCAAATAAAATGAACATTGAAGACATGGAAAAAACTACATTTGTGACTATGTGTGGCATATTTTGCTATAAAGTGATGCCATTTGGTTTGAAAAATGCTGGGGCAACTTACCAAAGAGCTATGGTGACTCTTTTCCATGACATGATGCACAAAGAAATTGAAGTGTATATGGATGACATGATTGCCAAGTCCAGGACTGAAGGTGAACACATTCAAAACTTGAGGAAGCTTTTCCAAAGGTTGAGGAAATCAATTGAAACTCAATCCAACTAAATGCACATTCGGGGTAACGTCAGGGAAACTCTTGGGTTTCGTGGTTAGTCAAAAAGGAATTGAGATTGATCCAGATAAAGTAAAGGCCATTCAAGATCTTCCACCGCCTCGTACACAGAAAGAGTTCGAGGATTCTTAGGAAGGTTAAATATATCTCGATTCATTTCACAATTAACTGAAAAATGTGACCCAGTTTTCAAATTGCTTCGAAAGAACAACCCTGAAGTTTGGAACAACGAGTGCCAAAAGGCTTTGGAGATAATCAGGGATATTTGTCTAAACTCCAATTCTGGTATCACCAGTCCCTGGTAAACCATTGATCCTTTATCTAACGGTCTTTGAAAATTCAATGGGATGTGTATTGGGGCAACATGACGAATCTGGAAAGAAAGAGAGAGCTATCTATTATCTAAGCAAAAAGTTCACTGATTGTGAGAGTCGATACCCGCCAATTCAAAGCTATGTGTGCTTTGGTATGGACTACTCGAAGGCTCAGGCAATACATGTTATACCATACTACTTGGTTGATATCTAAGCTTGACCCTTGAAATTTTTAATGGAATCACCAGCTTTAGCTGGTAGATTGGCTAGATGGCAGATGTTGTTATCAGAATTTGACATTGTATTGTGAACCAAAAAGCAATCAAAGGGAGTGCCATAGCAGATTTCCTTGCAAGTCGTGCCTCAAATAATTATGAGTCCTTAAATTTTAATTTTCCAGACGAGGATCTGATGTGCATCACAACCAAGGAGAAAAAATTCAGATGATAAATCTTGGAGGTTGTATTTTGATGGAGCATCTAATGCTTAGGATAAGGAATTGGAGCAGTACTGATTTCCCCAGAAAATGTCTATTATCCTTTTACAAGCAGATGAAGTTCTTTTGCACCAATAATATGGCAGAGTATGAGGCTTGTGTCATGGGGTTAAGAGCAGCTATAAAGAAAAATCAAGTGCTCCAAGTATGGAGACCCTCACTAGTGGTGTATCAATTGCGAGGAGAATGGGAGACGAAGGATCTAAAGTTAGTGGAATACCGAAGATTGATCCTTGAATTGGTAAAAGATTTGAAGATGTCACTTTCAATTATCTCCCTCGAGAAGATAATCAAATGGCTGATGCTTTGGCCACACTTGCTGCAATGTTCCAAGCAAATAGAAGAGTTGACATGATGCCAATTAATATGCAAATGTATAATAACCCGGCACGCTGTTATAATGTATAATACCCCGGCACGCTGTTATGATATCGAAGAAGAGGTAGATGGTCGTCCATGGTATTATGATATTTTGCAATACATCAAGCATCAAACTTACCCACAATGTGCGTCTGAGATCGATAAAAAGACATAAGGAGAATGGCTGTCGGATATGTATTAGATGGGGAAGTTCTGTACAAAAAAGGTAGTGATCAAGTTTTGATGAGATGTGTGGATGCCCGAGAAGCAAAAGGTATACTTGAAGAAGTGCATGAAGGGATATGTGGAACACATACAAATGGGCTTTCTATGGCCAGGAAGATCATGATATATGGATACTATTGGGCCACTACATCTCCGTCACCTTTGCAAGTGATGACCACACCATGGCCGTTTTCTATGTGGGGCATGGGATGTCATTGGGACAATTACACCAAAGGCTTCGAATGGATCGTTTCATATTTGTGGCAATTGATTACTTTACTAAGTGGGTTGAGGCTGCCTCGTATGCAAATATCACGAGATCTACAGTTTGCAAATTCATAAAGAAATAGATAATTTGTCGGTATGGATTGCCAGAAAGAATTGTCACAGATAATGCCACTAATTTGAATAACAAGATGATGGTAGAACTTTGTACTCAGTTCAAGAAAAACATTCTAATTCAGTGACCTACCGTCCAATGATGAATGGAGCAGTGGAAGCAGCAAATAAAAATATTAAAAGGATTATCACAAAGACCACTGATACTTACAGAGACTGGCATGATAAATTACCTTTTGCCTTGTATGCATATCGAACTACAGTGCGGACTTCGACAGGGGCAACACCTTCTCTTTAGTATATGGGATGGAAGCAGTCTTGCCAGTAGAAGTAGAAATCCCATCACTTCGAATTTTGAAGAGGTGAAATTGGATGAAGCTGAATGGGTTCAGGCTCGGTTTGACCAATTGAATCTCATTGAAGAAAAGAGATTAAATTTTTTGCTATGGTCAGATGTATCAGAAACGGATGATGAGAGCTCATGATAAGAAAGTTCATCCAAGAGAATTTCGGAGGGTGATCTAGTGCTAAAAAGATCCGCCAATTCATAAAGATTTCCGAGGGAAATGGATGCCTAATTGGGAAGGTCCATATGTTGTCAATAAGGCCTTCTCTGGGGAGCGTGATCTTGGCAGAGATGGATGGAGAAAAATTGAGAAATCCAGTAACTCAGACTCTGTCAAGAATACTATGCTTGAAGAAAAAAAAGGAACAAATAAAAAGATGAAAATGAAAAAATGAAAAAGAAAAAAATGAAAATGAAAAAAGAAATGAAAAAATAAAAAGAGAAAAAGGAGGGTTTGAGATGAAAATCCGCAAAGGACATTTTGAAACCAAAGGAAGACTTTGAGTTGAAAACCTGAAAAGGCGGCTCAAAAGCATTTTGAGATTAGGCATCAGACAACTAAATCTTCTTGAGGTCTGATATTTTGAGAGAAGCTTCACATCTATAGACATTTGGCAATTCTCGAAGTCCTCCAGACAGAAGCTCAACTCAATAGTATATCAAGTGGATTGATTCAGGAACATTCGTGCTAATGATCCATAAGACATTTGACTTATGGTTTAAATTTCCATTATTCATGTGATTGCCATAACTTTGTAAATTCAATTTCTTGTCAGTAAATTCGAAGTTTGT
Source organism: Hibiscus syriacus (assembly GCF_006381635.1). Lineage (NCBI taxonomy): Eukaryota > Viridiplantae > Streptophyta > Magnoliopsida > Malvales > Malvaceae > Hibiscus > Hibiscus syriacus. The sequence continues at coordinate 2,145,036 of NW_024063176.1, forward strand.
TATTTCAAGTTCCAATTTATTCATTCTTATAATAGATTGACATGGCATTAAAAAATAAAAGATTTTTGGTATTACTCTGAATTAATACTTCCATATTAGAGATTCTAGCCCTAATGATTGAAAAGATTAGGGTATGATATGGCCAAAGAAAATGCATGTGAGTTGAGAAAAGAAAGCACATTGAAAACACTGATATTTTGATACGCTGACAAAGATGAGCAGTTCAAAAGGAAACATAAAAGGATTTGCATGGGAACAAGAGAAATGAGAATTTGCGTAAAATAGCCCAAGCAAAATGTGGAGTGCAAACGAAAGGACAAATGATGCATTTAAAATGAAAATTTGCAGGACCACAAAGTTCATAATAATAAAATACCATCATGCATACATCAGTAAGCATCTATAAATAGGAACATGCTCATTCATTCATATTCATTGAAATGCTTTGAATGTTTTGACAGAAATTCAGAGAGAGTCAATAACAATTAAGATTCACCGCAGAAGGAGGTGAACCAACATTTCCAATGGAGAGTTCATAATGAGAAGAACTCATTCGACAGAGGGAGAAGAAGTTCATAATGAGAAGAGCTTGTTCGACTTATCACTCGATTTATGACATTTTGAATCAGTGACACCTCGCTTGAGGGATTGACATTTTCAGGAGAGTTCATAATGAGAAGAACTCATCCAACGAGGAAAAAGAAGTTCATAATGAGAAGAACTTGTTCAACTTCGCATCAACATTTTCAATGGAGAGTTCATAATGAAAAGAACTCATCTGATAGAGGGAGAAGAAGTTCATAATGAGAAGAGCTTTTTTGACCTATCACTTGATTCACGACATTTCGAATCAGTGATGCCTCGCTTGAGGGATCGACATTTCCAATGAAGAGTTCATAATGAGAAGAACTCATCATAAAGGAAAAAGTTCATAATGAGAAGAACTTGTTCCTTTCAAATTCACCACAGATGGAGGTGAACCAACATTTCCTGAAGAGTTCATAATGAGAAGAACTCGTCCTAATGGAGAAAGTTCATAATGAGAAAACCATGTTCTTTCTAAGTCCACCGCAAAAGGATTTGGATCAACATTTCCAAAAGAGTTCATAATGATAAGAACTCATCCACGAGAAAAAAGAAGTTCATAATGAGAAGAACTTGTTCAATCTAACGACGAAGGAAGAATAAAAAAAATGGTTGTCTTTTTCGTCTTTGCCCTATTCTTGTTAACACAAGAATGTGCAAGAGGGGCAGCTGTAGACACCCATTTTTTTTTGTCAGAGTTAAAAAATATTAAATTATTATTATTATTATTATTATATTATTATTATTATTATTATTATTAAGGTTTATATTTTTATGCAGGTCAAATGTGGCCCAATTATAAGCAACCCAACAGACCCAGATCAATAACAGTACCAAGCCTCTCCACCGACGAGTCACTAAGGCTAGTCACATCTGAGCAAGTTGAAACATCATCATCACCATGTCGGCCACTGAACAGCAAAAACAAACAAACAATATCAGCAAAGTCAAAAGCATATCACCTAAATCATACCTAACCTGTCAATATCCTACCAAAAATGAAGAAAATGCAGATGCATCCATTAAGATTAGGTGGAGATATCAACCATAAAATAAGCAGAGGATTAGAGGAAAAAGGGAGGAGAAAAAAAATATCAAACACAAGAGCGTGGGCTCTCGGTTTTCAACAAAAAAAAAGAAACGAAAACAAAAAAAAATAGAGAGAAAAAAATCGAAAAAGTTTGTAATCATCTGAAAATTATCAATATGCAGAGAAGAAAATTTTCAAATTCAAGAACTATATTTTTCCTAAAGGTATCATCTCCCTTGCATTTTAATTTCATTCAAAATATAGTAGAAGAAACGAAAAAGAAACTTTCTTTTACCTTCGGTTTTGGTGAGCGCCGTCAGTCAGAGGAGATCAGAGAGGCTCTTCTTGGTCGGTTTAAAGCTAAGAATAGATGAAAAGATGAGGCTTTTGGTGTGTTAGGTTTAGTTTTGGGGTTTGATCGAAAAAAAAAGTAAAAAAAATTGAATTTTTTTTAGGTTTTTGGCCTTAGGTTTCGATTTAGAAGGAAAATATGGTCATTTAGGGGGACAGAGCTGGAGTGAAGAAGGACCACCATATACGGTGGTCAGTCCTCTCATGGCTCTCGTGAAGCCTCCTGATTAAGAAAAAAGAGAGAAGGATAGCAGGAAAGAGAGAAAAACAAAAGTGAAAACCCATTTTGGGTTCTGGCTACCAAACGTAAATGGCTAATATTAGCCTAAATATCAAGTTTTGGGTTAATTACACTTAAGATACCTTACTTTAAGCATGAATTTGTATTACTGTCACCATCCTTTATTTATTTTGGTTTATTTGCATTATTAACTCTCTGACTATACTAATAATTATTCTAACCCATAGACATATTTGGCTTTTAACCCTAACATTTTACCTTCTTACATTTCCATTCTTTTGTTTCCTTAATTTAAGTACTTTAATTTTTTTATTTACATTCTTAGTGCCCGAATCCCTATGTTCGTTTATTTCATTTTTAGCACTGTAATTTTATTAATTTCAATTTAGTCATTGATTTTAGGTGTTATGTATTTTTGTTGATTTTCAAAATTTGGTCCTGATATTTGTAAATGTTTCATTTTAATCATTGTTTTGCAGTTGGTTAAATTACTGTTTGATCCTTTATATTTATGTTCATTTTATTTTAGTCTTATATATTATTTATGGGTTATCTATACTTTTGGTGTTATTATTTGACATTTACGATTTAGTCCTGAATAAATATTTTATTAGTATTTTAATTTATTATGTTTGTAAATGTATATTTTGAATTTTTTTTTGTAATGATTCGGTAATTTTATTCTCACAAACAAAAATGAAAATACATAAAGGATAAAACAAGATGCATAATAGCTAGGTTGCACCAACGTACTTAAGTACCTTCCAGTTATTTCCTTAGAAAGTAGAAACTCTTTGGGAATGAAAATTTCCAGTTCCCAAGATTTTTAACCTTACGTAAATATATATATATATTCCCAAGATTTCTCATTAAATCAAGCAGCTAATAATTTTTGGTCCCTAAATCCAATATTTTTATGTTTCTAATTTTGTATCTTTATTTACATTTTATTTCAGTCCCTATAATTTAGTTATAGTATTTATTCTATATTTTGGACTTCTAATTGCATATTATTCGATTGTCATCCTTAATATTTATTATTGTGTAAAATTGTGTATTTTATGTTTTAAGTCACAGGTTCTGCATTCATTCTAGTCATCATCTTTAATATCTATTGGGTTTGAGTTAATTTCATTTGGGGCCTTTTGTATTTTACAATATCTTATTTTAGTCCTTAAATCGAATTTACTCATATTATATTTTGAGTTTTGAATTATTTTGTGTTTATGCTTTGGTTTTGGTCTCATACTTTGTTAGTATTTTACTCATATATTATGGTTTAATATATGTTTTATGTTTTTTATTCCTATTTTATTTCATTTAGACCTATGTTCGTAATTTAATCATCATTAATGTTTCGATTTCTAAACTTGTTTAACTTTTGTTTTAATCCTTTAATTATTGTTTGGAAAATAAATGTTTTGTTTGTTTAGTTCATTTCAATGTTATTATTCCGATTCAAATGTTTTATTAATACATAATGTTTATTTATTTCTTAATTGTATATTATTAAAAAACCTATTATTATGTTATTCGATATTTATGTATATTTATGAGTTAGTCTTTTAAATGTTTGTTATTTTATTTTAGTCTTATTTTATTTTTTTTAATATTTTGATTTTGGTTATAATATTTATAATTGATTATTTTAGTCTTTACTGGACGTTTGACTTAATTACTATTTAATCCTTTTATTTTTGAATTCATCCTATTTTAATCACTGATTTCATGTTTTTTCCTTAATTTTCGAAAATTGGCTATGCAATTTGTAAATATGTTATTTTAGCCACTAGTTAGTATTTATGTTTAATTATAATTCATGTTTCTTGTTTTTTTAGTATTTATTTATTCTGTTAATAATAATGAAACTTGACCAAACATATATGGGATTATAGTTTCTAGCTATAATAGCACCGACATAATATATTTTAATGTGTAATGCTTTAGGTAAATAAATATTTTAAGAACAAATCAAATGCACACCATAATTATTCCAACTTTTTTCGTTAGTAACAAAACATGAATAGGAGGAAGGCTATACTTTCACGTGAAGTACAAAGCACACAATATAAACTGATTAAATAAAGGGCCCTGTTTTATTTATTAAGTCCTTTAATTTATTTTTTTCTTTTTTAATTCTTTAAGTTCTATTTTTGTTATTTTGGATCTTTAAACTCTTGTAAATAATATTTTAGTCATTTGAGTTTTTGTTTATTTTATCTAGGTCCTTTGAGTTTCTGTTTTTGTTATTTTTGTCCTTTAAGTTTTTGAAATTATTGTTTAAAATTTAAAAGTTTTTGTTTTTGCCATTTTAGTCTTTTAAATTTCATCTTGTGATATTTGGTCTTCAAATTTATATTTTACTATTTAGTCTTTTAAATTTATGTTTGTGTCATTTTAGTCCTTTAATTTTTTAATTTTATTATTTTGATTCTTAAGGTTTTTTTTTATTATTTTAGTCTTTATAAATTTAAATATTTATTGTTTGCTATTTTTATTTTGATTTGTAATATTTATTTGTTTTATTTCAGTTCTTTGAATTTCTTATTTAAGTTATTAATTTGAAGCAAATTAATTAAATTTCAATAAATTGATCATAATTTAATTTTATATTTAATTCATGATTTTCACCATTTACGACAACGTGTAAGCGAAACAGTACCAATTTTGGGCGCTGTGGGGGTGCTAATTCTTCCCCACGCGTAACCGACTCCCGAACTCGTTTTAAACGAATCTTTGGTAAACGCAGGCCAGCTTTTGTCTTAAAAAATGATTTTTCTTAAAATTGTTTTTAAAAGACGTTTTTAGGTATTCGACCTACCTAACCCAAAGGTTGATGGCGACTCTTTTTAATTCTTTTTAATTTATTTCAAATTACTCCAAAATTACCCATTTTCCAAAATTAAAAGTCGTAACTATTTTTAAAACAATTAAACGATTGTTCCTCCCGAAAAACGGTTACGACAATGTGGCGATCAATATAGAGAAGAGCTGCTACCTATCGAAACTTCTCGAGGACGTTAACGAATATTACCAGAACGATTGGCACGTTCGAAGGGCGGGATTCAAGCACACTTATTTTGGCACACCGTGGTCGTTCATGTCGGCCATGGCTGTAGATGCTCGTTTTTATCCGAGTCTAGGTCGGAGCAGGCCCGAAGCAAACCAATTACAGGCCCCATTCAAGCCCAATGGACAACAGATATATGCATAAGAAGATAGCAGTTTGAGGGTCGGTTTTTAGCAGTTTTTGTTTTTAGGAGATAACCACCCATCATCAGTTTTAATGGGATTAAACTAAAGGAAATGGGGATCAGTGGGAAGATAACATTACACGATCAGGGAGGGACATCAACGAGGGGAGATCACAAAAAAGAGAGGATTAAGAACGAGAGAAAATAGAAACCATTGTGACGGAAAAAGAGAACCTTCATTGTTTTCTTTTACAGAAAGTAGAGAGCAAAACAAAAAACAATATACTGTATTCCATTTTTTTTCTTCTTCAATTTGGAGATCAAAGGAAACAAAATTCACTGGTTTCAACGAACTAAAGCAATTCAAAGCAAATTCCTTCAAGGTTCATTTTCTTTATCATTATGTACATTAGCATTTCCTTTGCCAATTTTCAATTTTTTTTTTCTTTCAAATAAATCAGTAAATAAATTACATTTTATATGTCTAAAAAGTTCCATAGGAATCATAGATTTAGGTTTTCATTCGAAATAAATAATAAGGAAATAGGATAGGGATTTACCTGGACTGTTTGAATGCAAGTAGGGGCATACTGACTCCATTTTTTCTTCTTCTTTGGTCCGTGTTCTAATATCAAAAGAAGGATAAGATTAGGCTTTGTAAATTTTTCGAAACAAAACCATAGTAATAAGAGAAAGGATCTAGATAGTTTACCTCGCAATGCGTCGTTGTTTGGTGTTGAACTTGTTGGCCTTAGAAGCTTGAGTGTCCGAGAGGCTTTAAAATGGTGATAATAAGAGAGTTTGGGGTCGATTTAAGTTTGTTTATGAGTTATACAATAATCGAAAGTGACGATCGGGTGTTTGATTTTGGGTATTGTAGCCAGTCGTGTATGGTGTTTCAAGGAAATGAGTGACACTGTTGTTGGCTAGAGGTTTGGTCTGGGTATCGAACGGAGTCGAGCCACCAAGACGTGGTGGCCGAGAGATGGAGCAGCGGTAGATTTCCTTTTCTGGTTTGGGCAATGTGCGAGCGTGGGGAAGAAGAAGGGAGAGATAGAGAAGAGGAGAGGAACGGCTGGGTTGTGAGTTTAGGATTAGGTTTAGTTTATAATTAGAATTTATATTAGAAATGTTAGGGTTAATTATTCGTAAGTCACCGTTTTTTAGGAGTTATTAGCGCGAGGTCCGATATATTTAGTTTAGTATATTTTAGTCCTTGATTATAATCTTTTATTTTTCATTTTAGTTCTCATATTTTTCGTATATTCGATTTCATCCTTAATTAGAAATGTACTTAAAATCTGTTTTTTAGACATTTCACTCTTAATTTTCGCATGTTTCGTTTTAGTCCATGTTTAAGTTTATTATGTGTATGTATGTATGATTAGTTAGGATTCATTTAAGGTGTATGTTTATCCTAATGTTGAATGATGGCGATATGTGTGCATATGTTATTATATGGTTCATAAGCATGGATTTAGATGTAATATATCATTTTATTTAATTGATCTTTACATGACATCATTTTGGCATAATTGCATGATAGCCTCATTGCATAACTCGACCATATTCATAATTGGATTAAGGGTAATATACTTTTAATTTAAAATTATTTAAATGGACAGTCATAACTGATTTGAGGTCCGCTTTTAATGATTTTAAAATAAAAGTATATCCCGAAGTGAAACTTAAAAAATTAATTTGTCACCTAAAATATGGGAACGAGAGAAAAGGAAATGTTCGTTTATTTAAATTTATCGAGAAAAGGTTGTTATATCTTTTAAGATCTGGTCTCGATATTTGTAAATAATCGAACATTCTTTATCTTTCTAAAATGGCTCGATAATTTTAATTTAATTTGTTTGAGTGTTTTTGAATGTTTTAAATTTACATTTTTATTTTATGGGATCAAAACTCAAATTAAGTTCGAATTTGTAAAGTTCATTGCAAAAACGTTAATTAATCAACTAGGTACCGATTTAGGGCGTTGTGGGGGTGCTAATCCTTCCCCACACGTAACCGACTCCCGAACTCGAATTTTGGTAACGCAGACCTCAATTTGTTGTTTTAATTAAAATTAATTTTTATTTAAAATGACAAAGCAGTTTTGGGTGCCCAATCACACCCTAATCAAAGATTGGTGGCGACTCTTCGAACCGTATTTTTCGATCGTAAAGGAAATTCAAAATTTTCGAAACAAGAGGTCTTTTAAATCGCATTTGTTTTTAAATTAAAAATCAATTAAAAAGAGATAATTAAGAATTAATGTTGGTTTTTTAAAATCTCACCTTTTTTCACCTTTTAAGAAAAAATTGTTTCGACAGCTTGGCGACTCCGCTGGGGACATTTTTTTAGAGAGTCAGGCCAATAGTCGATTAATTATCTGTCTTTACAATTGAAAGTTATAAATTTGTTTTAATTTGGTTTTTGATCCCTTATTTGGTTTTAATATTTTTTTGTTTATAATATGATTAACCAATAAATAGTTGTACTGATCTGTTTGTTAATGGTTTCAGATTAATTGTGTATTTTGGGAATTGATTTTGAGTGTTTTTATTGTTTGTTTTTTCGCTTTTCCTCACACACTGCACAGTTGCATTATCATAACATGAGCTAAAACCTCGCTCCGTCCTATTTAAGTAGGAGTGAGAGACTATGCCCTCGTGTGGTTTTTACCTCCGCATGGGATAGTAGATCGCTCCTGGAGCTCACGCCTTATGGTCCTCGTGATGGTAATCACCTCCGCATGGACATAAGGAGGTGTGTTCCCTCGAAATTGAACTCGATCCCCTAAAGCCTGTGATGGGCCAGGATTGAGGGTTCGGCATCCCAAGGGGGCACCGGCAAGGACAATTCGAGAACCTATTACTTTAGAACCGAACCTGGCATATAGTAAACATAGAGCCCGAACTTAGGTCGAGCCTAACCCGAACCTTAAGAGTCCCGTGAGGAGGGTACACAAGGAAAAGCTTTTTGAGTCATTTATTTTCGTTTTTCGAATAAATGCATGCGAACTAGAAATCATGCGGTTAGGTTTATTTGTCAAGCAAGCATGTGAATTAGATATTATGCGGTTAGGATTTTAATGTTCAAACAAAGCTTGGGGTTAGATATCATGTTGGGTAGGATCTACTAAAACATAATTAGGTTTTATTTAATGATTATGATATTTATTATCTTGTTGATATTATGTGTACTAACTCATTTTTTTTTCTCTATGTCTATTTTATTTTATTTTGATTTTATTGCATTCGCATCTTCATGTCATCACAAGGTGTTAATTCACAAGTGATTGACTAATAAGAAGGCTGGTCATACTGAAACAAGAAATTCTTAACCATGTAGTCAAAATCAGGAGGTTCAAAGATATTCAGATGATCCATGAAGAAGGACATCCGATGAATGAAGAAATCTGAAGCTGATTGAAGACTTCCTTTAAAGGAGTGAAGGCCAAGTTCAGAAGATAGATACAGTTATACCAAGGACAAGAAGACCCTTCACAAAGACATGAAGATCACTTTGTATTGAAAGTAAAAATGGAGACCTCAAGATTCAATTTAAAGTCATCTGACGTCATCAAAGGTGATAAAGTACGCCGATAACTTTGGGTGCAATATTAGATTCCATGAAGAGTACGGCTCAAGGAAATGAAGAAATGAAGAATCAATTTATATTTTGACTACATGGTGTACTGAATTCTTGTTGTCTAAATGAAGGTTGTTCTATAGTGGTCACTTTTAGGATTAACACTTTGTGCATGTGCATTTGCATTTGCATTCTTATTAGCATTAATTTATTTATTTTGTTATTGTTGCTTTTTGTCATTTTATTATCTCATTTGTACTAACTTGTTTCTATATTGTTTTTTTTCTCTCTCTTTGTTCGCATTGCATGATCATGACATATTCAAAAGGTGTTGATTTGTGAGTGGTCATCATAGTAAAAGGTTTTCATGACGGACAAGGGGTTTCGTGATCAAACAGACTATAACACAGTCGAGAAATGGCATCCTGAGAAAGCTTCGAGAATAGTGGAGGGTTGTGTGCATAAAGATCATATGGCGCACAAAGAGCACAATGAGATAAGAGAGATAAAAGAGCAAATGTCCAAGATGATGGATAGAATAGATGTTTTGTCCAAAGGAAGAGAGACTTCTACAAAAGAAAAGAAAGAACTCAATGAAAACAATCTCGAGGTGTCAGATACGCAATGGACTACTTTAGAACCTGTTGATTCTAGTCAGTATCAGAAATCACACACAATCATTGTTCGTATCAACAAGTTGTTTGGAAATGCCAAGGAAATAGTGGCAACTATAGAAGTTCAGAAGGATGAAAAGAAGCCATGCAGTCAGAACTCGTTGGTGTTTGATAGTTTACTTTCAACATCAAGGGAAATAAAAATGGAAACTCCAATTCAACCCAAGTTGAGAGGTGGCTCTCATTGTGATTCCATCCCAATATCATATAAGGAATTGTATGATGAACTGTTAGAAGCCCGAGAAGTGGCACCGCATTATGTAAAACCTTTGCAATCTCCATATCCAAGTTGGTATGACGTCAACGTTCGTTGTGAATATCATGCTGGAGTTCAAGGACATTCTATTGAGAATTGTTCTACCTTCAAACGTCGAGTCCAACTTCTTCTAGATCATGGAGTATTGGAGTTTGAATTGAAAGGACAACCCAGTTTGAAAACAGATTATCCTGTTGAGTTTGAACCAACAGTGACCAAAGGTAAGGGTATCAGTAAGGAAATCCAGGAAGAAAATTGTTTGCCAAAATACGAAGCTCTGATTCGTCATTTAAGAAGTGAAAATGATAAATTGAGCAGAGAGATGGAAGCCATGCGAGATGATTTTCAAAGGATCAATCAGGCTTTTAAATTTGCTGGTATGGGAAATGTACTAAATGAGTGGATAACAGGAGTCGCTAAACTGAGGAATGACGCTGAACAGTGGAGAAGGAATTGTAAGGTACACGAGGGTCGAGCCGAGAAGTTTTCTCATGATTTACATATTGCAGAAATAAGACGCAATATAGTTGTTGATAATTTGGGAAAATATCAAGCCGAAATTCAGACGTTGAACAGATCCATTGCCAATATGGAAATCTCATATCAGCGCCATAAGCGGGAGAATGACGCTGAACTAGAAGCCGTTAGAGCCAAGAACAAGAAGTTGATGAAGATTGTGGATGATTATAGTGATCTTATGCAAGAGCTTCATAACCACAATGACTTTCTTACAAGGAAGATTCAACAGCAGTGTCTACAGCTCCGAGAATCAGCACTCAAGATAGAGAAAATGGACAAAGTCATGAAAAAAGTTATGACCCAAGCAAGCAATGTGGCTCAGAAATGGGTTGATTTAGCTGGCTTTGCAAGAGAATTAAAGCAGATTGACAACTCAACCCCCGAGCATGAGTGGAAATTAAATTGGCTTTTGAAGGAGATAGAAAAGTTCGGAGTGAAAGTTGTCCGTTATATGTAAAGTTTGTTTGATGTATCGAGACCTTTGTGTTCAATGAAAGTTGTTTTAAGATGGTCACTCTGGAATGACACCTTTTGTATTTGCATTTGGCATTTGCATTTGTATTACATGTATTTATTTAAGCATTTTACATGCATTAATTATAAAAACACAGAAATAATTTATGGAAGGTTATGTGACAGTAATAACAAGATCTTTCATTCATACTACTTCTTCATCATCGTGAATAAGCAAATGGAAGCAATGGAGCAATCTCATAAGGGATCACAAGATCAGTTGCAAGAGCAGTTAGTCGGGTCACAACAAGATACAAGGAATCAAGAATCGGGTTCTTTGCAAGGCGTATCAAATCAAATGATCCAGGTACTGGTACCACAGGCTGCTGGTAAAGAGAAAATGAAGGATAAAGGAAATCAATCTCATCAGACTGGAACATCAAGAGTGATAATTTGCCCTGGAGCATCTAACTCAGACCTAGGGATGAGCCTCATCAATTTTGAGCAATTTGAAAACAAATTCAGGTGGTTGAATGAAGCCATTAAAGATATGAAGGTTGTTAATGCCCCTCACAAGGAGTTAGAAGCTAGAGAACTCAGTTTGGTCTCTGATTTGGTCATCCCACATGAATTTAAGGTGCCTAATTTTGAAAAATATGATGGCACTAGTTGTCCCCTAATTCATCTGAAGATGTTTTGTAGAAAGATGGAAGGGTACCTAAATAATGACAATATATTGATTCATTACTTCCATGATAGTCTTGCTGGGCCAGCTATAGTATGGTATAACCGTTTGAACAAAGAACAGATCAAGACATGGGTCAACCTAGCTGATGCTTTTCTAGGACAATATCAATATGTTAAAGGCTTAGCCCCAAAACGTCATGACCTTCAAAGGATAAGAATGAAAGCTACTGAGAGCTTTAAAGAATATGCCCTAAGATGGAGAGGAGTGGCAGCACAAGTTCAACCTCCTTTGTTAGAAGAAGAAATATCATATATGTTTCACGATTCTCTTCCAGCTCCTTTCTTTGAGTTAATGATGGGAAAGTCGATGAATAACTTCAAGGATCTTATGACAGCTGGAGAGTTAATTGAGGATGCAATCAGCAAAGGAAACTTGAAAGACACTTCTAAAAACCCAACCGATCAAAAGGAACAAGCTGATGAGGTGAATGAATGTCACGTCCAGAGCTCTCAAAGTCATAAAAGAAAAGGGGTAGCGGGTTACTCGAGGCGTCCAAAGAAAGTCCCAAGATCGAAAAATGCTTTGAAAGTGTTCCAAACTCCTATCTCAGATATGTATCCCCATTTGATTGAAGGTCAATACCTCACACCGAGGCCAGTGAAAGTGCAACCAGACCCTTCTGCTCATAGCTATGATCAAGATAGTGTCTGTGATTTCCACTTGGGGGCATTGGGACATTCTACGGGAAACTGTAGGCCGCTGTTAAAGGAGATAGAGATGCTTGTGGCAAATGGGACGTTAACAGAGGAATTGGTGGAACAGTGGATGACGAGCTTGAGTGGGGCATCAAAGAACAATATATAACATCCGTTTGAGTTAAATACCACGACATTAGATGGGTAATGAGGCCTCCTAGATAGGAAGAGATCATTTCATTCTATCATGAAGCTTTATTCCATTTGCAAAATCATGTTTGAACTTGTTTTTCATCATTTCTCAGTTTTTTTTGTATAATGATATTTAAATAAATTCATGTTACTTTAAGGATGGTAAATATTAAATCGAATTTACAACTTGAAATTCTTTGAATATCAACTGAATTAAAAACTCTTTAAATGATTAGAGTTATAAATCTTTGACAAGATGACAAGGTTGAAACCTGATAAAACAAGGACCTTGACCTTATCCCCAGAAGATACAATCGAACACCATACCTTTCTATTGCAAGGACCGATATAGCCTTCTTCTATCATAAGGAGATGAACAATAGGTTTGGTATTCAGGTATGTATAGGAGCGGACAACGTGGGGCATCTTTTGTGTATGATGTCACGAAACTGAATAGACCACACTTTTGTTGATGACGTTCAAGGATGATTATGATCTTTACAGATGGAGTAGTCGAGTAGGTGAATCTAGTTTAGGTCAGTTGCTTGGAAATTGAACTCTAACGATGAGATTTTCTGACTTTCAACAACACCTAGACTATGACAGGTTCTTCTTGACAAGCTTAAGAAATTAGACCCGTATACCCAAATTATAATATTATATGTATACAATAAAGCTTGAGCTGTCCCTCTAGAGCAATTGGTTAAACGCCCCGGCTTTATGGACATAATTTAGCTAGCCTAATAAAGGTGATGATATTATATATATACAATAAAGCTGAGCTATTCCGCTAAAGCAATTGGTTATAGAGGAAACTCGAAAGCCCTGGCTTTATGAATAGATTATATTCAAACCATGACCTTGATCGGGTACCTGGCAATTTGGTGTATGCTCCACTGTGATTGTCAAGTCAAAGACTTTGTGATGGGACGAACCCTTCAGCTAGCCCGATAGAGGCAAATTACAATAAAGCTGATTTCAGCTAGCCAGACAATGGCAAATTAAATCAAGTTTTTCTAAATAAGGAGTTTCGGTAAAGATTGACTAAGGGAGTTAAGGAAAACCTGTTATAGTCAACTTCACACGAGCACTCAGGAATTTCATTTTTAGATCGATATTTCTGCACTGCCTTTGTTAGAGGAGTCTACGAGGCTTGAACAAATGGAAGATTTCAGAGAACTGAAATAGAAGTGTTCTATAAAGTCTAGTAATTGATTATGCAAGTTGCGTCATTTTGTCCGTATTCGATTAAAATACCAAGCCAGAAGAAGGGGCATGTTGTGATGTTCGCAAGGATCGAGAAAGAAATGTAAGTTTGTTGGCCGAAACCTTAAAAAATAGGAAGCCAACCTCAAGCCAACCCATCAATTTTGACACTTGTCAAAGAGTTATAACTCTGAAAAATTAAATAGTTATTGATTCTTTTGATATTCTTTGAACTCATGTTTATGATTTGATTTGATTGTAAGCCTGAATTAAGGGGCAATGCTTTATAAAATTCTTTCATTCTTTGATCCCTATAATAAGAGAAAAGGGAAAAACATTTTCAAACAGGACAGTCTCAAATGTCAAAGGTCCTTGAAGCTTGTGAGACTCATTATGCCTCTATTGGAGAAAAGGAATAAGCAATGCCAGAACATGAAGTATTCCACGATCTTGAAGTAGATGGTCCAAGAGAACAGAATGAATGAAGAATGAAACTTATAAAATTTCCTTGTGACGTTGTCAATTACCCATCAAGAAGAAGATGATCTCATTATTCAGAAGGGGCACATATTACAACTTGTATAAAATGCAAGACATTTTGTTAGAAAAATTAGGCACTTAAGTGTTTATGACAATGTGAAGAGACGCCTTCAAACTACTTGACAACACTACTATGTAGTGACACGAGAATGAGAACATTCAAGTTATGATATGTTGGGCACAAAGAGATCCAAGAGTACCCACTTTGGGGCATGACCAGAAACCCAGATCATGTTGGGATGACAAGATTCAGATCAAGAAGATATTGAGAATGAGCCTCACAACTTGAAGTGTTAGGGGCAGACCGTGAATTTGAGCAGAGCTTACCTTGTAAAGCAAATCAACTGAGCATTGATCAATGGCAGAGTCCTAGAAGAACAACTCTGAAAGCATAATTGAGCCAAGGACGGAAATGGGGCAACACAGTCGTATTTCTTACTATAGCAAGATGTTGAGAGAGAAAACACTTTCTCCGAAATAAAGAAAGAAAACAAAGATGACAAGAAGAAGATCAGGGGGCTTGTCAAAGATGCAAGTTGGAAACCGTGAGTTGCTACACGAGCATATGAAGTAGACCCTTGAAAGAATGATCAAATAGAAGAAGATCAAGCTCACCACTCTGGAGTCAAATGAAGATTGAATCAATATTTATGCATTCATGAGAACGTCATTTGAATAAAAGAAAATGCATTACATTGATACATTTAATTGCATTCGTGTTTCATGCATAAACACATAGTTTTGACAGATCTTCCAGTGAAAAGAGAAGATGCAGGATGTTAAAATCCTGACAATTGAAAGGTAGAAGTTAAACATCAAATACAGGGAATCATGTTTAATGAGGCAGAACCTGAAGAACGCAGGGGTCAATCCATAAGAGGAAGCATTGCTTTGAAGCGGGGCACGTGGACCGATCATTAAGTCATTTTTATGAAGTGAAATGAGAATGATTTCTCATTAAAATATGAAATTTGAGATTTTGAAAAACAAGTAAGGTTTCTTACCCAGTAAATAATTTAAGTCCTTCGGGCCATCAGTAAGTCTTTCGAGCATGATGATGAAATCCTTCGGGTCATCTGTAAGTCTTTAGAGCAAGATGATAAGTCATTCGGGCCATCCATAAAGCCTTCGGGTAGGATGTTTTCACATGAATTTGAAAAATAAGAAAGTGATGTTTTAAGAAAATGAAACCTTTGAAAACTAAAAAGGCGATTTCCAAAATTTCTCACTTAGTAAGTCCTTCGGGCCATCAATAAGTCTTTCGAGCATGATGCTTAAATCCTTCAGGCCATCAGTAAGTCTTTCGAGCATGATGATTAAATCCTTCAGGTAATTTGTAAGCCTTCACTGAAGAGTAGTGAAGCAAATCCATCAGTAAGTGCCATCAGTAAGTCTTTCGAGCATGATGATTAAATCCTTCGGGTAACTGGTAAGCCTTCACGGAAGAGTAGTGAAGCAAATTCATCAGTAAGTCTTTCGAGCATGGTAATTAAATCCTTCGGGTAATTTTTAAGCCTTCACCGAAGAGTAGTAAAGCAAACCCATCAGTAAGTCTTTCGAGCATGATGATTAAATCCTTCGGGTAACTGGTAAGCCTTCACGGAAGAGTAGTGAAGCAAATTCATCAGTAAGTCTTTCGAGCAGGATGTTGAAACCTTTCGGGTCATCAGTAAGTCTTTCGAGCATGATGATTAAATCCTTCGGGTCATCCATAAGTCCTTCGGGTAGGATGTTTTCACACCAAGGTGATAAGTCATTCGGGCCATTTTAAGCCTTCTCGGAAGAGCGTTGGAGCAAGCTATCAGATCATCAGATGTGAGAGGAAATTGAAGGTTCTCGAGTACAAAGAAGTGGATCAATTGATTAAAAGAAAATGTGCACGAGGAGTCATTAACCAATTCAAGGTCTTAGAAAGAGAGATGTTCAGATGGCAGCCTAGTCCAAGAAGATTCTCATATCTAGCTGTTGCGAGACAAGCTCCCGCAAGAGAAATGGATTCTCAAATATTCTCTTAAATTCTAATTTTTTCGAGTATAATGTTTTTCAAATCTTCAAGCATACATTAATGAGTGACAACGTTTGATTTTCAGGTTTAACCCTCGAAGTTGAGCCTTCATGGAAGAATAGTGAAGCAGAATCACACCAGAAGATTGTTCGAGTTCTACTCCCTGAAGCAAGAGGGAGCGAACCCGTAGACAAAAGATTGTTCGAGTTTTACTCCCTAAAGCAAGAGGGAGCGAACCCGTAGGCAGAAGATTGTTCAAGTTCTACTCCCTGAAGCAAGAGGGAGCGAACCCGTAAGCAGAAAATTATTCAAATTCTACTCCCTGAACAAGAGGGAGCAGACCCGTCATTCGAAGATTTTTCAAGTCTCATTTATCCCGAAGTAACAGTGAGTGGTTTAATCTTTTGAAGTTCTCATGACCGGAAAAACTCGATCATCTTTTGATCTTTGCTCTATTCTCGTTATACGACAATGAGCAAAGAGGGGCAGCTGTAGATGCTCGTTTTTATCCGAGTCTAGGTCGGAGCAGGCCCGAAGCAAACCAATTACAGGCCCCATTCAAGCCCAATGGACAACAGATATATGCATAAGAAGATAGCAGTTTGAGGGTCGGTTTTTAGCAGTTTTTGTTTTTAGGAGATAACCACCCATCATCAGTTTTAATGGGATTAAACTAAAGGAAATGGGGATCAGTGGGAAGATAACATTACACGATCAGGGAGGGACATCAACGAGGGGAGATCACAAAAAAGAGAGGATTAAGAACGAGAGAAAATAGAAACCATTGTGACGGAAAAAGAGAACCTTCATTGTTTTCTTTTACAGAAAGTAGAGAGCAAAACAAAAAACAATATACTGTATTCCATTTTTTTTCTTCTTCAATTTGGAGATCAAAGGAAACAAAATTCACTGGTTTCAACGAACTAAAGCAATTCAAAGCAAATTCCTTCAAGGTTCATTTTCTTTATCATTATGTACATTAGCATTTCCTTTGCCAATTTTCAATTTTTTTTTCTTTCAAATAAATCAGTAAATAAATTACATTTTATATGTCTAAAAAGTTCCATAGGAATCATAGATTTAGGTTTTCATTCGAAATAAATAATAAGGAAATAGGATAGGGATTTACCTGGACTGTTTGAATGCAAGTAGGGGCATACTGACTCCATTTTTTCTTCTTCTTTGGTCCGTGTTCTAATATCAAAAGAAGGATAAGATTAGGCTTTGTAAATTTTTCGAAACAAAACCATAGTAATAAGAGAAAGGATCTAGATAGTTTACCTCGCAATGCGTCGTTGTTTGGTGTTGAACTTGTTGGCCTTAGAAGCTTGAGTGTCCGAGAGGCTTTAAAATGGTGATAATAAGAGAGTTTGGGGTCGATTTAAGTTTGTTTATGAGTTATACAATAATCGAAAGTGACGATCGGGGTGTTTGATTTTGGGTATTGTAGCCAGTCGTGTATGGTGTTTCAAGGAAATGAGTGACACTGTTGTTGGCTAGAGGTTTGGTCTGGGTATCGAACGGAGTCGAGCCACCAAGACGTGGTGGCCGAGAGATGGAGCAGCGGTAGATTTCCTTTTCTGGTTTGGGCAATGTGCGAGCGTGGGGAAGAAGAAGGGAGAGATAGAGAAGAGGAGAGGAACGGCTGGGTTGTGAGTTTAGGATTAGGTTTAGTTTATAATTAGAATTTATATTAGAAATGTTAGGGTTAATTATTCGTAAGTCACCGTTTTTTAGGAGTTATTAGCGCGAGGTCCGATATATTTAGTTTAGTATATTTTAGTCCTTGATTATAATCTTTTATTTTTCATTTTAGTTCTCATATTTTTCGTATATTCGATTTCATCCTTAATTAGAAATGTACTTAAAATCTGTTTTTTAGACATTTCACTCTTAATTTTCGCATGTTTCGTTTTAGTCCATGTTTAAGTTTATTATGTGTATGTATGTATGATTAGTTAGGATTCATTTAAGGTGTATGTTTATCCTAATGTTGAATGATGGCGATATGTGTGCATATGTTATTATATATGGTTCATAAGCATGGATTTAGATGTAATATATCATTTTATTTAATTGATCTTTACATGACATCATTTTGGCATAATTTGCATGATAGCCTCATTTGCATAACTCGACCATATTCATAATTGGATTAAGGGTAATATACTTTTAATTTAAAATTATTTTAAATGGACAGTCATAACTGATTTGAGGTCCGCTTTTAATGATTTTAAAATAAAAGTATATCCCGAAAGTGAAACTTAAAAAATTAATTTGTCACCTAAAATATGGGAACGAGAGAAAAGGAAATGTTCGTTTATTTAAATTTATCGAGAAAAGGTTGTTATATCTTTTAAGATCTGGTCTCGATATTTGTAAATAATCGAACATTCTTTATCTTTCTAAAATGACTCGATAATTTTTAATTTAATTTGTTTGAGTGTTTTTGAATGTTTTAAATTTACATTTTTATTTTATGGGATCAAAACTCAAATTAAGTTCGAATTTGTAAAGTTCATTGCAAAAACGTTAATTAATCAACTAGGTACCGATTTAGGGCGTTGTGGGGGTGCTAATCCTTCCCCACACGTAACCGACTCCCGAACTCGAATTTTGGTAACGCAGACCTCAATTTGTTGTTTTAATTAAAATTAATTTTTATTTAAAATGACAAAGCAGTTTTGGGTGCCCAATCACACCCTAATCAAAGATTGGTGGCGACTCTTCGAACCGTATTTTTCGATCGTAAAGGAAATTCAAAATTTTCGAAACAAGAGGTCTTTTAAATCGCATTTGTTTTTAAATTAAAAATCAATTAAAAAGAGATAATTAAGAATTAATGTTGGTTTTTTAAAATCTCACCTTTTTTCACCTTTTAAGAAAAAATTGTTTCGACAATGGCTGCCTTTATATTCCTAATATTCACCATGATTCAAGCTTTCTTTGCTATCTATGCATACATCCCTCTAGATACACGTAAATTAAGGATGAACTGAAAGAGGATTGTAGGAGACGGTTATTCCTGAAAAGTTTAAATTCTCATATAATTTAGATATTTTATTTTATATTTTTCTTGTAATTCATTTTTGTCCTTTAAAATTTTATAAGTTAACTCTTCTTTAAAATTTTACCCCTATGTACTTTCTGAATATAAAATTATGTATCAATCTCTAACTCAAACTCACCTATGATAAATCAATGAAGTTGGTAAATTGCTCGTGAAATTTGACGAAAGAGAAACACAGCAAGAGGTAAGCATGTCGGTAAAAGGAACATAACTGTAGCTTTTGCACCATCCATTGTCAGTGCACCAAATGTACTGTGGAGTAGTAATTAGATTTCAATAGTTATATAATACAAATATATTTGACATAAAAATCTAGTAGGATAAATATTAATGGTATTAGTCGGGTATTTTAACCCTCATATTTATTAAATTAATATATAAAAATAAATAAGTTTTTAAATTAATTTAATAACTAGACATTTAATTATAAGAAATATTCTAATTATGTATTTAATTTATACTTATAATTATAAATCATCATTGTAATTTTGAAATTTTCTTTTTTAATAAAATTAGCGGATTAGACCATTTTCCCATTAATTTGTCATTTAATTTGTTGCACTACTTAAACAAAAATCTAAACAAATCTTTGGGAATTGACTAATCAAATATTTACAAAATGCTATGTGACAAAAAAAAGCAAAAGGAACACGACAATGGTAGAAGAAAACAGTGGCTGACTGTAAAGTCTCACCCCCACCATATGCGAGACTGTCCATCTCCATATATTGAGGTTACGACAAGATCGAAATACATCCGACACTATAATTTTACGTTCGTACAATGGATACAGATGGTGGGATTAGGGGTAGTGGTGTTTTGTCACACTGGATGGATTGGAAACTGTGGAAGTTGACACACAAATAATTGCGGTCTGTATAAATCTGTGATGTCCTAAACCTCAAAACTCTACAAGAGATAGAGTGGAGAAACACAATAATGACAGGGTTCAAGCATCTTGTTATCGTCAAGTTTAAGGCCGATTCCGTAGTCGACGACATACTTAAAGGAATGGAGAAGCTGGTTTCGGAGATCGACATCGTCAAATCGTTAGAATGGTATGCTCTTTTTTTTCTTTTTCTTTTTAAGATATTGTCTCAGGGAAACATGGATTTTCCATGTGGAGTGATGGAAGTGTTTTCTTGCAGGGGTGAAGACATTGAGAGTGAAGAGATGCTTAGACAAGGGTTTACACATGCCTTCTTGATGAGTTTCGACAACAAAGAGGATTACTCTGCGTTTGTCGGACATGCAAGTCATGTTGAATTCTCTGCAACGTTTTCTGGTGCCATTGACAAGATTGTGCTGCTTGATTTCCCTTGTGTTGTTGCAAAGGGTTCGGCTTGATGATTTTCCACAATTACTAGATTGGCATCCGTTGTTTGTTCTCTCTTGTATTTGTGCATCTATGTGTTATGGCTTGTAATTGCTGTTAATTTCTGAACAATCTCAATTTGTATTATGTTTTGTGTTCGAATATTTAAAGCTTCACTGCAAAGTGTTGGTAATATGAAGAATTTAGTAGAGTAGTACCAACTTGTTTCCCGATATTTGAATGAACGAATATTAAAGAGCTGTGTTATTCTTAGGGGTAACGATTACACCGACAAGTTAAATTTACTTATAAGAGAGTAATCTATGCTACAACACAATTAAATTTCATTTTGATTTCTTTTGAATTAAATTGCCGCCAATGTTTATATTTTATTTTTCACCAGTCTCATTTTCTTCGACAATAAGGACCCTTTCGAGTCTGAATCCAGAGCTTAGTTCAATCGTTTACTACATTTGAATATTCGAATGTCAGGTTAAGTTATTTTATTTTCTCATATGATCGAAGGATTAAGTTGAGAGGGAAAATTGGGCAAGAAAGTTGACAAATTAAGACAAACAATCAAACATGGACACAAGTGAATAGTTTCTTTATGTGTTCTTACAGGCATAAATCAACAAAGAGAATTCAACTCTGTCATGTTCATTCTGCAACAACTTCTCCTCCAACCAAAGCCGACTACCCAGTTCGCTTCTTGTCCTAAACATGAACACGACAGATCCGGTGACCGGCTTGAAGAACCAGTCATGGACATCCCACATCAGATCAACTAACAATCCATCAACGAATATTGTGCGGTTTCCTCTTAAATTCCACTGCAGTCTCTTCACATGAATCTCCGTCTTCTTGTCGATACAGACCGATAAAACCGGATGGTTTAGGCCTCGATGTTCTCCACTACATCTAATGGAAACATCATGTACGATGCCCCTGTCACAGAATTGAGACTTGTTCGAATAATGTGTATTATTGCCCGAACAATGATCTTGCCGAGAAACTAGAGACGATTTCGCCACTTTGGTGGTAATAGTCTTGAGCTTCTTCACCAATATGGCCTAGAAAAAGGCCTATCTCCGAATCAACTACAACCACGACATAGAATCTGTTGACCGGTTCGGGTCCCGTGTCGTACTCGGCGGTCGATAGATCCCAAAAGACTTCTATCTTCGAATGACCAGATTCGGTCGCTTTGTTGTCTTTCTTCTTCTCGAAAAGCTTCGAATTCGTGTTGAACTTGAAACACGTCGAAGGGTCATCGTCACCGAAGTTTATGACAAGGCCTTGACTGAACTGATTCTTGGACCATGTGTCTCTGATCAACAGCTGCTTGCCAGTCGAAAGAATCACTTTGTAAACACGTGACTGCACTTTTTAGTGAAGGAACTGAACTTTGAGAGATGCAGGCATTGCTTGGATAGCTTGAGCATGAAAACTGAGAAACATTGACTGCATTTTCACTAAAACATGAAATAATTTCTCTCACTGTCCTGAAAAAACCAGGAACACATGTAAGGAAACTGGACAAGTTTCTGTTGGAAATAATAACAAAGCAGGCGCAGATTCATTAGTGTTTCAAAAATCTCTCACCTTATATATAATCTGCTATAAACAGGGAAAGAAACAGACGTGAATTGCACGAAAATCCTTCCAAGCTATGCTTTCTTTGGTCACTTCAGCCACATATAAATATTAAAAAAAAAAAGTACAGAAAAGGAATAAAAAAGATAGAAAAAACAAGCTGGAGTGTTGGACTTGGACCTGGTCTGAATATCAGCATTTGCTGTCATCATATAAGAGAGTTTGTATATTTCTTTTATATAATCCCGATACTCAATTTATTGGTTTATTAATTTAAATTAAATATTATGAAATTTTATTGTAAGACGACTCTCTCATCTCGATTTGCATCATTCATATTGTTAAAAATTGAATTTCTATCTTTATTTTATTTACTTTAAAGAATATGTGAATACAAAAAATAATTAAATTATATTCTTATATTCAACAATCATGACAAATTAAAAGATAAAACCAAATGTGGATTCCTTATTTCAATGTCAAATTCTTGATGATGTCATTAGACATGTTGCCGTTCATATATGAAACAAAAGAAACTTGGTCAACTTGTGAGGTAGAGATATATAAGGTTTGGATTTGTTAAACTAATGAGGTTTCAGTTGTAAATGTATAGCTGTTAGGGATACAAAAGCAAATTTCCAAGACTATATATATATATAAATATATGAAGAGTTAATTGCATTACACGTTCTGAAACTATAATTTTTATTCTAATTTGGACTCTAAACTTTTGAATGTGTCAATTTCATCTCTAAACTATCCTCATTCTGAATTAGTCTTTTAATTTTTTAACATTCTATTTTTATTTTCAAACTATGATATTCATTCTAAATTAGTCCATAAACTTTTGAACATTTCAATTTCATCCAAAACTATTAGTATAAGCTAACCATATCCCATGTTAATAAAACCATTAGATCAAGTTACATTATTATATGTTTAAAAAAAATAGGTTAAACCATGGTTAAAACTAATTTCCTATTTGGATGAGAATGGAAGATGAAAAGTTTGGAGGGAATTTAAAATGAGGATCATAATTTGAGAATAAAATTAGAATGTTCAAACGTTTAAAGACTGATTTAAAATAAAAATAATAGTTTAGGAATGAAATTAAAATATTTAAAACTTTAAATACGAATTTAAGATGAGAATCATAATTTAAAAACGTCTTATATAACTAACTCATATTAACCAAATCCAATGACAAATATATTTAATTTTTAATAAATTTGAAGGATTATATTTGAGCATGTTTAGAATATAAGCACCATACATATAAATACAACCAAACAGAATTTTCACATAATAAGATTTAAATTAGAATAAAAATCAAACATCGAGATTCCAAAAATGTTTTGAAAATAATTTAAAAGCTAAGAGCAATTATAAACATGTTTCTAAGATTTAGGGAAAGAGGGAGACTGAAAATTAATAATTATTTCTACTTTCAAGTGTCTGTTACGAAGTAATGCTATCAACTCCAAATAATTTCCTCAAGTAAAGGACCCATTTGCATAGCATTACAAGACAAGGTTGTTGTTGATGTTGGAATGTTTTTTTTTCTATAGAAAATTTGTTCTAAAATTGAATTTATAAGATCATCTTTTGGTAGTTTTTTTTTAAAGATAAGAACGGATCGGGTTAAATTTAGATTTAAGATGAAAAATACTTTATTGGAGCCGATAATAATAGTATAATTGACCTTTATATATTAAATGATAATTATTATAATATTCCTCTGTCAAATTATTTCAATAAGTCTTTATTTTATCTAATATAAATAAAAATTATATATATCGAGTCGGAATGTTTTTACCTTAAAAATAAGGTACTCAAGACCTAAGTCAAAAGCTTTTCACGACAACATCGTTATAATCAATTTCAACAAATCTCGACAATAAGAGAAATAAACCCCACAAAATAACTATCATAACATCGTGTTGAAGTCTCGGATGGCTTAAAAGGAGTTGTGGTTGTCGCATATGTATGACGTTTTTAAAGGGCCACATAGATGCTGTACTTATGTAGGGCAATACTATAATTAAGACACGGACATGGGGCTGAAGTGTACGAGGCTGGGACGTGGAAGTGGGAGAGGTAATTATTTCTCTAATTTTAATGATTTAATTAGTTTTAGATTATTAGTATTTTCAAATTCATTATAATTAAGTCATTTTCCCTCTTAAAATTTTGACTGTTATGGAGGACGGGTGACGGTTGGGGATGGTTCTCCGAAGGTCAACATGCGTTAAAAATAGGAAAAAATGAATGGGCGGCAGTCGATATAAAAGACAAAGCTTTTCCTCCGGGACAGCCGATTGCTGGACGACGACGAAATGGGTGAGGATTAGTGACGAACAAGATCGGATCCCTTTTGATTTAAGTCTCCGACATCGCTAGATGTTGTAGCAAATCGTTTTCCGACAAAGTAAAGTTGTCACTGACAGTGACTAATGGTTATGGTCATTTAATCACTAAATTTATATAAGTTAAAAATTTTAATTCTAAAACAAATTAAATTACTCAAATTAATTATTATTTTAATAAAAAAATTATAATTTAATTATAATCCTATTAAAATTAAAATTAAAATTTAATAAATGATTAATTATTAAATTAATTTTAATAAATCACTTTACTTTTTAATATATACATAATAAGGATAAATTTGCTTGTGATGTGTTCCGATACGTCATTTTAGTAGTATATTACAGTGTGCTACGTACGCCATGGACTCATCAATTTTTAAAAATTATATATTGTCTTGATTTTTAAAAAGTTATGAATAGAGCTCATTACATCTACATAGCATGTGTGCATTATTAATAGACAAACAAAAATCTTTTTGAGATAATTCTGATATCATTTCAAGCACTACAAGATTGCAGTTAATTTTGCTTGCAAAGATTACTAGGGTTTTAGCTTCGTTTGGTAGATAGATGACCCGATTATTTGTGTAATAACATTGCTATGTATAGATACTTATAATTTTTATTCATAATCTAATTTATAAATTTATTTGCTCCGAACATAAAATCATACGTCTCTCCTTATATTCATATATAATGAAACATTGTCTTTTCGTCTACGACAGTAATGGAAACGTGAAAATGAAATCATTTTGAACGGATCATGTTTGCATACGGATGAAATATTTCAACTCAGTTTTCATAGGACTCGATACTTGCCTAGTTTTATTAGATTGTCGTAGTGATGGATGGATCACCAAGAGAACCTTAACTCCCAATTCTGAAAATCAGTGCTAAAATAAATCCCCTGTGGTGTTGCTTTCCAAAAGCAATTCCCAGACTCTTTGCACGAACGAGTTTCGACCCCGGACACGAAAACGGTGATATCGTTCAAAGACTTGGGTCCCCAGTTGAAGTTGCACACAAAATGAGTTTTCCTCCAAAAATGAGTGATGAACTTGAACTTGAACTCTTGATCCTTCCAAAGAGTATGGTGTCCGAGATCGTCGTCGTTCGAATGGCACGTGATCTCCACTGGCTTAGCGTTGTCCGGCATGCCGTTGATGATGTGAACCTTGAATCTCACACGGAGAAGCACTTTATCCACCGATTCTGCATATCCCAGTGGCGTTTGAGAGATGAAACTTGCAAGCAAAAGCATGCAAATGAAAGGACTTGTTAGGGTATTATGATTGTAAGACATTGTTGTTTTGCATTGGATGAAGATGGGATGTTGTATTTATATGAATGAAAAAGGAATCAAATTACGTTAAAAAGGAAGTTTCATTGCTAAATTAGGTAGTATTTACCATTTACTAAAATTACGCATGATAAATTAAGTTTTACATTCCTTGTATTGACCGTTGATAGGTCTAGTTGAGTATATAATCAATTTTATTTCAGCCCCTTAATATAATTTTTATTTAATTGATATGGGTAAATTAAGTAGCATTTGCCTTTTACTAAAATTACCAAGGTGAAATTAAGTTTGACATTAATTATATTAAAGGTTGATAGAGCTAAATTAGGTATTTAATCACCATTTTTTGTCCATGCCCTGCACACCAACCCTACTGCATATTGACGAGGAGACCAACATACTTCGGAATGACAACGATTTGACGGTCCGACGGCGAGATCGGAGGCAAGAAAGCTGAGAAGTCTCGGTCTCGATTCGCCAACGTCGGGGCGTTTTTCGGCAAAACTAAGGCCAGATTCACGTTCTAAAGGCCTAGACGAGCGTCATGGTTGGAATTCAAAGGCCATCGGTGGCGGCAATCGGTGCAGCGACAGACGACGACTGGCGGTGAGACATTTCATCAGTTTCTGAAAAATTTAGAGAAAAGAGAAAGAGTTTTTTTTACAAAAGAGAGAAATGAAAATAAAAAAATATAAAAAAGAAAAATAAAGGGCTTTATAGTCCAAGCTAGGGTTGTAAATGAGACGATATAGATCACGAGTTATTCGAGATCGACTCAATCAAGGCTCGATAAATACTCTGACCGAATGGACTGGACTCGAGCTCGACTTGAGTTCTTAAAGAGCTAAAACGAGTTACTTGATATTCGACTCGAAAAACTTGTGAGCAGCTCGAAAATATAATATATTAAGATTTTATTTTTTTAAAAATAGATTATTAATAATATTAATATTTATGTATTGATTTTTCTAAAAAAATGCAGTAAGATTTTAATGTATTTAATGTTCAGGTTTGAGTTCGAGTTTGAGGCTTCAATCGAGTTAAGTTTAAGTTTTTTTTTTTCATTTCGAGCCTTTTCGAGCTGCTCACGAGCTTAAGTTAGGATTTCGTGTTCGAGTCGAGCTTGAAAATTTCAAACTCACGAGTTTTCGAGTTGAGTCGAGCTCCATTTCAGAGTTTTCGAGTCGAGTCGAGCTCAGTAATACTTGAACTCGACTCGGCTCGTTTACACCCCTAGTCCAAGCGAAACAATACCGTCTTGTATGGCTAGGGGATATTCGCGTGCCAAGTCCTTCGCAGTTTGTAAGCCTTCCATTTTGGCCATTAAATGAAACTTTGTCCTCTTTATTTCGAGCCTCATATTTACTTTACATATTATTTCCATCACTGTTTCTTTAATAATATATTTATGTATATATTTATGACTTGGACATTTTACTTCAATTCTTTTATGCTTTGGTAGTGTATATTTTTTTTAGTTCGTTTTAGTCCCTCATTCTTGTCTTATAAGATGAATGCTTAGTTTATACTTTAGACCATAGGATTAGGATTTTGTTCGATTTAGTCACTGCCTGTGATTTAGTATTTAAGGTTTAATGGTTTTATCGCATATTCCATCCTTAATATTTTGTTTCTTTTATGGTTTAATCTCTGTTTAATGTGGTTCTTGTTTCCTCTCATTTTTACTATGTATATATGTTAAAGTGTATGTATTTTTTATTTCTATTGTTATTTATTTATGTGCATTTTATGCATATGTATATTTTTTTTATAACTCTCATGAAATGTTATTGTTGTTTGCTATTCTTATAAATGTTTTACTCGTATATTTTCGAGGACATCTATCGTAGAATGGGTGTGAAAAGCGTTACTTTATAGAAGTAGTGTGATTCGATACAACATTCGAATGAAAAGCGAACTTGAAATAAATTGAGTCTATTTTGAGTAAAAATTGTATATTCATATATTCTTTTGATGATTGCTTTTTTTTTCAAACTTACTTTAAATAAAATAAACGTATTTTTTAATTTTCCTACTTTCTTTAACTAAACCGATAGTACAAATTTCTTAGGGTGTTCGAATAAGTTGGTAAATTATTATTATTTTTTGTTTATATAATGACAATATACATGTTTTGTTTTCTTTAATAACATATTTCATTATATTATTCGACATTTTATCGCACAAATATCCGGCATATGTATTCTTGTTACCATGAATAAAGAGAGGACGCTCTTTTATAGAGAAGAAATCGAATAGATAGCATTCCTAATAGTTGGAGTGCAAATCCCGTGGCCTCTTCTTAAAATAAGGAATGATCTCTATTAAATAATTCGAAACAAACTAATCAATGTTCAATAAATGTATCATAATTTAATCTTCTGTTCGAATTTTTAATTTCCACCACGACAACGTACAACGATTAGTACCAATTTTTGGACGTTGTGGGGGTGCTAATCCTTCCCCACGCGTAATCGACTCCCGAATCATTCAAAATGAATCTTTGATAACGCATACCAATTTTTGTCTTAAAAACGATTTTTCTTAAAAAAATTTAAATGACGTTTTAGGTATTCGACCTACATAACCCAAAGGTCGATGGCGACTCCCAAATCAATTTTATCAAAATAACACAAATTTTTTATTTTTCCCAAATAAGTCGTAAATTCGAGGTTTTCATCGAAAACTTGTTAGTTCGTCAAAAAAGACGTTACGACAAGGTATATAATAAATTTTCTTTCATCCCATTAATATAATTTTTCTTTGATTAATCTGGGGTAAATTAAGTAGCATTTACCTTTTACTAAAATTACTCAGGTGAAATTAAGTTTGACATTAATTATATTAACCGTCGATAGTGCTAGATTAGGTATATAATAAATTTACTTTCCACCCTTTAATATATTTTTTTATTAATCTAGGGTAAATTATGTAGCATTTACCTTTTACTAAAATTACGCATGAGAAATTAAGTTTGACATTTATTATATTAATCGTTGATAGGGCTAGTTGGGTATATAATAAATTTTCTTTCTACCCCATAATATAATTTTTTTATTAATCTGGGGTAAACTAATTAGCATTTTCCCTTTACTAAAATTACGTAGGAGAAATTAAGTTTGTCATTAATTATATTAACCGTTGATAGGACTAGATCGAGTATATAATAAATTTTCTTTCAACCCCTTAATATATATATTTTTTGATTAATCTGGGGTAAATTAAGCATCATTTACCTTTTACTAAAATTACGTAGGAGAAATTAAGTTTTACATTTATTATATTAATCGTTGATAGGGCTAGATTGGGTATATAATATTTCTTTCAACCCCTTAATATAATTTTTTGATTAATCTGGGGTAAATTAAGTTGCATTTACCATTTACTAAAATTACGCAGGAGAAACTAAGTTTGACATTCATTATCTTAACAGTTCATAGGGCTAGATTGGATATATAATAAATTTTCTTTCGACCCTTTAATATATTTTTTTGATTAATCTGGTGTAAATATAATGTAGTATTTGTTCAAAGATAACTCTCAACTATTTGACATTAAACGCTCACGCCCCTAGCATTCATGGTGCTCGAACTCGAAACTTTAAGAAATAACAACAATTTCTTTACCACCGAGGTCGCTTGATTTAAACAATATAATCTTTTTTTTAAGACTGTGTTTTCATTAAATGAAGAACGCAAAGTATAACAAAGACAATACATTGTCAAAATAGAAATCTAATGACATGAAGAAAAATAAAATCAAAATTTTTCTTTGAATATGTATTTTATCTTCCAAAAAACTGGCAACTATCGATAATCTCTATGTCTACGTTCAAAATTAGACGCAATATTGATGTAGGCATGGAAATTGAAAGAGTCAATTTGACAGATTGCTCGTGAATAGTTCTGAATGCTTCAACAAACTACCACAAAAGAGTATTTAACTATACGAGATCGTCAATCTTCTATGATTAGGAGGCACACCATGATGATAAATTCGTGTCATAAAAGCAAACAAACACTCGTGTCATAAAAGTAGACAAAATCAAACTCTTCAAGAATATACGAAAATAAATAAATTAAAACGGGAAGGATGTGTATTTAGATATAAATAAAAAAATTAAGTAAAAAGGAAAAAGAGAGGCGACTACCCTAGAGCGCGCGGCTTAAGAGTACCTTGAAAGAAAAAATTAGAGAACTATTAATTAATTATTAATATGAAATTTAATTTGATTAGTATAATTATAATTACAATATTTAGAGAAATGTAAATTCAACTGTATTTTAACGTGTATTGTGATATTATCGTCTTATATATAAGTAAAGCATTGTAGAGTAGAGACTTTCCTTGGCCTTTGTATGGGAGTTGGGACCCTTCTCCATTGTGGCTTGTCAATTTGCAAATTGGTCCTCACAACATTGGGCCATCTTTGGGCAGACAAATAAATTGGGAAAATTTCCCAAAAAATTGAAAACTCCAATTTCTTGTGTGTTGAGATAAGTATATAATAATTTACTTATACTTCAATTTATAAAATATTTAAAAAATAATTAATTATAATTTTCCAACAAAATATAATATTTTAACGTTGATAATATTATTTGGAATATACACAAATAAAGGTAAAAGTAAATTTTTTTGGTATACAAGCTTGAATTTTAGTAAAATGTCAACCAACTTTTAATTTTAAAGAAAACATTTATAAATTTCAATATTAAAAAATCAACACAAAATTGTTAATTTAACAAACAACACTTTATGTGTTTTAATTTGATTAATTTTAATTTTTTGTTTTTTCAAATTTTAAAACTTCAGTCTTATCTGAATAATACAACAACAATATAATCAATTTATAAAGACTAAAAAAATCAAATAAAAAAGATAGATCGAACTTTGTATACTTTTCTTTTGGAAAGGTTTGGATGTCCGTGGAGCTAATGCAAAAGTGCTTGGAAGCAGGTTTGCTCTCCAAAATCTAAAGGTGGTCTTGGCTTTTAAAATCTAGGCTGCTGTCAATGAAAAAAAAATCTTGAAAATGAAGATCCCTCATTGGTTGCTTGGGTGAACCCTTATGTTACTAGGCGAGTGGAATTTCGGAGGTTGGAGAAGGAGAATTTTATGAGCTGGTGTGTGAGGAAGATTCTTGCATTGCGTAGGGAGGCTCATCCCATTTTTGTTGGTGCTGTGGGTGCTAAGCCTTTGAGCACGCGGATAATTTGATCAGAAATAAGGAAGAAGAATGAGAAGGTCCCATGACTTAAACTGGTCTACATGTGCCAAAGTAGGTTTATAGCTTAGTTAGACATCTTGGGGAGGCTTGCAACAAGGGATAGGTTACTGCACATAAGGATGGAAGTCGATAGTGCGTGTTTGTCGATAGCTTGGTTACTGCACATAAAGTCTCACGATGTATCGGACAGAATGTGATTTTTAATTGTGGCTTGCGGCGAGTGTGTCTGTGTAGGACGAGGAGGTAAGTTGGGTTGCCAAGCATTTGAGGGGTAAGTCTCTTATTACTTTCATCCTTAAATTTGCTTGTAGTTCTTTTATCTGCTTCATTTGAGAAGAGAGAAATAGAAGATTATTTGGGAATATTAGTAGGAATGGAGGGTCGATTTTGATTTCCATTAGTGAAATCATTAGAGTTAGGATTACAGGTAGGGATGGCAAACAGGCGGGTCGAGTGCGGATACCCCCTCCCCCATCCCCATACCCACCTAATATTTTTCAATTCACCACCCATGGTGGGTACAAATTTTCAAATCCACACCCGTCCACGCGGGTACATTTTCAAATCCATCCCCACACCCACTACCCACTAGCGACATACCTATCTAGACCCGCCTGACAGCAAACTAATGGGATGTTGGAGTTGGTTCCCAGACAGTTCGTGATGGGGTAGCAGCGCATGCTTCAATTTGTCAGAGGAGTAGCTCTACGAATGTTATAGAGACAGATTGTAGGGAGCATGTAGTTGCAGAGCTGGATTGTTGTGTTGCTTTCAATTTTAATGCTCATAGTGCGCCTAATATGGGTTTTGAGGGGTTAAAGAACATAGAAACTGTTGCTTTTGATGTTAATGCTTATAGTACGACTAATTTATGTTTGGATGAGCAACATGGCCTAAAGAACATGGAAAGTGACGTGGTTAGTGGGATTATGGGTTTAATCAAAGAGTCGAATATTTCTCTAATTAAAGACCATATTAAAGACTAAATATCTTTAATATTTGGATAAATTATATGTTATATATTATACAATATTAACATTTATAAATTAGTCTCTAAAATTACACCTAAATTCATAATAGTCCAAAATTTAATAGATATTTAGCGGTGGGCGGATGCGGGGCGGGTAATGTCTCAAACCCATTACCCGCCCACCACCCACGACGGGTACCACTTTATAAATCCACACCCGCCCACTACCCTCTAAAATTATACCCATCCCCGCTCTAATTAGAGCGGATGCGGTGCGAAATCCACAAAACTGTACCCGTTTACCATCCCTAGGAGATGTACAAATAGAATTGATTCAGTTCATTTTTTTTCTTTTGTATAGAATGAGACATACGAGATTGAATATCTTTGTCTTTAATAAAATATATTAATATTTATTTAAATCAATAAAATATATTTTATTTACATTTAATTATGAAACATTCATATGCCCACACGGCAAGCAATTTTCTTCATCTTGTCTTTGTCTTTCTTTACTCTTACCCATATTTTTATGATTTTATTTGATACATTATATTGGTTCCTTAGAAGTGTACAATAATTTAATTTATTAATTTATAATTAAGGGAAAACTACATCAATGGTAACTCAACTTTTAGGTTGTTTGTAATTTGGTCACCCAAATCAAGAAAGTTCATTTTAGTTATCATCGTTAAAGAATACTTACGTTTCAGTTACTCTAGTGCTAAAGCACTAACGACGTTTGAGTCAACACATTCACATACCATTTTTTTAATACATATATGTCTATTGTAAGATGGTTAATAAGATCACATTATTAGGAACATATTTTATTCAAAAATGATTTGTAAGTGTACCATATGATATTAATGACTGCATATGAATATTGTTTAGATATGTATTTATGTAATTATTTATACATGCATTGCATTTTATCTATATTTTTAATTTTCTGACTGCCGGAGGTCTTTCACGGAAGCTATTCTCAACCTGGCGTTGGGGGCAGCCTACTACCCTACCTCCCCCTTACCCCATACACATGGGAATTGGGTTTTGTTGTTGTTGTTGTTGTATTTGTAAGTGTACCGAATTGGATGTTGTTTATGATTTAACGGTAAAATGGTCGAAATAAAAATACTTTTAATGAGAATAATTAAAATAAAAGCTTTTCAATTGAGTGATCAAAGTACAAACACTCTAAAAATTAGATGACAATTGGTACAAGTTACCCTATTCTTGAAAACAGTGTTATAAAGTATATATGTACGGTAGAAGCAATTGAATGAGTCAAAACAACAAATACGTACACTTACATAAAAAGAGAAAAGTTGTATATTTTTAAAATAAGGTTTCGCTGTTAAGTACTATGTTTAAGGTATTTTCTAAATGTTAATTAATATAGCGTTTTAATAAAATATTATAATAAATGTCATTTATTCATTTTTAATAAAATGATTATAAGATATGTTTTGTTAGCAAAATTATCAAATTCTGAAGAACAAAATTAAAACAGATTCAAGTTTAAAATTAAAAAAAATACGATTTAACTCGAAAAAATGATATAATTATTCTCTATATATTTAGAGACATAAAAATTATTGATAATTATTAGTTTTTTTAAATGAAACGTGTATCTAAAGAAATATTTTATTTTATTTTTCTTCGTTCTTTTTAGATTTTTATGTAAAAATTGTGTTGCCCTCGATCCTTATTATAGTTTATTTTTAAGTTAATAAAATTATACTATTTTTATTAAAAATAATTATATTTAAATATTTAATCAGATATCATTAAATATAAAGTGACAGAGAAATATAATAATGAGAAAATGATTAAAAAAAATAGAGGATGGGTGGGGGAGGGGGTAGGTGAAATTGACCGAACCAAATTTGGCAGGCCGTTGTGTATATAAAATCCATCTTCGTCTTCCTTTGCTCTCAGCTTGACGTTCCCTTTCTCAGAGAGAACACCAAGCTTTCTATTCTTTCCTCTTTGTTTATTTTTTCATAAAAGGAAATAAGAACAAAATGCAGGCCATTTCTCACTGCCCAAATCTTAATAATTCTTCTCCTCTAATTCCATCTTCCAAGCGTCGCTTCCATAAGCTGATTCGGTTAGCCGTACGTTGCGCCTACCAGTCTGACTCGGTCCAATTCCCCAATGGCGTCGGTTCAAGCCGGACTGATTGGCAAAGCTCTTGTGCTATTATCTCTAGCAAAGTCTTTTCCCAGCACCAAGATTCCGACGACAAATCCGAATCTTCCTCCGCCGCTTCCGCCGTAAACGGCTACAAAACCTCCTTGGATCTCAACTTAGTCCCTCTCGACAAACCTCAACCACCTTCGAAACCGCCTACGCAGAAGCCGTTAACCATAACCGATTTGTCTCCTGCACCGATGCACGGCTCTCTGCTGCGCGTGGCTTACCAAGGAGTCCCCGGCGCTTACTCGGAAGCTGCGGCAGAGAAAGCTTATCTTAACTGCGAAGCCATCCCTTGTGATCAGTTTGAAGTTGCGTTTCAAGCGGTTGAGCTTTGGATTGCTGATCGAGCCGTCTTACCGGTGGAAAACTCACTCGGTGGTTCGATTCATCGGAACTACGATCTCCTCCTACGGCACCGCCTCCACATCGTCGGTGAAGTCCAACTCCCGGTCCACCACTGCCTCTTAGCTCTCCCAGGTGTTAGGAAAGAGTACTTGGCACGCGTCATTTCTCATCCACAAGCTCTCTCTCAGTGTGAAAACACGATCACCAAACTCGGCCTCAACGTTACGCGCGAAGCCGTCGATGATACCGCCGGAGCTGCCGAGTATGTAGCCACGAACAACCTCCGTGACACGGCCGCCATAGCAAGCGCACGCGCCGCCGAACTCTACGGACTGAACATCCTGGCCGATGGAATCCAAGACGATTCGAGCAACGTCACGCGCTTCGTCATGCTAGCTCGGGAGCCAATCATCCCGCGCACGGATCGGCCGTTCAAAACAAGCATCGTGTTCGCGCACGAGAAAGGAACGAGCGTGCTTTTCAAAGTGCTATCGGCGTTCGCGTTTAGAAATATCAGTTTGACGAAGATCGAGTCGCGGCCGCACCGGGACAGGCCGATCCGGTTGGTGGACGACGCCAATGTGGGAACCGCGAAGCATTTCGAGTACATATTTTACGTGGATTTCGAAGCATCGATGGCTGAGGTCAGAGCCCAAAACGCGTTGGCTGAGGTCCAAGAGTTCACCTCTTTCTTGAGGGTATTAGGCAGTTACCCAATGGATATGACGCCTTGGTGCTCGTCAAGGGGAGATCACCAAAACCCGTGAAAATAATTACTCCATTAAAAACAAATAATTTGCAAAAAAGAGAATTTGTTCAAATTAAACTTTATTGTTTTTGGTTAATTCACCGACAAACAAAAAGAAATTGTTGGTGTTTCTGTTTCTGTCGCTGTTGCTGTTGTTGGATAAATATTTTTTAATAATATAATTAATTATGCCCTTGCAAAAAAAATATTTAACAAGTTCTATTTTTATTTAAGGATTTGATTACTTGCGGTATTTGAATATAAGACGGTTTATATCATGGAGTAGTGTTCAGAGTTATAGAGAATTTTTATGTTTAAGTAGAAAAAATATTTTTCAAAAGTAATTTTTTAATCATTTATTTAATATTGTTTATAAATTTCAAAAGTATTTTTCTTTGTACGTACAATTTTTTTCTCTTCTGGTTCTAATGTTTCGTCTTGATTAATTCGGATCGACCTACGTCACACATCTGATTTTGGTGGATTAGTCTTCCGACAGAGATATTTTGTATACAATATGACTCAAACTTGAAATATTATTTAATTGATATCAAATTACTTACCACTCAAGCAACCTCACATGTCATTATAAGTACATTTTTAATAAACAACGTTACATTTTTAATGTTTTTTTTTATAATTTCAAAAGTTTTTTTAATGTTGTTTAAAATCTATTGATTTGACATGGTAGTATAGGTGAGATATATATAAATAACTATAAAATAAATATTAATATATTTTAAAAATATAGAACGAGCCACTCAATCTAAAGTAAAAAAATTAAAAGGTCAAATTATTTCATTAGTTTTTATATTATATTTATTTATAAGTTTAGTATTGAGACAAATGGTACAAAAATAATATAATTAAATTGTATAATTTAAAATGATTAGATTGGGAATTGGAAATTAAATCTATAATTTATACATTACATATTAATTAATAGTATAAATTGATTTTAAAAAGAGAAAATAACCTCAGTGACCAAAAATCCCATATAATATACGATTTTAACCAACTTTTTCCGGATTTGCCAAAATGACCAACAAAATCGCAATGCGATCGCTAATTCGCAACGCGATCTCCATTATCGCAAATTCGCGTTGCATTTTCGCAATGCGATAGTTGAAAATCGCGTTGCGATGGTCTACAGTATCGTTGCGATTTTCCCAATTCGCAATGCGAATAAGTAAATCGCAACGCGAATTTTCGCATTGCGAATTGGGAAATTCGCAATGCGAATAAGTAAATCGCAACGCGAATTGGGAAAATCGCAATGCGATATTGACTATCGCAATGCGATAATAAAAAATCGCAACGAGATACTTACTTTCGCAACGCGATACTGACTTTCGCAACGCGATTTACATAGCGCCATTCGTATTAACGCGTATTTTTTTTTTCAAATTCCAAACATGTATTTTTTCTTAATAAATCGGAAAATGAACCGTCCACAGTAATCGCAACTCATAACCTCAAACCCAAAAACACAACACTCAGTCCCATCTCCATCTCTCACTCTCTACGGCGAAATCCGTCCCCATCTCCGAAGATTTCCGTCCCCATCGCCGGCGAAATCTCTCACAACCATTCACAGTAAAAAATCCCTCACAATCATTCAGAAATGGAAAATCAACCTCTGAGGGTTAGTTTTTTTTTTTATTTTGAAATTTTTGCATTATTTTAGGTTTTTCATATTGAGATTGATGATAAATTTACTGGTAATTTCAATAATAGATTAACCATTTCACTTAGATTTCTTATTAAATTCATTCGATTGCTGCCAATACTGCTAAATTGTTTAGCCTGTGAAGTTAGTATTTGTCTTTGCTTTGTCTTTTGGTTGAAGTAATGCAGAAGAAGAATAGTTTCGAGAATGAAAATCGCAACGCGGAAATAACTATCGCAACGAGATAATCGCAACGCGAAATAAAAATCGCAACGCGAAACCAAAATCGCATTGCGATTTTTATTTCGCGGTTGCGATTTTCATTTCGCGTTGCGATTATCTGGTCGCGATAGTCATTTCGCGTTGCGATTCTCTCGTTGCGATAGTCATTTCCGCGTTGCGATTCTCATTATCTCGTTGCGATTTTCATTTCAACCAAAAGACAAAAACAGTGTTGCAAATTTTAGTTTCAAGAATAAACTACTATTTATGTTTATTGTTTTGTTTTTGGTATATCTTGACAGTGTAATTTTTGGTATATCTAACTTGGTATGTTTATTGTTTTTTTGTTGAAATTTTTTTCGGCTTCATTGACATTAAGGAATAAAGTTAGCCTAGCCACTACAATTGCTTCGAAGCTTTCACCTGCACAAAGAAAATTGTTTGAAGAAACCTGCTTCGGGCCATGGCTGAGAGTATAGCATCCGAGTGGAGATGCTAGTTTGACCCATTTGTGGCTTCAGACCATGACTAGCGATCTACCCGACAGTATACAACGTGGTGAGGAAGAGATATGGTTTCATTTTCCACCGGCGTATACTTGTTTTGGGCGGAAGGAGTTCTGCTTAATCACTGGTCTACGATTCGGACACGATGATGTAGGCCGGTACACTCGTCATATCACCCGCCCATCATGGTTATCCAGGGTTTTTCCTGATGAGTCAATAGAGAAGCCGAACTTACACGTCGACGACATGAAGAAATTGTTTAATAAGAAAGATGGTTTTACTCGGATGAATGACGTCGATGTTGTCCGAGTATGCCTTCTACTACTTTTGTATGCCGGCTTTCTAGGCAGAGAGGCCAGACAACCTATTTCTCAGGAGCTAATATTATTGGTAGAGGACCTAAATGCATGGAATCTGTTTCCGTGGGGTTCGTATATATGGAAAGCTACCTGGACTAAGTTGTCGTATGCCTTTGATGACCGCAAAAGTTTGCGGGGCGATGGGTCGAAATACACTTTGTCAGGCTTTGTTTGGGCCTTTAAGGTAAGAATTTCTATATAATGTTTTCAAAATTATAATTAATTATTTAACAATTACTAATGTTTGTTATTATATTGTTTGTAGATTTGGATATTCGAGGCTTTCCCCAGCATGCGGACATATGCATTAAAATCCTCAGATGATATTCCTAGGGCTATTTCCTGGAAGAGGAAACGTATGTTGGATTGGAAAGACTTAATACCATATGCGATTTTCATTTCGCATTGCGATTTTCATTTCGCATTGCAATTTTCATTTCGCATTGCGATTTTCTCGTTGCGATAGCCATTTCGCGTTGCGATAGTCTGTTTTGCCTTCAACATAAAGCAGATTGAAAATCAACAAATCAACTATTACATTTCAACACAAATTATGTACACATCAATTAAACAAATAAAGATTTACAAATCATCTTTTACAAATCAATTAAACAATCAAAAAATAATAATAATTCTTATTTCTTCATCAATTATTGAATCAATGAATCAACAACTTTGTGACCCCGTACATCCATTTCACGCAGCTCACTTAAGGATTAACCTGCAGAAACCAAACATTTGCTCAAACAAGACTTCCTACACATCTAAAACCTACAAACAACAAATTATTGAATTCTAGGTACTTAACCAAACATTTTCAAACCAAAAGGAGTATATATGTTAACAAAACTTGCATTTGACTTACCAATTAACAATGGACACTTTCATAACGCGGATGCAGGTAGGCAGCGTCTCGAATATATTGCTCTAGCCATATAATGCTGAAACCATAAGCCTACTGCAGCTCTATCTCTATCGGTGGGAGGTAAAAACTCTGTGCTTCCCGTCGTCAAACGCGCCAAGCAAAGGCATACGAGAGGACCACAATCCCCTCTGGCTCCCGGCGATTGCTGTGGCGCGGTCTTGTCTCTGACAACTGTGACATTGAACTTCTTTGGCTTCTTGTGTCCAGAATGACTCCAATACTTAATCCCATCCAAGAATTTAGCCAAATGAGAGCTCCATCCCTTGAAAATATCTCTCAAATCAGACAGTGATATGTAATTGATCATGCTG
This sequence comes from Hibiscus syriacus, assembly GCF_006381635.1. Classification (NCBI taxonomy): domain Eukaryota; kingdom Viridiplantae; phylum Streptophyta; class Magnoliopsida; order Malvales; family Malvaceae; genus Hibiscus; species Hibiscus syriacus. Next base: position 2,184,387 of record NW_024063176.1, read on the forward strand.
TCATACACTATTATCTTCAGGGATGGGAGCTAAAGTTGGACGAGAAGCCAGTGACGACGTTCCAAAACAGGGATAAACACCTGCGATCATAAGTAATAATTCATTTATTTGCGCACTTATTTATTAACACCTTTAAAAAATTTAAAAAATTAACACTAACCTTATCGACCTCCCACCATGCAGGATAAAGTTTAGCTTGTCCATTGCCCAACAAAAATGATTCATCTCGTTGATTCTTCAAGTGAACTGCGTGAAAAGCCGTCGGCATTATTGTATATAGCGAATTTTTTTTATTTTTCCTAAGCTTCCTTATTATTAGTAGACGTGACACCCACGCATCGATATGCTGTTTTACAAAAAAATACATATATTAGTGAATTACATTAATTTTTAAACAAATTAATCAAAATCATATATAAGACAAATATAGTCTTACCTCCCCATCCAAATAGCCACTGTCTTCAACCCCTAATAGCACACCCCACCAAGACCGATCAAGCAACAAAAACATTTCATCGTTGAGTTTGCTGATGTCAGTGTAACACCCTTGGCTCCGCTCATGTAGATAAAAATCAACTGCGATCTTAGCCCAAAGGGTATTATCCACAATTGTTTCCGGTAGTTGTCTCCTCTCCACTTCAGATACCGGAAGGGTACTAGCCGGTAACTCATACGAGAGCCAACTCTCATCCATCATGTCCGGAACCGGTGGGGGTTTCTCAATACTTCGATATATTACCCCATGTGAATCGGGCTCTGGAATGGTGGGAGGGACCTCTTCAACGATGACAGTGGCCTCTTGAACGGTGGGGGGGGAATCTTGAGGGAGAATAAGGGCCTCTTGAATGATTGGAGGGGACTCTTGAGGGATGACCGGTGAGTCGGGCTTCTTCTTGCGGAGTCTTCGCACCATTGGGGTGAACGGAGACGTAATAGCACGTCCACGCCGTCTGATGCGTGAACTCCGTCGTGCAAGGAAAACCCGACGTAAAGCATCCACCTTATCGGGCCGCTAAAAAAAATTAATACATAAATCAGTAAATAAACAGACATGATATTAAACAAAGACAAATATGTTTCAAACTAGCATTGTATTCACCCAAATCATTATTCTATCATAGTTCACAAAATGCTCAGATAACATTCCAGAAGTAAGCACTTATATAAACATTTAAAAGGACAACATATATAAACATTCCAGAAGAAGAATAGTTTACTTTCGCAACACGAAACTTAAAATCGCAACGCGAAATGACTATCGCAACGCGGAAATGGCTATCGCAATGCGAAATGAAAATCGCAACGACAAAATCGCAACGCGAAATGAAATCGCAACGACAAAATCGCAACTCGAAATGAAAATCGCAATGCGATTTGTGTTTCGCGTTGCGATTTTGTCGTTGCGATTTCATTTCGCGTTGCGATTTTCATTTCGCATTGCGATAGCCATTTCCGCGTTGCGATAGTCATTTTCGTGTTGCGAAAGTAAACTATTCTTCTTCTGCAAATTGAAACTTGAATGGATTGCATTACTTCAACCAAAAGACAAAAAACAAAACCAAAAACAAATACTAACAAAAACAGATTGGCAGCAACCGAATGAATTACGAGTATGAAAAATCTTAAACTTACCTCGTTGCGTAGAGTATGAACCTCATTCTGCAACGATGCTACCATCTCACGTAGAGCGGCTACCTCACCGCGTAATGTAGACACCTCAACACGCCATGCACCATCGTCTTTGCGTAAAGTACCGACCTCCTCACGCAAGGCATTGACCTCATCACGTAACTCCCCTAACTCGATGATGTGACAGAATAGGTGATGGCTGTCGTTGTGGAAGTGTATAGCCGGGTCGATCAGATGATGGCTCTAGGTGAGGTGATAGCTCTGGGCGAGGTGATGGCTCCCGAAGTGGAGGCTGTTCATCAACCGTTCCATCAAAAAAACACTTACTAGCTTGCCACCAATCAGTGGCAAGCTCAGCTTCCGTGGGTGTCAGCCTCTGTAGAGGAGTGTTGGCCTCCTAACAATATAAAAGCTCAAACAAAGTTAAATGTGTACTAGTAATAACTTGTTTATAAACATATGGTAGTATTTATGTTAACTTATATTATTTATTGTCGTATACCGTAGTAAATCTTCCCATTGCAAGGTTCGTTTCCTCTTCCAGGAAATAGCCTTGGGAATATTATTTGAAGTTTTTATTGCATATGTCTTCATGGCGGGAAAGGCCTCAAATATCCAAATCTACAAACAATATAATAACAAACATTAGTAATTGTTAAATAATTACTTATAATTTTGGAAACATTATATAAAAATTCTTACCTTAAAGGCCCAAATAAAGCCTGTCAAAGTGTATTTGGAACCATCGCCATGCAAACTTTTTCGATCATCCAAGGCAGACGATAACTTATTCCATGTAGCTTTCCATAAATACGAGCCCCACGGAAACAGGTTCCACGCATTTAGGTCTTCTACCAATTTGATTAGATCATTTGGAATAGGTTGTCTGGCCTCTCTGCCTAAAAAGCCGGCATGCAAAAGAATTAGAAGGCATACTCGGACAACGTCGGCGTCATCCATCCGAGTAAAACCATCTTTATTATTCAAAAATCTTGTCAGGTCTTCTACGTGTAGACTCGGCCTCTCCAGCTCAGGAAAAACCCGAGATAGCCATGATGGGCGGGTAATGTGTCTAGTGTACCGACCTACATCATCGTGTCCGAAGCGTAGACCGGTGATTAAGCAAAACTCCTCCCGCCCAAAACACGTATACGCCGGTGGAAAATCAAACCATATCTCTTCATCATGACGTTGTATAGTCTCTGGTAGATCTCTAGTCATGGTTTGAAGAAACAAGTGTGTCAACATCGCATCTCCACCGGGATGTTGTACTTTCAGCCATGGCCCGAAGCATGTATCCTCAAACATTTTTCTTTGTGCAGGTGAAAGCTTCGACGCAATTGTTTTGGCCAGGCTGACTTTATTTCTCAAGGTCAATTGAGCCGAATAAAAGTTCTACAAAAACAATAAACATACTAAATTAGATATACCAAAAACTACACTGTGAAGATATACCAAAAACAATAATAAACATAAATAGTAGTAGTTTATTCTTCAAACTTAAATATGCAACACTGTGAATTTCGTATTTGTCTTTGTTTTTTGGTTGAAGTTGTTGAAACATTTTGATATTTCGATATAACAAATTAAGTTAAATGGATTTTAAGATTTTCCAAATGATTTTCTAAGTATATTCGATATAACTATTCGAATATCAAAACATTACTCCAAATATTTCAAAAATCATTTTTAATCCTTACTTAAGTGTAAAATTAAGTTTTAATCATAAAACAATTTCAAAATAATTTTACAAAGTATTTCGAACCAATTCAAAGCCAAAATTTCCAGATTGCTCAGAGGGAACCGATCCCCCCCATAGGAGGAACCGATTCCCCCCTGAATGGTTTGGCTTCAAGATTTCCAGAATGCTCGGAGGGAACCGATTCCCCCCAAGGGGGTACCGATTCCCCCCTGTTCAACGGTCGAAATATTTGAATTTTACACTTAGGGAACCGATTCCCTATGAGGGGGAACCGATTCCCCCCACGCTCCAAGCTATTTTATTAAATGTTTTCACACTAAAACGGCTATAATATCTTCTCTAATTATCCCCAACGTTCAGAAGTGATCCAAGGTGTATTTAAGCAAGCTTAGAAGCCATTGATCAATAACAAGAAACATCAAGCAACTAGAATCAAGAGAGAATCAAAGAGAAAGCATCAAATCTCAAGTTTGAGCATTTCAAGCCTATTTTCATTCAATATTCATTTTGCTTTCAAGAACACTTTTTGTGCTCAATTGTATTCATCTTTGAGTGTTCTTTTCTTTATTCTAGAATTGTGCAAACATCTTACCTTGTGAGGTTTTCTTGTAAGTTTGCAAATTTGTAATCTTCTCTTTGAGAAAAGAGTGTTCTCAAGAGTTGGGGTATACTCTTGATGGAATTGTAAGGTTATCTCTTTGGCCTCAAAAGAAAGAACAAATTAGTGAATTTGTTGGAAAATCCTTAGTGTGGATAGCTAAGGTAGTAGACGTAGACTTTGTTTGAGAAAGTCGAACCACTGTAAATCGCTGTGCAATTACTTTCAATTTTCTGCAAAAGCTTCCACAAAATTTTTATTGCCAATTTACCCCCCTCTTGGCCAATTTCGTCATTCGATTAACTCAACAATTGGCATCAGAGCCTAACTCATTTGAAGGTTTAATCGCCTCTTGAGTCGATCCGGGAAGAGTTACATCGATTACCAAGTCATCAATGGCCTCCACTTCAAACTTCGACTCCGGTCTCGATTCGATGCCCGTCAACAAGCCTCCTTTCTTCAATGGAGCTAACTATGCCTATTGGAAGAATAGAATGATGTACTTCATTCAAGCAAGTGACATGGGAGCATGGAATGCCGTAGAAGAAGGATACATTAAGCCTATCACTCATCCAAGGTTGTGGAGTGAAGGAGATACAAAAATGTTCCAGCTCAACTCCAAAGCCATCCATATTATCTTTTGTGCTCTTGGACCAGATGAATACGGAAGAGTTTCATCGTGTATAACCGCCAAAGAAATATGGGACAAGCTTCAAGTCACACATGAAGGTACCGATGAGGTAAAGAAATCAAAAATTAGTATTCTAACGCATAGCTATGAAAATTTCAGGATGAAACCAAATGAAGACATCAAAGCTATGACGGATAGATTTTCAACGATTGTCAATGGTCTCAAATCATATGGAGAGATCATCTCAAATGAAAAGCTTGTGAGGAAGTTAGTCTACTCCCTCCCAAAATCATGGCAATCAAAGAAGACGGCAATCATCGAGTCTAAGGACCTATCGTCCTTAACTCTTGAAGAACTTATCGGTTCACTCCTCACTCATGAGATGATGCTTGAAGATGAGGTGGACCTTGATAAAGTTGAAGAGACACCAAAGGAGAAGGAGAAGAAGAAAAACATTGGAGTTGCTCTCAAATCCACAAAAGATGAGAGTGATTCTAATGATGATGATGATGATGAGGAAATGGCATTGTTTGCCAAACGGTTCAGAAAAATGATGAGACCTTACCAAGGAAGAAAATTCAAACGAAACGAAGGCCTCAAAATGAACCAAAAGAGAAGGACCCAATCATTTGCTATGAATGCAAAAAACCGGGGCATGTCAAATATGATTGCCCACAATTGAAGAAAAAGGGTCAATCAAAGAATAAGCACAAGGCTCATGTGGCTACATGGAGCGATGAAGAAGGTTCCGATGAAGAGGAACAAGAAGTAGTAAACTTGTGCTTGATGGCATTCGGGGAAGATTCTAAGGTAACCTCTAACTCATCCGATTTTGATGATTTATCTTATGATGAGTTATTTGAGGAGTACAATGGGTTGGCTTCGGATTATGAGAAATTGTTTTTAAAATATAAAAATGATGTTTCAAAATTGAAAAATGAAAACAAACTCATATCCAAAACCAACAACGATCTTGAAAGTAAAGTCAAAAATTTGCAAATCAAACTAGAAGAGTTTGAAAAGAAAAATTTAGATTTGCAAAATTTACTTTCAAAGATCAATGATGATCATCAAAAGAAAATTGATGATCTTAAAACTTCTTTTGATAAAGTTGGAACAAAACATTTTGAAAAATGTAGAAATTCAAAATCCAACTTTGTTAGAAAAAGTTTTAGAAACTACAATCATAGAGGTCCCCAAAGAACCTGTAATGGAAAAATCATTAGAAGTGTGTGGGTTCCTAAAGAACTCATTACTACTAAAAATAAAAAATATCCTACACAAATGGATACCTAAGGGGACTAGGATTTTGGAAACTAATGAATATGGACCCAAAAGAATTTGGGTACCAAAAATCAAAAAATTAATCTATGTTTGTAGGGAAAGGAGCATTGCTACAAGGCACGGGAAACAAATTCAAACTCATGGTACCTTGATAGTGGATGCTCAAGACATATGACCAGAGACAAAAGCCGGTTCATTGAGCTTAACGCCAAAAATGGAGGAGAAGTGACTTTTGGAGACAATTCAAAAGGTTACATTGAAGGTATTGGTACAATAGGTAATACCTCTTCCATACAAATTAAGAATGTTTTATATGTGAATGGATTAAAGCATAATCTATTGAGTATTAGTCAATTATGCGATAAAGGATTCAATGTCTTATTTGAAATTAATGGTTGTAAAGTCATTGACATTGCATCTAATCGGATTATGCTTGTTGGTCATAGAATAGGAAACATTTACATGGTGCATTTAGATTCTATTGATATGACTAATTTATGCCTAGTTGCTAAGGATGAGCATGATAGTTGGTTATGGCATAGGAGACTAGGTCATGCTAGTATGAGTGTTTTGCAACGGTTAATTCAAGGAGACTTAGTAAGAGGGTTGCCCAAGCTTAAATTTGATAATGATAAAATCTGTGATGTTTGTGCTAAAGGAAAACAAAAACGAGTTTCTTTTAAATCTATTAATGATGTATCAACTAGTAGAGTATTACAATTGATTCATTTAGATCTTTTTGGGCCAACTAGAACTACTAGCTTGGGAGGAAAACAATATGCATTTGTCTTGGTAGATGACTATTCTAGATACACTTGGGTTCTATTCTTAAGTACTAAAGATGAAGCATTAGAAAATTTCATCACATTTTCAAAAATAATCCAAAATGAAAAAGGTTACTCTATCACTAGTGTTAGAAGTGATCATGGAACTGAATTTGAAAATCTTGGATTTATTGAGTATTGTAATTCTAATGGTATTAGCCACAATTTTTCAGCACCTAGAACCCCTCAACAAAATGGAGTTGTTGAGAGGAAAAATCGAACTTTAGAAGAAATGGCTAGAACCATGCTTTGTGAAAATAATTTGCCAAAATATTTTTGGGCGGAAGCCACAAATACCGCTTGTTATGTTGTAAATCGAGTAATGATTAGGCCAATTTTAAAGAAAACTCCATATGAAATTCTCAAAAATAAAAAGCCTAACATTAGCTATTTTCATCCTTTTGGATGTAAATGTTTTGTTTTAAACAACGGTAAAGAAAATCTTGGTAAATTTGATGCTAAAAGTGATGAAGGAATTTTTCTGGGTTATTCCTTATATTCTAAAGCTTATCGTGTATTTAATAAAAGAACTTTAGTTGTAGAAGAGTCTATACATGTTGTTTTCGATGATAATCCCCTTCCGAGGAAGGATTATTCTGTTAATGATGATGTAGGTATTGTACAAGCAAATGACGTTAGACATGACGTTGGAGAATCATCATCAAAGGAAGAAACAAAAGATGAGGAAACTCATGATCCCCTCGAGAATCCAACCATTGAAGAAAGGGAAGTATCTTTTCCAAGAGAGTACAACTATGTCAAGGATGGTGAAATTATAGGTGATCCATCAAAAGGGGTAACTACTCGATCTTCTCTTAGAAATATCTGTAATTATGTTGCATTTATTTCATGCATAGAGCCCAAGAACATCAAAGAAGCATTAAAAGATGAACATTGGATTATGGCTATGCAAGAAGAATTAAATCAATTTGAGAGAAGTAAAGTATGGACATTAGTTGAAAGGCCTAGTAATAAATCTACTGTAGGTACTAGATGGGTTTTTAGAAATAAACTTGATGAAAGTGGTAATATAGTGAGGAACAAGGCTAGACTTGTTGCTCAAGGCTATACTCAAGAAGAAGGCATAGACTATGATGAAACATATGCTCCCGTAGCTAGGATGGAAGCAATTAGAATGTTATTAGCATTTGCATGTTTCAATGAATTTAAATTATATCAAATGGATGTTAAAAGTGCATTTTTAAATGGTTTTATAAAAGAAGAAGTGTACGTGGAACAACCTCCAGGTTTTGAAGATTCAAATTTTCCGGATCATGTTTTAAAATTGACAAAAGCTCTTTATGGTTTAAAACAAGCTCCTAGAGCTTGGTATGAAAGATTGTCAAATTTTTTAATTGAAAAAGGTTTTTTAAAAGGAAAGGTTGACACTACATTATTTTTAAAGAGAAAAGGTAAAGATTTATTAGTAGTTCAAATTTATGTTGATGATATAATATTTGGTTCTACTAATGATGTTCTTTGTCAAGAATTTTCTAAGCTAATGCAAAGTGAGTTTGAGATGAGCATGATGGGGGAGCTCTCATTTTTCTTGGGACTCCAAATCAAGCAAAGAAAAGATGGCATCTTCATTAATCAAGCTAAGTACGTCTAAGATATGCTCAAGAAGTTTGGACTGGAAAATGGGAAACCTCATGACACTCCAATGAGCTCTTCAACAAAGCTTGACTTAGATGAAGGAGGTAAATGTGTAGATGTTAAATTATAGGTCAATGATTGGCTCTTTGCTTTATCTAACTGCAAGTAGACCGGACATTATGTTTAGTGTTTGCTTATGTGCTAGATTTCAATCATGTCCTAAGGAATCACATTTACTAGCTGTTAAGAGAATCTTTAGATACCTTAAGGACACTCCTAGTTTAGGACTTTGGTATCCTAGAGACTCTAGCTTTAGCTTGCATGCTTTTTCTGATGCGGATTATGGAGGATGCAAATTAGATAGGAAAAGCACCTCCGGTACTTGCCAATTCCTTGGAAATATTCTGATTTCTTGGTTTTCAAAGAAACAAAATTGTGTTGCATTATCTACCACTGAAGCCGAATACATTTCAGCTGGTAGTTGCTGTGCACAAGTTTTATGGATGAAACAACAACTTTTTGATTATGGAATTGAAGTAGGTACCATTCCTATCAAGTGTGACAATACTAGTGCTATTTGTCTCACTAAAAATCCCATCCAACACTCTAGAACCAAACACATTGAAATAAGACATCACTTCATTAGAGACCATGTCACTAAGGAAGATGTAGTTCTAGAATTTGTTGATACTTTGCACCAATTAGCGGATATCTTTACAAAACCCTTAGACAAGGAAAGATTTTGGACAGTTAGGAGAGAATTAGGTTTGACCAACCTATCTTCACTTAGTGTTTAAAATAATTTTAGCACTTTTAATAAATCTTGAAAAATGCTTATAATAATATTTTTTGATTGCATTCTTGCTATTAGTTAGGGGGAGTTTGTGATTCTTAGTGAAAATTAATTTTATGTTCAAAAATTAATTAAAGATTAATTTAATTGTTTGAACATAATTAATTTTTGATATATGAGTTGCCAATACCACTAGAAAAGATTAATTTAGCATTTTGTGTTTAAAAAATCGGATTTTAGCATTTTGGTGCAGAGGGAATCGATCCCCCCATGAGGGAACCGATTCCCCCTTTGAAGGGGAACCGATTCCCCCCACAGGGGAATCGATACCCCCCTGGGGTTCTGTTAAAATCGGCAGAACACCCCCAAAATCCCAAAACCCTCTTCTCTCCCTCTCTTCCGCCGTTCTTCACCTCCTACACCCTCAAATCTCCATTTTTGTCTCAAATCGACGATATTAATCGGAATTTACTTCATATATCATCTTCTAAACCTGTTGAAATCATTAAAGTCGTGCAAACAACATCTAAATCCCCTCAATCTTCATCTTTCAAGGTAATTTTTTCTAAACTCTTTATTTCATTATTTTTGAACATAGGATTAGTTTTAATTAGTTCTAGATTGAAATAGTGATCGGGCATTGATTATTTAGTGATTAGAAACTAGATGTTACAACTAATTTCATCAAAAACACAAGAATTTTTCAAATTTTTTAATTTTCGAAATAAAAAAAAATGTTATTTTTCAAATTATTGTGTTTTGATTAAATTATGTTGTTATTATGAAAACTATACATATATTGTTTCTCAAAACCATATTTTTCAAAAATTTCTCAAAAACTTTGCCCATTAGGATTGATTTAGAGAACCTTGAAACATTGAGGACTCAATTGAGTTTTGGGATTAATTGAGTTGCATACATTTGTTTTAAAATTGCAGGTTATTCTATCTATTCCGATTTCCTTCACCATGTCAAATCCTAAACGTCCTAGGTCTTCATCTAGTCGTTCTAGTCGTCAACCAAATCCACCTCCAAATCCTCCTTCTATTCCAATTTCTAATCCCAATCCCACTGATCCTAACTTGACTATTCAAAATTCGTGTTTTAATCATCCTGGGTCTAGAAATCACCGATTTTGGTATTATCAATATTTCGATTCTTACAAAATCCGGGAAGAATGTATTCCTTCTCGTCAAGCTATGTTAGCTATCGATTTTAAATATCTTCCCATTTTTACAAGAATGGAAATTTGATAAACTATTTGATCTTGAACCCATCGTTTACCATCAACTTGTTCGTATATTCTACTCTAATGCCGTATGTGTTAAAAACCAAGCTGAAACCGAAACCATAGGAATTCGTTCCTACCTCCTTGGACAATTCTTATATATTGACCCGGCATATATAGCCAATACATTTGGATTAGATAATGATGGTATTTCGAATGAAAAACAAATTTTAGGTTCTCGTTATAAAAGAAGAGATAGTGCGAGTGTCTTAGACCTACATGAGCGTTTTCTTCATCTAATGATTTCTTGGTGGTTTCGACCATCCGGAGGTCGTTATTCTACTCTTAGAGCTTTGGATCTTTGGTGGTTACATTGTTTCGAAAACCATATTAAAATTAACCTACCTCAGATTATTTTTGCTGAAATTGTTGAAACCGTAAATCTTGTTCCTAACAAGAAACACTGTTCATCTCTAGTTTACGGTTGCTTTTTGAGTAATCTGTTTTCCAAAGCTGGGCTTAGAGTCGGTCTAGATGCCGTTTTTCCTCTTAAGAAACAAATAAATCTCCTTTCCTTAACGAGAGCGGGATGGGTAAAGAACAAAGAAACCGGTGAATGGGTTCGATCTTCTACTCCGGGAGCTAGTTCTTCACAAGCTCCACCCGAAGCTGACGAAGATCCCGAGCTTGAGCAATTAATGCAAGATATCGATGAAGCCGAAGATGAGCCTGATCAGCCCGAAGAGCAGCCCGAGGAGCAAGCACAACAAACGCATCAAATGCCTCCATATTTTCAATCCTTTATGGAGACATTCGATTTCCGATACGCTACCATGGACTCGCGCTTTTCCTCTATAGAGTCTCATTTATCCACAATGGGAGCTCAACAATTAGAGATTCTTCGGGAGATGCGTGCAAACAATGAATCAACCAACGCTCGTATCAATGAACTAACTCATGAAATGGCTGCTATGCGAGCCCGTTTTCCTCCTACCGATCCGGATGCTTGATTTTATGTTTAGCTTTAAAACTTTGAACAAAATGAATATTGTTTCAACATTTTGAATTGTTTGATTTTGTGGATTGTTGGATTTTGGATTTATGGATAGTGTGAACTTATATGTTTGGTGTGTTTTATTCATTTTTGCATCATTTACATCATCATTAGCAATATGACCAATTTTGTCATATCACATTATTTATGAATATTGATTTATGAAACTAATGGCTAATCTCTCTTTTGATTGTGATCTTAGCAGCTTAAGCTTATAATTAATAAATCAATTGGCTAAATGATTTCAAAACCTTGTTTTACAATGTCTTTTTGATTTAACAAAAAGGGGGAGAAGAAAAGGTGTTAAATGTTTTTACATAACAAATTGAAGAAGTGTTAAAGTAAGGGGGAGTAATTTTAATTTCAAAACTTGATTTCAAAAATCTTAAAATTACTAAAATGTTTTGTTATATCAAAAAGGGGGAGATTGTTGAAACATTTTGATATTTCGATATAACAAATTAAGTTAAATGGATTTTAAGATTTTCCAAATGATTTTCTAAGTATATTCGATATAACTATTCGAATATCAAAACATTACTCCAAATATTTCAAAAATCATTTTTAATCCTTACTTAGTGTAAAATTAAGTTTAAACATAAAACAATTTCAAAATAATTTTACAAAGTATTTCGAACCAATTCAAAGCCAAAATTTCCAGATTGCTCAGAGGGAACCGATTCCCCCCATAGGAGGAACCGATTCCCCCCTGAATGGTTTGGCTCCGAGATTTCCAGAATGCTCGGAGGGAACCGATTCCCCCCAAGGGGGTACCGATTCCCCCCTGTTCAACGGTCGAAATATTTGAATTTTACACTTAGGGAACCGATTCCCTATGAGGGGGAACCGATTCCCCCCACGCTCCAAGCTGATTTATTAAATGTTTTCACACTAAAACGGCTATAATATCTTCTCTAATTATCCCCAACGTTCAGAAGTGATCCAAGGTGTATTTAAGCAAGCTTAGAAGCCATTGATCAATAACAAGAAACATCAAGCAACTAGAATCAAGAGAGAATCAAAGAGAAAGCATCAAACCTCAAGTTTGAGCATTTGAAGCCTATTTTCATTCAATGTTCATTTTGCTTTCAAGAACACTTTTTGTGCTCAATTGTATTCATCTTTGAGTGTTCTTTTCTTTGTTCTAGAATTGTGCAAACATCTTACCTTGTAAGGTTTTCTTGTAAGTTTGCAAATTTGTAATCTTCTCTTTGAGAAAAGAGTGTTCTCAAGAGTTGGGGTATACTCTTGAGGGAATTGTAAGGTTATCTCTTTGGCCTCAAAAGAAAGAACAAATTAGTGAATTTGTTGGAAAATCCTTAGTGTGGATAGCTAAGGTAGTGGACGTAGACTTTGTTTGAGAAAGTCGAACCACTGTAAATCGCTGTGCAATTACTTTCAATTTTCTGCAAAAGCTTCCACAAAATTTTTATTGCCAATTCACCCCCCTCTTGGCCAATTTCGTCATTCGATTAACTCAACAGAAGTAATGCAATTCATTCAAGTTTCAATTTGCAGAAGAAGAATAGTTTCTGAAAATGAAAATCGCAACACGAAAATGACTATCGCAACGAGAGAATCGCAACGCGAAACTATTATCGCGTTGCGATTTGCATTTCGCGTTGCTATTCTTGGTTGATTTAATAAGCAATCTAAGTGAAATGGTTAATCTATTATTGAGATTAACAGTAAACTTATCATCAATTTCAATATGAAAAACCTAATAATAATGCAAAAATTTCAAAAAGAAAATAATTAAAAAAACTAACCCTCGTTGGTAGATTTGGTTGATTTTCCATTTCTGATTGTGAGGGTGGCTCTGAGAGATTTAGATAGACGGATTTCGCCGGAGATGGGGACGGATTTCGTCGGAGATGGGTGAGAGAGTGAGAGATGGAGATGGGACTGAGTTGTGATTTTAGGTTTTAGGTTATGAGTTGCGATTACGGGATATATTGTGGACAGTTCAGTGTTCCAATATATTTATATTCATGTTTGGAATTTAAAAATAAAATACTTGGCCAGGATACTAATGGCGCTTTGAAAATCGCATTGCGATTATGTATTATCGCGTTGCGAAAGTCAGTATCGCGTTGCGAAAGTAAGTATCTCGTTGCGATTTTTTATTATCGCATTGCGATAGTCAGTATCGCATTGCGATTTTCCCAATTCGCGTTGCGATTTACTTATTCGCATTGCGAATTTCCCAATTCGCGTTGCGATTTACTTATTCGCATTGCGAATTTCCCAATTCGCGTTGCGATTTACTTATTCGCATTGCGAATTGGGAAAATCGCAACGATACTGTAGACCATCGCAACGCGATTTTCAACTATCGCATTGCGAAAATGCAACGCGAATTTGCGATAATGGAGATCGCGTTGCGAATTAGCGATTGCATTGCGATTTTGTTGGTCATTTTGGCAAATCCGGAAAAAGTTGGTTAAAATCGTATATTATATGGGATTTTTGGTCACTGAGGTTATTTTCTCTTTTAAAAATTTCATTGTTATCGTTAAGGTTGAGATTAAAATTTCAAAACTACATAGACTAAAAATGATCAAATTAAAATTAAAAAATTCAACCAACAATCAGTTAGTCTAGTGGGATGAGACAATAGTTTCCTTAAGCAATATTAAATGTTCGAATCTTGGAGTTTAATAATGAGCAAACTAGGTTTGGAGGGTCACTCTTGCCTCTGGAGTACCCTATCTATATTAATAGATCAAATATTAATGGTTATATAAAAAATTAAAAATTCAATCTATAACTTATACAAATTACAAAGATTAATAAAAATTTGAATAAACTAAAGACGGTCATATTTAAATTTATATAAAAGAACAATTGCGGCCACTAAAAGGAGAACGGAAAAACTTAATACTTTGACTACTAAAAAGGTAGTTTACTCAAAATATAAATATTAAGGGTGTGTTTGGTTCGGGGAATGTGGGATTACCAGGGGAATAGAATCCACATTCCCTCGTTTGGTTGGCCGGTAATCTCATTCTCGGTAATGTTTTATTATCAAAAGTGGATTTTTTTGGATATATTACCGAGAATGTCATTACCCCTCCCTTAGGTATTGTTGGATTACCGGTGTTTTGGACTAAAATGCCCTTAAATTTTTTCTCTAAAAAATATCATTCTTCTGTCATTGAATAATAAAAATTCAAGAAGGTTAAATTATAAATTTTCCTTAAACTATTTTAGATTTACAAAAAAATCTATAATTAAAATTTTATATGAAGTTCCTCATTTGGTTGGCCGGTAATCTCATTCTCGGTAATGTTTTATTATCAAAAGTGGATTTTTTGGATATATTACCGAGAATGTCATTACCCCTCCATTAGGTATTGTTGGATTACCGGTGTTTTGGACTAAAATGCCCTTAAATTTTTTCTCTATAAAATATCATTCTTCTGTCATTGAATAATAAAAATTCAAGAAGGTTAAATTACAAATTTTTCCTTAAACTATTTTAGATTTACAAAAAAATCTATAATTAAAATTTTATATGAAGTTCAGGGGTTAAAATAAAATTTTACCCTTTCATTAAACCTTTTTATATTTTCAATTTTGTAAAAAAATTATATAAATTTTATGAATTTAAATTTTTTAAAGAAAATATATAAATATCTTATAGTAATATTATAGTAGAATTCAACTTGTTAAAAAAATAAATATATAATAAGGACAAATTGGTCAAATATACATTTCAATAATCTTTTATTCCTTTAACCAAACACGATAATCTTACATTCCCGTTAAACCAACCAAACACAAAATAAAACATTCCCAGTAATCATATTCCCTGATAATCTTTTATTCTCACTGGTAATATTTTATTCTCACGGGTAATCTTACATTCCGTGAACCAAATGAACTCTAAAATTTTTAGCCAAACAACAAAAGGATGATGAGTTAGGAACCAACCCATTGAATGAGTGGGTAGTTGGACGCAAAAGGAAGTAGTTGCCATGGTTATTTTATTTTATTTATTTATTAATTTCGGGTAAAAACAATGTAGTATTGGTTCAAAGATAACTCTTAATTATTTGACATTGAACACTCATACCCACTAATATTATAATCTTTATTTTTTATATAATATCTAAATTATTCATGATCTTTTATGATTATAAGTCGAAGAATATTATACAATTATGTTTGAATACACATACTATTATATGTGACAATAATAACATTATTAATCGAATTTGACATTAATAACAATGTTAATCGAATTAAGATTTAATAAAGGATGAACGCATAATTCTTTGTGAGGAACTGTAAATTTTTAGAAAGTTATATTAGAAATTTTGGGATGTAAAATTACAAAATTTCAAAATATGTGAAATTAGTTTATCAATAGAAAATACAAAAAGTACTTAAATTTTATTAAAATTTAATATTTTTAAGGGATATGACCGTCCTCAACACCCTCTTGTCTTCGAGCTGTCAAAATTTTATGTAAGAAAGACGATGTATAAATGTATATACATGAATTACTTAGCTTTCCCTTTGTGAATTAGGTTTGCGTTGCATGACAACACGATTATTATTGTATGCTAAAGTAAACTAATTAATGAAATAGATTGGTCCCTTTTCCCTTCAATTAATTAGGTCACTTCAAACCTAAAACAATCAATTTCTATATCTAAATTAATTATCATTCATAAAAATTATATTTTGCTAAATAAATTCTTTTAATTTTTCAAAATTTGTAATGTTATATCATCTTGTAAAATTAAAATCTCTTTTACCCTATTGTTAAAAAGGAAAAATTCATTTATAGAACACTTACCACTCACCAACCTAAAAGTTAATTAGTCTAAATTAAGTTGGGTAGTTAGAATGACAGGTTAACAATAATAACAACAACAATACAGCTTCTTATATAATGATAAGAATATAACTTTAAATTTTATTAATATTAAATTTTTTTATTTACTTTTACTTTAATCACCCGAGTGTTAAATAATAAATGGAATAGTCACGTGTGGTGATGTGAATTGTTTTTTTTACATGAAATTTATTTGCCATCCAATTCACTTTTCTTTTCTTTTTTTTAATTTCTTTTTTTTGATTTTATCTTATTCACCGAAGATGAAAATTTTATAGTTTCATCTTTATATCGCGTTAGAGTTGCAATTACCACTCAAGATATTGAAGAACTCACCTCATGCTCTTGTATCACTCTATCAATTTAGATTTTACTTAAATTACTTTAAAACTCTCAACCTTAAATTCAATAACCTATAAAGTTCCATATTACTATTATAACACCCCCAATCCGTACCCGACCTGGATTCGAGTCCGAGGTGTCACATTGACTTTTTCAAAACATTTACTTGTATAAAATAGTGAGTAATTTAAAACTTTTATACATGTAGCTTATTCAAAAGATTTCCAGAACTATTCAGAGCTTAAATGATTTTGCAAAACCGTTCAGTGCATATACAATTCAGACATTTATTTACATGCCAACCATTTTCAATGTACATAATACATCTAATTCAAAACATCTTTTCTGATCTGATCTTCGGTAAGAAGTAACTGACCTGTCTTGCTCCACATTGCTCTTTATATTCTTCTCGAACCTACGTGTGAAACAATCACACGCTAAGTCGATGACTTAGTGAGGCAAATAAAACATATAATAGAAATCATAAAACATTCCATATAACCAAAACACATGAACATTTAATACTAACTTATCATACAAAATCATATAACAATTTCATACAAAATCACACACCTTTTTATATAACAAATACACTCATGTACATATATCATCATCTATTTTCTTAGCATTATCATATATATTATTATCATTATCTCTATCATTATCATCAAATTATTTATCACATGATCTTGTACTTATCATTTTTGTATATCATATCACTCATATATCATTTCACCAAAAGCATATACATTATATATATTGTATTTATGTTATCTCTTTGATTAGCCCATGGTACACTTGTGAGAACTATCGATATGTGAGTCTATAGAGGTTGTGCACTAATGATGTCACCACAGCTCGTATCATTGCACCGAAGTGCACGTAGAATTACACCGTAGTGCCATATAATAATGTCCATAAGGACCACATATCATTCCTTAAGAATTATATACATATACTAAGGATCAAGTATGTGTCTTACAAGACTTCACACATGTTCCACAGAATATATATATATCCCGAAGGACCGCGTAGAATTGCACCGTAGTGCCATATAATAATGTCCATAAGGACCACATATCATTCCTTAAGAATTATATACATATACTAAGGATCAAGTATGTGTCTTACAAGACTTCACACATGTTCCACAGAATATATATATCCCGAAGGACCGCGTAGAATTGCACCGTAGTGCCATATAATAATGTCCATAAGGACCACATATCATTCCTTAAGAATCATATACATATACTAAGGACCAAGTATGTGCCTCAAAGACCTCATAAATGTTCCAAAGAATATACATATGTCCCGAAGGACCGCGTAGACCCTCGACTCTTGGCATGCCAACTATACCCCTAGCTCTCATGATACATAACATGGGCATTATCATTTATTTCATTTCAAATATTCACATAAACATGTAATTCACTTTCACATATCACGTATCACATAGCTTCTTTTCATATTATCACATAGTCACATAGTTCACTTACACGTAGATCATTTCCATATAATTCACCTATCACATATCTCATGTTCTTGTATTCATATAACATATAATCACATATATTACTTTCACATCACATAATTCATAGTTATGATTTCATATATTTACCTAATTACAAAGCTAATTCACATATACATGTTTTCATATAATTTATATCATTTCTCACCCAATCACATTTATTCATGTAAACATACTTATCATATCTTGTTCACATATGATCATATACTTCATATAACATATAGAAACACCTAGAACACTTTCACATAGCTTATATCGTATTTCTAAATATATATCATTTAATAGTATTTTTATTTAGGTAATAATTTAATCTATTTACTTAATTCAATTTCATAATTTCATTATAATCTTTTCATATAGCTCCATAGATATTTAGCATATAACTTATCTTGTATATTCGTATCGTCCCTTTATATTCAAGTTTCCTAATTGATATACTATTCCCATTTCATTCTATAATTCAATCTTATTTAGTTCCCTTAACTCTCATTAAATCAAAAAGCTCTATTACACTAATTCCCATAATGGATCATACCACTATGTACTTGTCCAACTCATGTTTACCTAGTTCATATCACTTCTCATGAACTCACTCTCATCATCATTTCCTATTCTTACATATTTTATCTCATAACCATGTATTCACATAGCCTTATATTTCATTATCATATTACTTATATTTGTTCTCCTATGACTCTTTATAAACATCTATTTTCATTTCCCTACATCTCTTGACTTATCTTCTATATTCATATAATTTCATAACTTATTTTATATTCTCTCATTAACACTTAACCGAATTTTTACATAAATCACATAGCACATACAAAACAAAACATATCAATTCATATAATCAAACATACATACACTTCATATCGTTAACATACTTATAATCAAGACTTAATGAGCTATTACTATAAGAATAGACTTATCACAAGTCCAATTTCCATATAATCTTATACAATAAGATGCACTCACCTGAGCCTCGTTGTTTTGAATCAATCTTAATCCTTAGTTTGTTCCGGAACAAGCTTTCATTCTATATCTACATAATAATACATTAATACTTATCAGTATACTGATTGATATATTCGAAACTATCACTCCTTAGGCTCAGAGAAAAGCCAATTTCATCTTTTAATGAAGGTATGCATCGATGCACTACACCATGCATCGATGCATAAATCCTATTCGATGTTTGTATTTAATGGGGATGCATCGATTCACTCCTTATGCATCGATGCATAAATCCTATTCGATGTTTTCTTTTTAAATTAATGCATCGATGCACTGCATGTGCATCGATGCACCTTAAATAATTTCTGGGATTTATCATCGATGCATCGGTGCACAATGAATGTGCATCGATGCACATTGCCCAGAACTGACATTTTAGCACGTAAATCATCAACTCTTCCCTTAATTCTTCTATTTTAAGCCCCTCTTATGACATTAAACTCAACTACCATTACTTGAACCAACTTATATCCATGTAAATCATCTTTAACCTCAAAATCCTATATTCCTTATGAGATTCAAGAATCATACCAAATTTTCTATATGTTCTAAATCCAATTCTATCACTCCAAATCTCTTAATTTAACCATTGACAATTCAAATTTAACTTCCAGTTTAAGAAATGAACTCTACTTCAAGATTTCACTTTTCTACTTCCTTTCTTTAATTCTTCATATACTCCTCATCTTATGGTTTTAAGATAATCTAAGCTTTCCTTAAGCTTAGTTATTATCTAAGGATCAATAAGCAACCTTAAATTCATCAAGAATTTGATCCACAAGAAAACTCACCTTTAGCTTGGCTCTCCCACGTATGAAGAAGAAGAAAGAAGAAGAGAACTCTGGATGTTTCTCATTTCCCACGTTTATATCACCTTTAAAAGAAAGATAAAAAATCTTTCTGGTCAAATGACCATTTAACCCTTAACTTCTTTTAATAATTACTAAATAACCTTCATCATATATATTCAATAATCATTGAACTATTTCATTCTTATACTTTAGTCCCCAAATTCTGAAACTTTACAATTTGGTCACTAACCCGGTATTGCGGATGTTACAAATCTCCCCTCATTTTTAAGAAAATTCGTCCTCGAATTTTCACTGGACATCTTGATAGAAACATATCTTCTAAAGTTCTCATGTTGCTTCATTTAATTAATCTTTCTTGTCATCATCAGAAACTTACTTTTCAATCCTTTAGCTTTTCAATTACCTTTTTTCTTTATATATATATCCATATCATGTCACTTATCATTTAAACAGCAACCAGTAACTTCAATCCATTTTCATCAATCAACAACCTAAATCCATCTCTAACCAAATTCGTTTTCCATCATCATTTAACCAAAACACGACCTTAAATCTTCTTTAAATAAGATTCAACATACCCTTTTAAAGAATCTATTCACATAACCTTACACACTTTTCTTACTTCTATATCAAAATTATCATCTGTACTTCCATATTTATCATATTTGATCCTTTAAATCAATCCCTTTCATTTCTTTATTCCTTATTCCTTATACATAAATCATATATTTCCTTTCATGTTCACATACTCTTGTCTTATCACTTATACTCATCTTTATGTACCAATCTTCATTGCATCCTCATTACTCTGATAACCCATTTATTATACATAACTTCATTCTTTATCATTTCTTATACTTGTATTTTCCTTCCTGAAGGTTCCATGCAAATACTTATCTCTGTTTCTACATCATAGCTATCTGCTCAGAATATACAACTATATTCAAATTCACATCATAATCAATTAACTCAACTTATCAATTTCACCTCTATTCTCATACATCCTGAAATTTCTTTTGCTCAAACTCAACATTCTGACTTCCTGTGTCCTATAATCTGATCATCGATATACACATTCTCAAACTCTTCTTATCAATCCTCAGCTTTACTCAAATATACAAATTCTTACTTCTTTTTCCTTTACTATACCACATTACTATGATCCAAATATGCAACTATATCCAGATCCATTTCAGATTTGGTTATCATATCCTGACAATATCTTATAATCTTATAATTCCAGTACATTTTTATCACATACTCTGGTTAGCCAACGCTAACTCTTTCCATCTTAACTGCAAACCCTTATCATAAACATACTCTTATTTATGCTCAATACTATCACTTCGTCAAACTCATAAGCTCTGACTTAATACATCTTATACACTTGTCACGGATGCACTTATCCTTGAGTTCTTTTATAAGTACTCACCACGTCATTAGATCTTTTTAACATTCTTATGGTGACACTTGTTCACCATATTCTATCTTATCCACATACTAACAAAACTAATCCATATCACTTTTCCGATTCAAAATAATAAAGATCCTATTTCACTATTCTAATATGATTTCAACTTTATGAAATCAACCTTTAATCTTATAAGACACTTTCTGAGGTTTCTGCTCTTCATCCTGCCTGGCCAGGGCAAGTGAATTGCTATCACCATCAGATTTGTCAGCTATCGATTCACTTCGACAATTTCTATAATCAATTTCTACTATATTATTCAAATCTTGTTCTATTGGCAAGACAACATACTCCATACCCTATCAGATCAGAAATTTTCACTCTGTGTTGGCATGTACACATTTTATGACACTTTGGACTTTAGTTTATGCCGAGAATCGGCTAAACCGTAGCTCTGATACCATTAAATGTAACACCCCCAACCCGTACCTGACCTGGATTCGAGTCCGAGGTGTCACATTGACTTTTTCAAAACATTTACTTGTATAAAATAGTGAGTAATTTAAAACTTTTATACATGTAGCTTATTCAAAAGATTTCCAGAACTATTCAGAGCTTAAATGTTTTTGCAAAACCGTTCAGTGCATATACAATTCAGACATTTATTTACATGCCAACCATTTTCAATGTACATAATACATCTAATTCAAAACATCTTTTCTGATCTGATCTTCGGTAAGAAGTAACTGACCTGTCTTGCTCCACATTGCTCTCTATATTCTTCTCGAACCTACGTGTGAAACAATCACACGCTAAGTCGATGACTTAGTGAGGCAAATAAAACATATAATAGAAATCATAAAGCATTCCATATAACCAAAACACATGAACATTTAATACTAACTTATCATACAAAATCATCTAACAATTTCATACAAAATCACACACATTTTTATATAACAAATACACTCATGTACATATATCATCATCTATTTTCTTAGCATTATCATATATATTATTATCATTATCTCTATCATTATCATCAAATTATTTATCACATGATCTTGTACTTATCATTTTTGTATATCATATCACTCATATATCATTTCACCAAAAGCATATACATTATATATATTGTATTTATGTTATCTCTTTGATTAGCCCATGGTACACTTGTGAGAACTATCGATATGTGAGTCTATAGAGGTTGTGCACTAATGATGTCACCACAGCTCGTATCATTGCACCGAAGTGCACGTAGAATTACACCGTAGTGCCATATAATAATGTCCATAAGGACCACATATCATTCCTTAAGAATTATATACATATACTAAGGATCAAGTATGTGTCTTACAAGACTTCACACATGTTCCACAGAATATATATATATCCCGAAGGACCGCGTAGAATTGCACCGTAGTGCCATATAATAATGTCCATAAGAACCACATATCATTCCTTAAGAATTATATACATATACTAAAGATCAAGTATGTGTCTTACAAGACTTCACACATGTTCCACAGAATATATATATATCCCGAAGGACCGCGTAGAATTGCACCGTAGTGCCATATAATAATGTCCATAAGGACCACATATCATTCCTTAAGAATCATATACATATACTAAGGACCAAGTATGTGCCTCAAAGACCTCATAAATGTTCCAAAGAATATACATATGTCCCGAAGGACCGCGTAGACCCTCGACTCTTGGCATGCCAACTATACCCCTAGCTCTCATGACACATAACATGGGCATTATCATTTATTTCATTTCAAATATTCACATAAACATGTAATTCACTTTCACATATCACGTATCACATAGCTTCTTTTCATATTATCACATAGTCACATAGTTCACTTACACGTAGATCATTTCCATATAATTCACCTGTCACATATCTCATGTTCTTGTATTCATATAACATATAATCACATAGATTACTTTCACATCACATAATTCATAGTTATGATTTCATATATTTACCTAATTACAAAGCTAATTCACATATACATGTTTTCATATAATTTCTATCATTTCTTACCCAATCACATTTATTCATGTAAACATACTTATCATATCTTGTTCACATATGATCATATACTTCATATAACATATAGAAACACCTAGAACACTTTCACATAGCTTATATCGTATTTCTAAATATATATCATTTAATAGTATTTTATTTAGGTAATAATTTAATCTATTTACTTAATTCAATTTCATAATTTCATTATAATCTTTTCATATAGCTCCATAGATATTTAGCATATAACTTATCTTGTATATTCGTATCGTCCCTTTATATTCAAGTTTCCTAATTGATATACTATTCCTATTTCATTCTATAATTCAATCTTATTTAGTTCCCTTAACTCTCATTAAATCAAAAAGCTCTATTACACTAATTCCCATAATGGATCATACCACTATGTACTTGTCCAACTCATGTTTACCTAGTTCATATCACTTCTCATGAACTCACTCACATCATCTTTTCCTATTCTTACATATTTTATCTCATAACCATGTATTCACATAGCCTTATATTTCATTATCATATTACTTATATTTGTTCTCCTATGACTCTTTATAAACATCTATTTTCATTTCCCTACATCTCTTGACTTATTTTCTATATTCATATAATTTCATAACTTATTTTATATTCTCTCATTAACACTTAACCGAATTTTTACATAAATCACATAGCACATACAAAACAAAACATATCAATTCATATAATCAAACATACATACACTTCATATCGTTAACATACTTATAATCAAGACTTAATGAGCTATTACTATAAGAATAGACTTATCACAAGTCCAATTTCCATATAATCTTATACAATAAGATGCACTCACCTGGGCCTCGTTGTTTTGAATCAATCCTAATCCTTAGTTTGTTCCGGAACAAGCTTTCATTCTATATCTACATAATAATACATTAATACTTATCAGTATACTGATTGATATATTCGAAACTATCACTCCTTAGGCTCAGAGAAAAGCCAATTTCATCTTTTAATGAAGGTATGCATCGATGCACTACACCATGCATCGATGCATAAATCCTATTCGATGTTTGTATTTAATGGGGATGCATCGATGCACTCCTTATGCATCGATGCATAAATCCTATTCGATTTTTCTTTTTAAATTAATGCATCGATGCACCTTAAACAATTTCTGGGATTTATCATCGATGCATCGGTGCACAATGAATGTGCATCGATGTACATTGCCCAGAACTGACATTTTAGCACGTAAATCATCAACTCTTCCCTTAATTCTTCTATTTTAAGCCCCTCTTATGACATTAAACTCAACTACCATTACTTGAACCAACTTATATCCATGTAAATCATCTTTAACCTCAAAATCCTATCTTCCTTATGAGATTCAAGAATCATACCAAATTTTCTATATGTTCTAAATCCAATTCTATCACTCCAAATCTCTTAATTTAACCATTGACAAGTCAAATTTAACTTCCAATTTAAGAAATGAACTCTACTTCAAGATTTCACTTTTCTACTTCCTTTCTTTAATTCTTCATATACTCCTCATCTTATGGTTTTAAGATAATATAAGTTTCCTTTAGCTTAGTTATTATCTAAGGATCAATAAGCAACCTTAAATTCATCAAGAATTTGATCCACAAGAAAACTCACCTTTAGCTTGGCTCTCCCACGTATGAAGAAGAAGAAAGGAGAAGAGAACTCTAGATGTTTCTCATTTCCTACGTTTATATCACCTTTAAAAGAAAGATAAAAAATCTTTCTGGTCAAATGACCATTTAACCCTTAACTTCTTTTAATAATTACTAAATAACCTTCATCATATATATTCAATAATCATTGAACTATTTCATTCTTATACTTTAGTCACCAAATTCTGAAACTTTACAATTTGGTCACTAACCCGGTATTGCGGATGTTACAACTATGATCTATAATATTCATAATTCGATCAGCGTAAAGTTAAGATATACAGTTTGTTTCCTCCTTCTCCACCTCTCTACCGTTGAGATTTCGAAGAAAATGCTTCATTAATGGGAAATCAAAGGAAATTTGAAACTAGAGGTTTTTTCACAAAAAAATGAAGAAAGCTTTGGAGGCATTTCATAACATTTAAAAGAAAAATGTCCAGTCATATGTTTAAATATTTAATGTTGGAGTGGCCAAAATAGGGGTAAATTGAAAGTTTAATGAAAACATTGAAATTTTATAAACTTTAATTGACAAAATGAGAATGAAAAGAAAATAGAGCGATGAATTTTGTAATTTACCCTAATAATAAACCTAATTGTTGTTTTTCTACCTACAAAAGATTGATATTTCATGGTAAAGCCACAGTTTTCTATGTTCGAATAAATTTCCAAAAGGTAAGTAATTTTCTTATGAAGTTTATTAGTGGATTTAATTTTGAATAAATTTCTACATACATAGATGAATACTGTTTGTTTATTGTTTATCATTGTTACACGAAATATATCGACAATTATTACAACATTTTGGATAACAATATCAATTATCAGTTGATTTAACAGTATAAAATGTTGGAAGTTTGAACTTTGACAAGAGATGGATCAAGGGGACAGTCAGGGGCAATAGTCCTCTGGAATCTTAAATTATAATGTAATTTGGATTTCTTTTATAATTTTCTATTGATAATATGTTTTCGTTCCCTAAACTTTTGTAAGTTCACCTCTACCTAAACTTTTAGAAGTTTACTTCCTGCATAAAATCTTGCATCCGTATATGGTCTTAATGTTATAAATGTATTAAGTTGGATTAATAGAGCTATCCCTATAATAAATTTATGCAATACCTGATTTGAATTACTCTATCAATAAATTTGATATTATCGTTCGTACCCCTGAACTTTCAATTACTTTAATAGTCAAACCCATATTCTCATATGTAATGGGGTATGGGGGAGGTAGGTAGTAGGTTGTCCCTAATGTCAGGTTGAGAACAACTTCCGTGAAAGACCTCCGACAGTTAGAATTATGAATTGCCCACAACACTAAAATTTTAGCTTCGAAAATACCATGAGACCTAAAGTTTAGTACTATAATTAAAGCAACTGAAAGTCCATTAATATGTACAATACAACACTTAAAATTCAATAATATCTAGTACAATTTATCTTAAAATTATAATATTTCTTCAATTATAATATTTTAAGAGAAATAATTAAATAAGAAATAGGGTTTGGTGAGGGGAGATGAGAAGGGGTAGGTGAAGATTTAGTAATTGAGAGGCAATGACCAATTAAATGACGATCCCCTCACCTCCCGCTTACGTACGTCGGCAATTCCCCCACTCCCCTCCATGGCTATCCTACCCTACTTGTCCCTCTTCCATATTTTAACACTTTGGTTGCTTTATATAAATATATGTATATACTTTGATTCAACATGTAATAAGCTACAATAACTTTTATCTTTTTCCACTTTACTGTCTGAGAGTAATTTTATTCGAGTAAAAGTAATCAAAATAAACCTCTTTTAATAATGATTACTTTAATTTGAATTTGAATTTGAATCTGATTCGAAAGCTTGGAGAAGTCTGTTGCACAAAACTCGTTGTCTTTGTCGAACGAGACGATTTACAAAGTGAAAAAGGAGTGGTAAACGAATTAAACAATTTGACAAGCTGTTTTACTATAAAATTCTGATTATATCGACAAAGAACCTTTTACCAAAGAGGAGATATGACAATACGTGACCACCGACAAACCAATAAAAAAACAAATGTCATGAATGTTTTTGTGCGAGCACCAATACAAGTATACAACCACACAGGTATGCGAAAAACGTACCAAAAGTCATAAGGAACGTGCCACAAGAGCAAAGAAAAAAGCATGCCACAAAAGCATATAAAAACATGTCACAATAATATATATTCTTATTTAAAATTAAAAAATCTAAAGAAAAAATGAAAACAAATGCCATAATATTAAAAAAAAAGGAAAAATATTAATCACCGATAGTAAATAATTAATATTAAGATTGGTGTCATCACCAACTAAACAAAAATCAAGAGAAAGAGAAAGGCGACAAAAAATATTGAGAGAAAACTTAGGTTAAGGAGAAAGAGAGAAACTCTAGTTTTGGTCTCTTCTTTGATTCTCATCTTCAGAGAGTCTAAAATACAACTTACTAATATAAGGTTAAAAAAGCATTATAAATTCATTATAATCGAAAATGTTATAAAACTGTAATTTTTAGGTTGGATAAGTTATCATTTTAGATTGAAATCCAAAATATTATCTTATTTGTAACATTTTACTATTTTCGGTTGTAACTGAAAATGTTACAAAATATATAACGTTTTCGGTTGTAAACCTAAAACCTGTCGCAATGTAACTTTTTTGGTCGATTACAAATTAATATAACTTTTTAAATTGAACCGGGTAACATTTTAAATTGAAAACTGTCTCAAATTAATCTTAAATTAATCCGTCCCACAAAACTATCCTCTCATTTTCCATAAGATAAAATCAGCAGTTTCATATCAAACCATTATTGTGTCATGCCAATGACAATTATTAAATTTCATGAATCATGAGTTTGTAGAATAGTATTTTAGCAAAGTCCCCAACTACCATTGCAATAATCATTCATAGTTTCAATTTTCATTTTCTCTTTAGTAATATTTGAAAATTTGGTCAATCCATTATACTTCTAAATAAGGGGTAGGTTTTCTTTTGGTATAATTCTAAATCTAAGCCTCGATATTTATATGTTTTGTCAATTGAACATTAATTCTTTTTTAGAGTTAAATTTGAATTCCAACCATTCTCTTTCTTGATCAAATAATCGCATTTTCAATGAAATTATTGACTAAACTATTAAAACTTTTTCGATACTGATATGACAATTAATGTGATAGTTTATGTGTTCTTTAATGTGATTTTGACACTATTTTGTTAAAGTAGCAGCATATGTGCTATTTTACACAATTTCATAATAAATTATTTTTAAAAAAATATATGTTATATTTTTAGATCACGTGAACTTTTCAGAGCTTCTCGTTATTGTAAAATAAATTATTTCTCCAACCAAATTGGCAAAATATTATATAAAATAAATTGGACTAAAACTTAGAAGGGTAAAGTACACCAAAGGCCATCGAATTATTCTATAATAGTTTGACTAAATTTAATGATCATTTTGTAACAATTCAATTAAATTTGATGAATATTTTCTAATAGTTCTATAAATTTCATGATCATTTTGGAACTTTTAAAATTTTAGTGACCAAAATAATCATTGGATCATAGTTCAAGGACCTCTGATATACTTTATCCATCCTAGAGGCTTTCACATTCGATGTTGAAGCAAAGAAACAATGCCTTACCTAAACTTGATTGTACAACAATTAAGGGTTCTTAATTGGGTTAATTAATGAACTAAACGTCAAGGGAAGAATAGATGTTGAAGTGGTTGATTAACATATTTTCCCAATTAACTTTGGGTATTACAGTGTCTAACCAATTGCTTAATTAATGCAATTTGAATTTGATTAAGCAAGTGACCTCACAAGCTTGGTGCATAAAAAAGATAATCACATACCTTGGTGTATAACAAGATTTCTTCTTGGATGGTTTTGCTTTCAAATTTTTCAAAAGACACTTAATTGTATTAAGTTTCGTTAGTTAAAACTCTATTGAACCATCAAGTGGCCTCAGTGATAAAAGGAAATGTTGTTCTCCCTAAGGGTGCGTTTGGTTCACGGAATGTAAGATTACCAGTGGGAATAAAAGATTACCAGGGAATAGGATTACTGGGAATGTTACATTACTGTATTTGGTTGGTTTGGCAGGAATGTAAGATTACAGTGTTTGGTTGGAGGAATAAAAGATTATTGGAATGTATATTTTACCAAATTGTCCTTGTTCTATATTTAGTTTTTAACAAGTGAAATCATAAATATTTAAAAAATTATTTATAAAAATTTCATTTGTTGATATATTACTTGAGTATTTAAATATATCATATTATTTTTTTTTAATTAATATAAAATTTTACATAATTTATGTAAAGTATATTAAAATTTTACATAAACATTTAACTAAATGTTTACATTGTGGAAATTCTTCATAGATATTCATATAATAAAAGATGTAAATTTTTGTCTAAGATATAATATTTATTATATCTTCTATATACAATAATTTATTTATTTATTTATACTTATACTTTTATGCATACTTTATCATTATTATTTATTTCATTAATTTATATTACAAAAACATAATTCAAATAAGTAAGAAAATATAACACTAAAAATCTATTGTCTATAATTTTATATTTCACCGTCATTCATCATTATCTTTGTTATATTTAATAAGTAAGAAACATAATTTATCAGTAATTGGTTGATGATTTATATTATTTATTCATTCAGTAAGGAATACTTATCTCAATTCGTGGATTCTTTGGTATGTTTGTATGTTGTAACAAGTTTTGTGCATTAAACGTGAATAGCTTCTCATCTTTTCTTTCTTTTATTCAAGTCAAAGAGTTGAATGGATGTTAAACTATGAACCGGATGAGAAACCCGAACCAAAAGCTCCTATTAATAATTTAATTTTAATAACTGAAGTTTTTAAAAATCAAATTTATTCCCCCTTAATTTGTGTTGTAACATTTTAAGTTATAATTGTTGTACCGTATGAATACTAATCAATACTATGGTTTCAATCGTAATCAATATCAAAAATTTAAATAGTTTATTCATCTCGATGGTACAATGTGTTTGGATTAGAGTCCACCATACTCCTTACCTTAGCTAAAAATATCAACAGAACAATCCAATCATCTGTAACCAACAAAACAAAACCAGCAGAGGAGCGTCATTCACCCCAAACCAAGGCAAAATTTTCAATGGTACAACACCCTCACAATGAATCCACAACCTTCAGAACTGAAAAAACTCAACTTGGGCACCAGCAGAACAACCCAAGTTACGATAGAAC
Source organism: Hibiscus syriacus (assembly GCF_006381635.1). Lineage (NCBI taxonomy): Eukaryota > Viridiplantae > Streptophyta > Magnoliopsida > Malvales > Malvaceae > Hibiscus > Hibiscus syriacus. Next base: position 2,214,696 of record NW_024063176.1, read on the forward strand.
TATAAAGTCAGACCCCACTATTCCTCCCAAACAACATCACTCGAACAATATCAAGATCAACCTGCAATGCTTTCAATGAAAAAGAAAACTTATCGAAAACTAGAACGTTACTTGCAACTATATACCATAACAAAAAGAAGTATAACATTAAGTCATTAACCTCAAAAGATGTACAATGTTCAGACTTACAAAAGATAGCCATGACATTCTAAACGTAATATATATGTTGGCTATATTATATACACACAAAATTCTTCAAGTCAAAGATTGACATATACTTGGCTAAGCTACACAAAAAAGTTGGGACCATATTCTAAAGTCACAATCAAAAAGAGATCGACATAATTGTAGAAGGACGACAGTCAAAATGATGGTCTAAATTGACGGCATTCAACCAATGCTTAATCACATAATCTTTCTTGAATTCTTTTGGCAAGAAAAGAAGAAATCTACCTTGTGCGCATCTTGCTAATATACTCTCCTGCAGTAAGCATTTCATCAGTGGACAGTCCTTTTTCATGATTTCAGTGAAAATCGACATTCTTCGATCATTTCCTTCTGTTTCTTTTTTCAATAAAGCAGTAATATCCTTAATTTCTTTGGCATTTCTCGGTATGCAGCACCGAACTTACTTATCCTGTACAAACTCAGTTAACCCATCATCACTTCGAGACCTTTTCTTGCTAGCTACTTTTCATTGTAGGGGTAGAGCAGTAGCATCAGATGTTTGGCAAGTTGAAGCACCAACTTCCTCTCTTGATTCAGAACTCTTATCCCTCTTCTTCAAGTAATGCATCTATAATGCATTGTCTTCTACATCAATATGTTCCACTGCATCAGTTGTCTCCGCTGCTGTTCCTGTAGCTCTTCTTTTCCAAATATATGAACAAAGTCATCAAAGAATGGAAATGACTTGTTTCTCAATCCAGCAGCATTGGATGACTCTACAATATAATAAAATCACAGATTTAATAAATCTTACAAAGCTAAGTAGATAACAAAGAGTATAGAAAGAAGATAATTCATTAAATACTTACTCTAACCCAATCATCAAACACATCCTTTGGTGCATTTAAACATTTTTCTTCTTCATTCCAACCTAATCCACTTCCAATATTCAGCATTTCAAATAAAGCATTGTATTGTCTTTTGAGTAGCTTCACTCTAGATTCAATATGTGGATGGGCCCTAATTTGTGATGTTGGAAGCTTGATTTCTAACATCTTTTCAAGGTTAGATAGATAACCTGATCTAAATGTTCCATTATCAGCTTTCCAATGTGGGTCTTCAGCCAAAATGTGTAAACATTCAACAAGTGCAGCATCCTCCTCTTTAGTCCATGTCCTTTTAGTTCCTAAAGACTTAACCTTTCTAGATGTCGATTTTTCCCCCTTTTGAGATTCCATATTTGATGTTGACATATTGCTCTTCGAAACAATCTAAGAAGATGTATATAAAAAATGCATAACATAACATAAAACATGTCATCATTGTCAATACATAAATGAAATTTAAAATAGTAACATAATATAAATCAAATGTATGAATGACATAATGAATGGCCATAACAAATAAATTTGAATTTATAGGAGATAAATACATAAAATTTAATAAAGTTTATGCCATAAATATAATATGTCAATACATGAAAGTAATGACCACTAACATTAGATAAAATAAGGTGAAAGTCATACATAACATAAAATAAAATCTATCCTAAAGTACGCGACGCCAACCAACTAGTAACATATCTTCTGCTAATTTGTCTCTCACTCAGTCCAAGCACTGCTTGCTCCAATGTCTGATCATTTCTACTTAATCTCTTCAACATGCCTACTAGCTTCAGTATAGTCAGATTCAATAGGATCGATTGGCATCTCAGATCTTATGAAATTATGGAGAAGACAACAAGCTGAAATGAGTCTACATTGTTTTCACTGGATAAAATGATTTTTCCCTTAAAATTGCCCATCGCGTTCATATGCTGAAGCATCTCTCAATGCATTCCTAGTTTGAGATGTTTCATGTTGAAATATTCTTGAGGGGTGGTAGGTTTGTCCTTCTCTCCAATCATTCAAGTGGTATCTTTGACCTCTATATGGTGCAAGAAATCCCTCTCCATTCGTGTATCCAGCATCACATAAGTAGTAACACCTATATTATTTTAATTTAAAAAGTAAATTAATATACAAAACTTGTAAGAATTTTACTTATTATATATATTAATGACCTAATAATTTACCTTGTGGAACATTTAAACCATTTCTTCTACTAATGGCGTCTCTGAGTATTCTACCATCAGCTGCAGAACCTTCCCACCCAGGTAAAACATAATGAATTGCATGTTTGGTGTGCAAACACCAAGTACATTTGTCGCATTTCATTTTTTCTTGTTTTGTATCTAGGTTTATCGATTGCAGCTACATTGACCTTAATATATGTTCCATCTGGAGCACCCAAACATCCCTATATTCATCAAATAAGTTAATTACATTATTACTATCCATTTATGTATTAAGCATTACTAATTAACTTAAAAGAAAGTTCAGAATTATGATACAATACCTTAAACCTTTTCATCTATCGTCTGTTGAATTATCTTGTATCGGTTCTGGTTTTCTAAAAAGGATCGGATGCAGTTTTCAAGACTGAAGCTAACACTGTATGGAGAACTCTACTAATTTTTTCACCAGATCTTACTGTTTGACGTTTTAAAACTCTAATCTTAATATGGGGGATAATATAATGAAAGTAATAACCATCTCTCTATAGACATATATCGACTCTTTTAACCCACCTTGACTTTGTAATAGGTGACACAATTTGAGAAATGCTCTCATATCCATTCGACATTATCAACACTTTGTCGATCACTTTCAATATATTTTATGTAAATTAAGTGATCTAATATTAGTCTATGAAGTCTTTCATGTGCATAAGTTATTTTAGGTCGATTTTTATATTTTCTAAGAATAATGAAATAACCATAAGCATATGACACACAATCTCCATCATTTGCAGTTGTAAAATAAGAATTGTGGCGATATGCGTCTTCTTTCGTATTGGTAAATGAGCCATAACTGTATTATGAACAACATTTTAAATTAGAAAATAATAATATTTAACAAGAACAATTGTTTGTCATCACAATAAAATAACCTAAAAGTTTGGACTACCAATATATTTGGACAACATGTTCTATCATTTTTTACGATAATAATTGTAATAATAACGAATTAAAACCATAAGCATATGACACACAATCTCCATCATTTGCAGTTGTAAAATAAGAATTGTGGCGATATGCGTCTTCTTTCGTATTGGTAAATGAGCCATAACTGTTATTATGAACAAACATTTTAATATTAGAAAATAATAATATTTAACAAGAACAATTGTTTGTCATCACAATAAAAATAACCTAAAAGTTTGGACTACCAATATATTTGGACAAACATGTTCTATCAGTTTTTTACGATAATAATTGTAATAATAACGAATTAAAAGTTTAGTGACTTTATTGCAAATTTCAAATGTTCGGTAACGAAAATACAAATAACCTAAAAGTTTGGACTACCAATATATTTTAGCCTAATATAACAAAGAGGGTGGCAACAACAAACTGGGAAGTTGAGTGAGTGTGTTGGCGTGCATAACTGAGCTAGACGTTGAGCGTGTGACACCCCCAAACCTAAAGAGCCATACCAAGCAACAACAAACCTAAAGTTTTATTTATATGCCTATGATGGAGACAAAATCAGTAGAGGACCAAGTCCAAGATGTTAACACTATTTCTAAGGTTTCCATGGTTTAACGGAGCAGGAAAACTGTAAAACAGTTGCAAATTAAGGGCAAAACTGTCGATGTTGATGATAAAATTATCGCCGCCGAGCAGAAGAAAACTACTTGTGCTTCAGGTACTGCAGAAAATTTATTTATATGTAGCAGTAATGCTTATACTGTTCTTATTTACAGAACTATTTTTTTCTCACTTTAATTTGAGTATAAGGATGGGTTATTGTTTTTTGAACCTTGCTTTTACTAGGTAAGAAGACTTCTCTAACAAAGAGAAAGAATAGACCTGTGAAAACTACAACCCCTGCTTCAAAAAAGGCTAAATTTGCAGTTTCACCCCAGAAGTCAGTAGATGGTAAGAAGGGTGGCCATACAACAACACCGCATCCAGGGAAGCAGGCTGGGAAATATTCAGCAAAGACTCCAAAGTCTGGCAGTCTAGGATCTCACAAGAAGGTAAAACATGGTGGCAAATGAGGTTGGGTTGGCATGCTCTAATTTACATGTCTAATTTTGAAGGAGTGAGGCATCTCTTGTCTCGTGTTTTTGATAGAAGATGGTTAGTCAATGGGAGATTTAAGGTTTAAACAAACTTTTGCGGTTGTGTTTCTCTTTAATGATTTTAAGAACATTATGTTTTATGGTGTACTGTTTGCCTCAATTTTTGTCTGGTTTTACATGGGAGTTCTTCGAGATTAAGGTTTATGTTTTTATTCAAGGGGAATTTTGAACTTCGTTGAAGTTTAGCTTATTTGTGTGTACCCCTTCAAAATATTATTCAATGTCATTCAAACTATATAGATTGCACATGGTTTAATATTAGTTCTATAAAAAAAGACATTGATAGCAAAGATGTTAGTGCTGAAAATGGAGTTACCATTGGAAAAAAATATTGATAACTATATGCTTCAATGGCGATTATATTTTCAGCTGAAAAATCCCAATATTCTGGTATCTAAGACTTCAGTTCAAAATCTTGTTTTTATTGTATTCCAAACCCTAGTTATAACCAAAGCGACCCATTGGGAAAAAAAATCCATATCTATATGCCTCAATTGCCATTATCTTAAAAATCCCAAATTTAGCATCTTTAAGAATTTAGTTAAAAACTCTGTTTTTAACGTATTCCAAACCCTAGTTATAACCAAAGTTTCTATAATTATTTGCCTCAATTGGGATTATCTTTTGAATTGTTAACTCAGCTTTTTTTTCTCTCTCACAATTCAGCTTCTGACAATTTTCTAAGCAGCAAAACATGTGAATCAAAGCGAACCATGGACTATTTTGGCCCATAAGAAGCCGCAAAAAGGGTGGATAACATATAATCCTAGAACTATGAGACGAACACCTCCTAAGGAGAATACAGAGTTTGTTAACATTCTGTCTTCGAATATCAATGGGCTTAGAGCATTGCTGAAACTAGAAGGATTTTCTGCATTTGTGGTTTAAACTTCTGGGTAAACTCTGTTTTTTCCATTTCAGTCTTCTATATGCTAAATAAGATAAGATACGTCAACCTATGCTTGTTACCCCCGTTGTTAAGGGAACTAACCCCAATCTTCTAAGAAAAATGAAACTTGACATTAATGAAAAGAGACAAGCAATGGAAATGTTACCAGGTTTCTGGAAAATTTAAACAAGTCAAAAATTGTAAAGAAAGGGAGAAGAGAAGAAAAGGAGAGGAGAAGAAATCTTACCAGGATAACCGATGAATTTTTCGTAGAGGCAAGGGGAGAAGAAGATACGCAGAGACAAACGGGGAAAAGAGGGTATTTTAGCCCTTAACACAGGAATAAAAGAATACCTAACATCTACGTGGGAATAACATTCCCGTGAATACACACACAATATTTACTGTTGGTAAATAAATATTTCCCCCACTTGGAAATTTTACCCAACCAAACATGGGTATCCTCTACCAGGAAAAGAATATGCCTACCAGGAATTCTAAATTCCTTGATCCAAACGGATCCTAAAGGTTCTAAGTTCGAGCAGTTACATCTACAACCTGCATGTTGTGTATGCGTTGTCAATTGATTTATTATGGAAAATGGTGAAAGATAATGTAAGCTATTGGTTAACATTTTTCTAGATTTTCCCTTAAAGAGTCATTATCCAGTACATAATAGATGCTTCCTAATATTACAATGAAGAGCGTGAGCAGTGACCCCATGTGCCATCCCAAATTATGGGCTGTGCTCAAAATATCCCCATATGTCAATGTTAACAAATTGATCCATCGTTCCCAGAAGCCAAAACACAAGACAGCAAGTTGAGAACATGAATTGCCAACTCACACATTTACATGTATCCAAAAAGGTATTGTTTTTTGTTCCGATTCGTATATGTTCACATACAATTACTCATAAGATATATAAGATTTATTACGAATTCAAATTCTCGATATTTGTAATAATATCTTATATTCGAAATATGATATATTTTTTAAAATTCGAATTTGGAAAAAATCCACTCTCGATTTAGGCCACCTATCCTTTGTCTTACTAGGCCAATTATTAATCGTTTTATCTTTATATTATTCGACAGCTTTTCTTTGTACTTGAATTGTATTGAATGACATGTTCTCCCTTTTTGCAGTTTGAATGAGCTCACAATAAGTGATCATACAGGTTGCTGACAGAGCTCTATTTTGCTTGTTTGGCAGCCGATTAAAGAAAATAAAAAAACAGTAACAATACACCGACAACAAAGGCTGACAAAATGATTGATTGGAGCAGATTTTTCATTAAATGATGGTGCCGACATAACCAATTCCTGTAATGAAGAAGGTAATCGTTTGGAGGAATAGGTACACGAAGTAGTTGTTCTTCCCGTGGACGAAATCATAGCACCCGCATAGGAAAAGGAATGCTGCAAATCCCAACTCCAATGTATTCAATCTGTTCATGCAACAAATAATATGTGAATATCGGACACGAATATGTTCGACGGATCGTATACGTATCGAACTTAGTTCATTACCTATCAGTAAATTTGAATCTAAATCTTCTGTGAGCTTTAGCATTAGTCTTGCTCTTAGCAGCCTCTGCAGCTTTCTTGACTGCATCTCCGAGTTTTTCGGTGACGACCCACTCATTGGCTCTGCCTGCCTCCAACAGACCGATCAACGTTGCTTTTGTCCGGTGCAACGACATCACGTTCTCAAACAGAATCCAGTAAAACAGTAAGTGGATAGATCTGCAAATGTCCAGTCATGTTCGATTATATGTTAGATACGAGTATTTCGACAAAAAAATCGAGCAATGTATATGACTGCCGAACCTCGGAGTTCCTACGGAGTTTAGGACTGTGATCACCGAAGGAATATAAACGGCACCCCATATCGGAACTTTAACTTCGGGAACCAGAATCGTAAGGGGAAGGACAACGCAGTAGAAGGAAAAGGTGACCATATGAGCAATGATCTTCCGGACGAAGAAGAAACTGTAAATGACATATACTTTCTTCCAGAATTTCACTTTCTGCAACAGATAATGTTACAAATAAATCAATTTCACACATGTAAAAGTGAAAAAAAGGGGTAAATAAATTTACAGCAAAATTTAACCTTGTTTTGAATGATCTCCCACACCATTTTCCTGAACAGATTTGCAGGACCACAGGACCATCTATGTTGCTGGAAACGGAAGGCCTTGAAAGTACTCGGAAGTTCACTTTTTACCTAAACAAAGTTTCTCAAACATATGGAACCGTAAGTTGGACATGTTCTAGGGTTCTTGGAGAGTCATATCCTTATTAGTAAGTTCGCATAGGAAATGAAGATCAAATCATACCTGAAGATCACCGAGGTAGACAAATTTCCATCCTCGAAGACTAGCTCGAACGGCGAGGTCCATGTCCTCGACTGTGGTTCTATCCTTCCATCCACCTGCTTCGTTAATGGCGGCAATTCTCCATATACCAGCAGTTCCTGCATTAATAATGCGTTCACATAATGTATCGAAAAAAGAAAGATTATCCGAGATTTAATCGAATATAATGCAACGGAGTCGTTTACCGTTAAAACCGAAGAAGGCATGAGTGGCTGATCCAACTTCTTGTTCCACTGTGAAATGGTAATCCAATGACATCTCTTGCATTCTTGTCAACAAGCATTCATCAGCGTTCACTACAAACACCACAACTTTTTCAATAATTGGAATGTCTAATTAACTCCAAACAAATCAAATTTTAGGATAAAATACACAAATTGTCATTAAATTTTATCTCTATACTTATGAAGATTGATAAATTTGTTCCTCGATTTTAATTTAAACTTAGGTTAAGAATTTGATTTAATTTGACTCTAAATTCAATCTAAATCCAACATGAATGCAAGTAGATTCTATAAACTGTGATGAAAGGCTGATCAAGAGTGCAGTGGGTCCCAACCCGTGATTGGTGCATTTTCTTTCCCTCGAGCTCGACCCACCACTCAGCCGACAGAAACTGGAAAACCCAAAATCTTAAGACCAATTATAAACAAAAATAAAAAATGTTTTTACGAATTACGACCACCGACACTCAAATGTAATAACAAAAGAACTGTAATTAAACGATGACAAGATTTCAGGGTGTGTACCAAATCTCCAACGAGCTTGAACGAGAGCAACGTCGGGGTTATGGACCAAAAACGGTATGCTCCGTCGGAGAAAATCAGGGTCCGGTCTGAAATCAGCATCGATAATGGCCACATACTCACAGTGTTTCACGTAGCTCCTCTTCAACCCTTCTTTCAATGCTCCCGCTTTGTAACCTGTCCTGTTCTCCCTTATTTGATATGTCACGTTTATCCCTTTGCTCGCCCATCTTTGACATTCTTGCTCCACCAGCATCTGTTTTTAAGAATCCAGCTTTGTCCAATGCATTTCGAATCTAAAAACAATGGTGATGGAGACTAGTTTGTTTGTTTTTTTACCTTGATTGCAGGGTCAGTCGAATCATCGAGCACTTGTATGACGAGACGATCCGCCGGCCATGAAAGTCCACAGGCAGCTCCAATCGAGATTTTGTAAACCTCTTTTTCATTGAACATTGGGATTTGGACCAAGACGACGGGGAAATTCGAGCTGCCGAGTTCCTCGTCGTCTTGGATGGGCTCGTATCTGTAACGTTCCTCTGGTTTTTTCCAGAAGAGCTTGACGAGGATGATGACGATACCCATGTAAACACGCTCCATGAAGAGCATGAGCGACATAGCTAGACAAACGTAGACGCAGAGGTTCAGTAATGGGACTATCAATGGCGTTTTGATGAGTTCCCATATTAAACTGAATTGCCCCATTATGTCGTCTCGAGACACTTGAAATGACTCTGGAATTAACAGCTTGGGTGAGATTTGAGCCATCTCTGCTTTCTGTTTCACAAAAGAGAGAGGGGAAAAGGGCATAAAAAAGAATCTTTCCCACTGTTTCTTCTTAACAATGTGAAGGGAAATCTGGGTTTTGTTTCATATGTAAATTGAGATGAAAACTTTGAGAAAATTAATGGAGAATAATGTGAGGCAGAAGATAACAGGGAGAGAGAAGTGGGGGTGTTTTTATACTCGGATTTTGGTCCTATTTGGACTTCAATTAATTCTCTCTCTCCTATTGATTTGGTTACCATGAAATCTCATAACATTAACTGCTGCAATTATGATATGTGAATTCTTACTACTCCCAAGATTCTCAATTATGTTTCAGAATCGAATTGGGTATAATTTCCTTTCAGGGACAAGTTTTTCACAATTCTCAATTAAGTATCCATAGGCATTGATAAAGAAATAGGGCAAAATGCAATTTAAGTATCTAAAAAAATGGTGTAATTTAGTATATATCATGTTCAAAAGTGAGCAATAAATGAACTCATTGAACAACCTTAGTGGTAAGAGAGAGTTGTTTTTCGTAGAAGTTTTGGGTTCTATAAATTGAGGTATAATCTATAAATATTGAGGGTTAAGTTAATTAAATTTTGAGAATTAAAATCAAATTGACTTAATCTATAAATGTTGAAAATTAAATTTATTATTATATCAATCAAAATTATATAGAATTAATGAAAAATATTAATATCATCATTAATCTATATAATTTATAGATACAACTGTTTGAACCCAACAATGCATATATCGTACAGACGTAATTGTTCTCACTTAAAATCTCTTAAAAGAGTAATATTCTCCTTTAACCACGGATGTTGATTGAGGTGCCGTAAACGAATTCATTGCCCAGCCCTTTACTAATGTCTTAAATCTCTTGAATTCTTATAATTCATTACATCTACTTTCAGATCTTAAAACAAATATATTATCATCCATCACACCAATATCATAAGCAATTTAACCAATTATTACAAAAAAAAAATAGAACAGGGGACTAATCTTGTTTGATTGGTTAAGCAAGAGTGGTTTGTAATGTACAAAATGATTTCGTTTTCTTCCAAGCATGTTTGTATTTTCATACAATCAAACAATTATGGCACTCGATCAGGTCAAGTGTTGCAAACCTAATACTTCTTGTCGTTTTCATCACTTTTTTTTATTGCGTTAATTAGCAACCCTGTTAATTTGCATGCATAACGGTGTTAAAATAGGAGTTGGTGCAGTTTAGTCTCAACTCCAGAGCTCACTTTTATTACTAAAAACACTTTTTCTAATTAATAGTAAGTATATGCGGCAATCGGATCATTCGGATCGGGTTCGGATAGGGTCATTTTAAATCTAGACTACTTTAGTTTAGGTTCGGTTTGGATCGGATCGGATTTGGTTCGAGTTTAGTTAGAGTGTATGAAAATTCAATTCGGGTTAGGTCAAAATTAAACCAGTTGGCTTCGACTTGGGTCAATATCGTATCGATTCGGGTCAACCATTAGATTTTCAATTCGGACCATTAGATTTTCAATTCAAATTCAGAGTTAGAAGTTATTTCATCAGATATAAAGATAATCTTTTAACTCAGTAAATATTATATTGAACTATTAAACTATTACTATAAGCAATGGTTAACTAGTAATATTATATAAAACGAGAATAAAACATACATCGTTTTAATGTTTATCAATGCTAAAAATAGATAATAATAAATAAATTATTCATTCATTTAGACTCAATTATCTGGTTAAAATCGTGTCGAATTTTGGTTCGGATCGGATGTGGATAAACTAAATTTGGTTGCTTTCGGTTCGGGTTAATTTCAATTCGAATTGTTTTCGGTCCAACTAAAATTTAGGTTGATTTCGGTTCGATCGGGTTATTTTCGAGTTTCGAATTAATTTTGGGTAATCTTGTTCACGTCTATATCAAATATCAGATCGAGTAAGTCAATTCGAGTAATCGGTACGGGTCAAATTTGTTAGGTATAATAGTAACCATTAATTTTATTAAATAAAAATATTTACCAAAATTATAAAAAGAATTTAAAAAATAAGAGTAAATTAATTATATAGGTTAGATATTAAAAAAACATTAAAGTGTAAAAACTTATACCTAAGAATAAGAAAATATCATACAAGATTTAAAAATTCAACCAAATAACTCAAATAAATGATAAAAACAGATAAATATTCTTTTCGACGACAAATGATAAACAACATTAACATTAATATAAAAATACATATAAAAATGATGATTCATAGACAAATTGGCCTACTATAATTTAATCGTGACTTATCTTTAGTGATTGTAAATTCCTATCAATATTTAATCTTAGATATAAAACAAGAACAAATTTACAAGACAATCAAATTAATGTCATTTGAGTTTGATATTAATATGCTTAGATATTATTATGATATTAATATACTTACATATCATATAATATAAAATAGGGTAAATTTCTATCTAGTCATTCAGATATTTTCACATTTTTTATCACCCAACTATTATTATTTTTTAAATTATATCTAAGATTATGATTTATTTTTGTTTTAATAACTCCTAGATAAAGAAAACGATGATGTTGAGTTGTTGAAATAATAAGATGTGGCGTTTTTTTAAATTTTTAATTTTTACATCACTTTTCTTTTTCACCATCAGAATTTTCAATCGACTTTATTCGACCAATTAGGTGAGTCACCGCTTATGTAATACAATGAAAAAATACTTCAAAAATAAATATTATGATTATTTCACCAAAATAAATATTTAAGTAGTACTATATTAGTTTTATAAAATAAATTAACTAAAAATATTGACGATAAAAGAGAAAAAAGATATTTCACCAAAATAAATATTTAAGTAGTACTATATTAGTTTTATAAAATAAATTAACTAAAAATATTGACGATAAAAGAGAAAAAAGATATGAAAATTATAAAAGAATTATCACACTATGTTACGTTAGTATCGTCGTAAATTATTTAGTATGATGACCAAAATAAAAACCAAACATAATATTATATATAGTTTTAAAATAATAATAATAAAGTGACTAAAATAGAAATAAAAATAAATAGATGATTAAATAGGTAGTTTAGCCTATGAAATATTATTTTTATGAATAGTTAGTAAGTTTTATATTATTCATATAATTACAATAATGGGATGGGAGATTATGGAAGGGTGGCGTGTTGAGCCTAGAGCGGTGTGAGCCTTACTTTTTGTCTCCTCTCACCAACATATTTCATGAAAATGGTTTGGCAAGGGTGGCGTGTTGAGCCTAGAGCGGTGTGAGCCTTACTTTTTGTCTCCTCTCACCAACATATTTCATGAAAATGGTTTGGCTCACGTTCCTTTCTCTAAGGGAATTCACCACTTTTATTTTCTTATTTATCATAAACATGAGGGATAATATTCAATTATACTTTCTCTATCCCATTAAATATGTTTATTGTTAATTTTTTTAATTTTGACTCATTATTATTTAAAAATATTATTAATAAAAATATAAAAAATTATATTTTTAAAACTTTAAATCAAGTAGTTTTTAAATATAGATTTTATAAAATTTAATTATTTAAAATAATCATAGTCAAAGCTTAAAATTTATGGGACAAAGGGAGTATTTAATTAAATTGACATTATCATTAATACGTTATATAAAAGATATGAGATCAAATATATATATATATTTGAAAGAGATATGATCTTATTACACAATGTAAAACTCTTTTAATTTTACACAGATTTAGGATCGTTGGATAAGTGAAAATAGATGATTGAGATTAACAATAGGAAATGAGAAGATATTAATTGTAAAAAAAATAATGAGTTAATCTCAGTCATCTATTTTTACTCATCCAACGATTGTAAATTTGTGTAAAACTAAAAGAGTTTTATATTTTGTAGGTGGTTTATAACACATCTTTTGAATGGTAAATCAAATATATTTAAATACTCAATAACCTCTAATTTACAAATAAAAAAGAATCTGATTAATTTAAATATTATATATTATTTTCATATTATTTTTTCTTCCCCCCAAATTGCATAGTTTTAGCAAATATGGACATTCTTTTACTGTTTTTATTTTATTTTTTAATTTTTTTTAAAAATGTACAAAATATAAATTAAGTATTTCCCTAATAAATTATCATTTAGTTTCGCGGGATAATACATTAGATCTCTTAAACAATATTTTTATTTTGAGTTCAAATTCTGATCTTATGAATGAAATAAATTAGATTGAAATAAACGACTATGCAATATTAATTTTATTATATTTTATCTAAATTAATTGTTTAATAAATAGTATATTCTATAAAAATAAATTAGTTTGCCTTGCTTTCGCTTGGTATACCAGAAAATGTGGTAATCAATTAGGAAGAAATCATATAGAATTTATGCCGACAGAACTTCATCAGTAATAACTCTTATAATGTGAATTGGTGACATGTATATGTTACCTTTAGACATACAATCAGACCAAATGTGGTCTGAGAGTCCAACTAAATCAGACATAAAAACCCCACATTTTTTTAATTGGCTTTATCATTTAGTGGTAAAATGCTGCCTTAGTCCCACATTTGGTAAACGCACTTTTTGGTTCTATAAGCCATAATTATGCCATAATTAGCGTTTTTTATTACATACTCAAAGAATGATTTAAGTTTTGTTTGATAAATCTTTTTAAAAAATAGTGTTAAATTAAATGTTAAATTGAGTTATAAATATGTTTGGTATTGGTTTAAAAATAAATTTTCAATATAATTAGATTGAGTTTGATAAATATAAATGTAAAAAAGAGAATGTAATTAAAGAAATAAAAGATATTAAACATTTAAGCATGTCAAATCCAATAACGGCTCTTATCATCGTATTAAGACATGATTTAGTTTACCGACAACCAGTTAGGATGGTTAATTTAACCCAAAATCTATGGTTTCAATCCAACCCGATCAAATAGAGTCGGATTTTTTTTTTAAATTTGAGTTTATGTCAGGTCAGGTTCGGATGGAGGACGAAAAAACTTCGATCCGACACGTCCCAGGGATAATAATATATTTCTTTTAAAAATTTATTATTATACTATAAAAAATTGAATTGGGTAGAGAACATATATTTTCAGGTCGGATTTAGATGGAGCATACATATTTTTTTGGGTCGGGTCGGGTCGGGTTGACCAAAAACCCGACCCAACCGGACTCGTTACCATCCCTATAACCAGTTAGTCTAGTGAGATGAGACACTAGATTCCTTAAGCAAAGTAAGGGTTCGAATCCTGACTTGAATAGAGCAAACTGAGTTGGGAAGGTCACCCTCGCCTCTATAATACCCAATCTAAGTTAGTCGATCAATAGATCGGATACTAATGATTAATTAAAAAAAAAAACATCATTTAAATTTGTTGTCCCATTTCAACATGTTATTGAGCGGGAAAAATTGACAATATTAACATATTTTTAAGAATACGAGATGTAACAATCATGAAAAAGCAAAGCCAATACATAAAATGAGATGTTGATGGCAACAAAATCTCATGAATCCATCACATGATAATGTTCAAATACTTTACCAAATTTGACCACTACATCTTATTCAAGAGATCTTGATATATTTGGATTTGAGAAAACCAATACATTGTTTACAAACCATTCTACTTTTCATTCCATATCTTACATGCTACTGCGACATAGTTCGAAATAAACCGATCTGGTAAAAAGGGTAAGAAATCGGATAACAGAAAAAAATTTAAAAAAAGGAAAAACAAGAAACCTCTCTCCCACAAGACACTAAAAAGAGGCAGAGAAAAAAACTCACCAAGGTGCAATATACTCGTGAAGAATCACAAAATTTAGATCAGCCCTTCTTTGCTAACCTGATCTTTGCTTCCGCCAGCCCTCGCACTGGGATTTAACTGTATACGCTTCAGAGGGGAAAGTGGGTGTGTGCCGGCTGTTAAAATCAAGTTTTGTTAAAGTGTATATTCAACAAATCTTCGAGTTCGGTCCTCTTTATTTTCATGATAGCAAACCAGCAAGTTGTGCAGCGGGATCGCTTGATGGTATTTGGGGGGTCGGAGGAGCTGCAGGAGGTGCTGGCAGTGCCAGAGGAACTGTAGGAATGCTAACCAGTTGTTCTTTGATGAATTCTTTCATCCTGTAGGTAAAAATGTAAGAAAATTCTGACAATCCAATCAAACTATTAACTTCTTTGGATAAAATGCAGCTACATACTCGAATGTTAATGTAGGATCGCCTGAAGCAAGTGTCATACGCAACTGAGTTCTGTCCGCAGGATCTGTTTCAATTCTGACCTGAATATTACAGAAGAAAAGGCTTGTAAGCAGGCAGCAACATTCCACAGATTCTAATGAACTACAAGCTCATGGATAATTTCCATAACTGCAAGTTGTAAGACCAACAAGGCTCGGTTTCTCTATAAATGAAATTCAGTTATAAAGGCAAGCTAAGATTTACAAGCGGGTAATTTCGAAACAAATTTAGTACAATAAACAGCCACATATAGCTTGAACAGAACATGTTTCCTACCAAGCAGAGCATGCCATGTGTTTTCTCCGAGCAGAAGATTGTGCTGGCAACTAGATTATTAGGATTTGGATCCTGGACAGAAAATCGAACAGTGAATCATGCATATATAAATGGGCAGAAGATATTACTCAACAGCAAGGACTTACAAGCCCTTGAGAAATCATTAGTCCAAAACTGTGGAGTAGATTTGCCATTTCCGGAAGAGCCATTGGTCTTACACCTCTAACCTGCCCGTATTTGGAGCAAAATGACAGCAGATCAGACAGCGAGCGAAGCGGAGAGAATAAACTTGAGTATAAATGAAGATATAAACTAGAATGCACAGAACAAGACTCATTATATACTACACATGTTACATTATTATACACGTAGGTATGGGATAAAAAAGGAGTCAAGAACAGATACATCCCTGCTTGGCTGAAGATTTACAACCTCAAGCGGGCATTGCACCTACAGAAACCATGAAAAGGAAGCAGAATAAATATGATGATATAAAAGAAATTGAAGGACGAGATGACAAAAATTCATTAGTAAGCATCAACATGTAACTAGTTACAAACACAATGAGTCTTTTCACCTGTGCTCGAGGAGGTATGATGTCAGGCACTAATGAAAGCTCCATCTTCAAATGAGCAGGAGGCAATATCAAAGCCTGAACTGAAATGAGAGGAGATGTATTCTTGTTTCCTAAGAAAAGAACAAGACGTCCATGATGAGCTCGCCAGTCTGCTTTGATGCCAATCTGAAGTAATTTTTAGTGAGAAAATCAGCATCAGGCTTTACGAAGCTTCTAATGGAGTCATAAAACCACTTTTTTTTTATAGAAGTTGGAGGTCTCATTAAAAACTCCCTTCGTATTCTTCCACATACTTAGAAGTATGTTGAAGAACAAGGAAGGGAGAAATGAGTGCCTCATATTTTATTAAATATAATTTTAAGTACATGAGGTAACACCAAACCCACATGCGGGAATAAACACCAATACCCATATCACCTAGAAATCTTACATCGTCAACCAAAAAGCCCCTAATCACCTCAAATGTAAGATAACATAACAAAAAACCAACAATTACAACCACAAACTTAAAACGCCTCTGAATACAGCAGCCGAAAATCACAACCCAATTGGAGGATCAAGTTCTAAAGAAATATCGCAATCTTCAGGAACCCAAGAATTAGGTTTGAAGGAAGATCAACTTCATGCACCAGATTTTGAATAAAGATCCCCGACCTTCACTCCAACAACTCATTAATTCTCACTTGAGCATTTGTGAGTATTTGATTTTAGCCGATCAAAAGACGAAGGGAACTCACAACTGTTATCGATTGCTATTACTTGCCCCACTTAGTAGCTATGTTTTGAAAGTATCCCAATTCCAAGCGTGACAAGGAATACCTTCGCAAACTAGCCAAACGCGCCGCTCTCCACCACAAGGCTCTCAGACCAAGTTTCCACTCTGGAAACCATTCTGCAAGAGTTTCTAACTTTTCATCCTTCACGCATCTCAACGAATTAGAATCTTCAAAAACCATTAGAACTACGTTTCCAGCACTCTCATAAGCGTGAAACCCGCTAGTCCTTTGGCTTGTATTTGGTTAGCAAGATTACCAATCTTGATAAAGTTCTTGCACCACCCCACAAGACAGTTAGACAACACATGAGTTTATCTGCGTCCACAACACCCTCAACTCTCATAAGCGTGAAACCCGCTAGTCCTTTGGCTTGTATTTGGTTAGCAAGATTACCAATCTTGATAAAGTTCTTGCACCACCCCACAAGACAGTTAGACAACACATGAAGTTTATCTGCGTCCACAACACCCTCAACTTCACAGTGTTTAATCGTCGGAAAAACTTCCAGCCCCGACTTACTATGAACAACTTTCGAGGACTTTCGCAGTAAGACTGTCGGGGTTTATGTTTAGCCAAAGAGACTCTAATTTGTTGTGCCGTAAATATGATAACCATTCTTAGAAATGTCCTTGCTTTTCTCAATTGTAGCAAAGCGAATAAACCCAAAACGAACCCCATTCGAGTTTCTTTTTTTGGGAAGAAGGCATCAATAACTTGACCATGTGAGCCAAATATGGATCCAGTTTCTTCCAATGGATCTTCTGGAAGGTTTCGATAAAAAATCGTGTAACAATCCTTTCTGACCCCAGTACGAAAATCTCCACTTCGGAAAATTTTGCATCGGAATACCCTTTCGAATAGATCTCCTTGGCACCACCATGATCAACATTAGCGACTGGAAGCGTTGGTGTTGCGTGAACAAAAGACAGCTTTCCGTTGCTATGTTTCGCTTCTTGTGAGCATTTCTTCAAAGGACTGGATGATAGTGGACTTTCACCCGACCTCGCCGAAAATGATCCCGAATTTTGTTGATTTGGTTGAAGGAGAGTGTCTGTAAGTGGTGCCGTCGGACTCAACTATCCAACCCGCTCACGTGCCAAGGCTGCCAAAACATCGTTCTTAGCAGCATTCGGTGGAATAGAGAAGTTACCAAACTGTCTCAATCCGGCCAACAAGCGTCTGGTAAAAACTTCTTTGCGGTTTCCGTAACCTTGTCCTTTCCTTTTCATTCTCAATTTTACGATTGTCCTTACCGGAGTAAGATGAAGAGGCTGCACCAGCGGATCCAGATTTCTTGAGAAGACTGCCTCGTGGAACTGCATTTCCTTCATTTTAAATCATTAACCCGCTTATTCAACTCTGCCACTAATGCTTTAAGAGCCTTCACTTTCGCTTCTAATTCCTTGGCAGACTCCAGGGGAAATCACCAGCTGCAACACGGCAGTCTGGTTCAAGCGGGAGATGAGAACTCCTAGTCGATGAAGGAGGAACAATAGGAGGCCTCACGGAGGAAGCAGCCACCGCACCAGCTGAGTCAAACCCTCGAAGTTGGCTGGGTTGAGACGTGGGTTGGGGTTCCATGGTGAATACTCAGCTGTACACCACTGCTCGACACAAGAAGACGGGATTAGGTCACGTTTAGGCACTGCGCTGGGTTGAGTGGCGGAGGCGAACTCGGACGGCTGGAGGCTTCGAAAATCTGCAGAGGACGAGTGTAGATCTGCGACTAAAGACAGCGTATTTCGCAAATGCAAGTCCAGATCTGTATTCACCGTGAGCAGACGACCATCCTAGGAAAAAGCGGCGTCAAACGGTGGTCAGAGTGTGGCGGCGGACGGCTGACGGCGGCGGCAGACGGCGGGCGGCGGCAGCGGCCAGCGGGCAACAGACGAATGAGACAACACTTTTAAATTTAAAAACACCTGGGCCCTAGAGAGAAGCGGGAACTTCTCTCACTACACTTTTGTCAAAGTGCATATATCTATCCTACCAAGACACATCAATTCGACCCCGGAGTCATAAAACCACTTGAAAAACCAAATTAGTATCCTAGAGTTTAACCTCAGGAAATAATAGAAAATAAAAGATAACAAATATGGAATATGAAAAGTAAGACGTTTGTACCTGAATGTAAGGATCTTCGTATAGAATACCGCTATCTTTCAAGCATAAAGCACAAAATCTTTCATCGATATTTACTATTGGCTGCAGATGCAAGTAGTAAAATCAGCTAATGAAACTAATAACAATACAGAACCACTTAGAATCACATGTAATTTTACAATGACCAAACATGTAGCTTGTGTTTGGAAAGTGGTACCTGAATTGTATTTGTCTCCTCTCCTACAGGTACTATGGCTGAAGCATCTGGACTACTATCCCATCCAAGGGCTGCATTGTGCTCATACTGAAAAGCAGCACCAGGAGGGCCCTCAATAGCCAGTGGACCCAGAAGATCACTAAGGAGGTTTGCCGAAGGCGCTTGTGGATCTACTTTGCTTATATTTACATTATCCTGAGGAGCTTGCTCTACTGAATTATGATCCTGCCAAGATAATGAAGTGTATATTACTGATAATAAGACCTAACAATAATAGCTACACAAATCTGTATACATATATATATAACCTATAATGTAAAGAACAGACTGAAATACTTTTAAACGGACACAATTTTTTTATTATTGTATTTCCACATTACCATTTCAAATATTTATATCAACAAAACTTATCCAATTTGATAAATAATGTTATATTTCCATTAAAAGACTCCCATTAACTGAAATATTTGATTAATAAGATTTATCCAATCCAAAAGAATTCTAATTCAATGTAATCATTATATGAATGTCAAAACAAGTTTATGGAAAAATGTTTCAGTTATTTGCAAACAACATATGCAATCATATGTTTAATGTATAAATGGATTTGTAAAAAAACCATAAAGAGAAGAAAGATATACATGTTCAATGAGTGTGGCAATAGCAACTAGTATATCAGAAACCTAGAAAACAAGAAGCCACTAGGATTGCAAAAGAACTAACCTCAGTATTATCCATGGTGGGTGCTTTAACCACACTAAGCTGGCCAACAGAAACTGGTGGTGGTGCCCCATTAGCAGGGTGTTTAGTTACAACTAAAGCATTTGATGGTTGCTGTTGAGCACGCAACTTGATGGCACTTTGCTCTGCAGTGTCACCCTCAGCATCTTCAGCCTTTTTTATCAAAGAAGACTGTAAATTGAGGACAAGAGCATAGTTTAGTCATCACCCGAATCAAGAATATGCATATACCTCAGCAACTTGAAACTAGAGCGGGCAGTTTCTAAACAAATATTGCAAATTACACAAACCTGACGCTCAGGAAATTTAGGCATTTCAGCCAAAATATCCATTAGAGCATCACCTTTCCGACTCAATGCAAAATATTCAACAGCTCTTTGTTGTATCTCCGCGTCAATGCAGCTCTCATATCTAAGTTAACAGTTACAAAAGTGTTTTGAACAAATCACATTAGTTTGATGAATATAAAACCAAAAATTTTAAAATTTCAAACAAACTATAGATGAAATGTTGAGCAACTTGAGAGAAAATTATGCTAAACTAAATCTCACTTCGTGAATATTGCCCAAATTTGATTCTGCAGTACTTGATCAGGCGGCTGAGTGTGCATTAAGATCTTAGCATAAGCTGATAGAAGAATAGGAATGGTAGTAGTTCTGAAATGTGACATGCATTATAGTAAGACACTCAAATAATAGAGAATAAGTATTTATGAAACATGGAGAATTAATGATAAAAGGCTCTTACCTTACTGTAGGAAGCTTCTCATGTATGATGCTAAAGATTTCTTTCGGACTACACCCAGGTCGTCTAGCCAGAAGGTGGCTGTATTCTCCAAGAATATAAGCACAGAGCTGTTCGGTACAAACAAATACAGAAATAAACTTACAAATCTCTGTCTATAATATGTACCATACTGTCTCCATTCCTGCAAACTCATCCTGAAACAAAGAACTATAAATTATACGAACCTTAACCATTTTTTCATGTACAGCGGGCTTGTCAAGATACTCTTTCGCCTTTGCAGCTGCATAAGTCTGGTCATAAACATGAACATTTCAGCCTGAAAACCACCAAAAGAAGAATATCTTCTTTCTGTTATAATGTAGCACAACTAAATGTGTTGGACTTTTTGATCACCTGTAGGTCATCGTTGTTAGTAACAAACTGCACAACACGGAACCATATGTCATCGCTAATGAAGTCTCCTGCCTTTTCAATCAACTGAAGAATCACATCTACATACCTGGAATGTTTAAGCAAACTAGTTATTTTGTACGGAATAACAACCAATCATTTGATGAAGCTACTGTACACAAAAGAGAAGAAAACACTGAGGTAGAAATTCTTCATTATTAAGCATATGCGTTAGTACCCTGCTTCCATCCAATATGCTTACCATGACAGATCAGGAGCAAACTTCTCAGCAAGAATGGCAGCTTTGAGTGACAATTCCTCACGCATTTTGAAATCAGCTGAGCTCAGATACTGGTAAAGAGATGACAGTCAGCAACATTCTCATCTCATACCTAAGCATTTGAGTAGCTATATAGTAAATAAATTATTTGAGGAATCAAAGTAATAGTTTTTCCATGTTCAAGACTTTAGCACCTGCAACATTCTTCAACAATGTCCTTGCATTTGTTACATCACACATACCATAAAGCAAATCAAGAGCTCGCCTACAGATACTGGAAAATTCACACTGGCATTAGTCAAAGAAAATGGATCTTATGAATATACAATTCGGAGCACATATAGTTCCATGTTTAGAAATTCAAGGCTTTAGGTACAGATGAAGGTTTAAGTCTTGAATCAAGTGGGTAACTTGTCATTTTAACTGGTCAGATGAGTAACTCATAACAAGAGAACTATACAAGGTGATTTTCAAGCAAGGAACACTTGGCATGTCTTAGATGGCGCCAACTCAAGTTACATAAATTTGAGCCTGTATACAAATAGTTCACAGAAGATAATCATAGCAATAACAATTTAAGTGCAATCAATACTTAAAAAATTGCGAAATAAAAAACCCAACCTGATATCAGGATCTTTCAACGATGTGATAATTTGTGCCTGATGTCTTTTTATTATCTCTTGCACATCGGCAACTATTAGCATCCTAGACATATTTTCCTGCAACCAAGCATTTAAAATCTATAAGTAAATCATAGGTTAAATATAACCACCCCGATCTGGCACATGCAAACATAATCTCTTGTCTGCTAGCAAGATCATTCAAGGAGAACTAAGTAGTTATATTTCCATAACTTACCAAACCAAGATATCTAATATTTGGTTCGCGAACAGCAATGAATTTCCCAAGAAGGGCAACACACTGAGACAACATCTCCTTTTCAGCATCAAGATGCATGACCTGTAATAAGGAGTGCAAATGTACAACACAACTCAGAAAGAAGTCCTTGAACATGATAGTAAAGAAGATAGTGAGTTGGGTATTAAGTTTATACTTTAAATGATCTACATGCATAGAGGAATCAGAAGAGGTTCCCAAGAAGGGCAACACACTGAGACAACATCTCCTTTTCAGCATCAAGATGCATGACCTGTAATAAGGAGTGCAAATGTACAACACAACTCAGAAAGAAGTCCTTGAACATGATTAGTAAAGAAGAATAGTGAGTTGGGTATTAAGTTATATACTTTAAATGATCTACATGCATAGAGGAATCAGAAGAGGGGTAAACTAATAGCTAGAAATATGTCATAAAGAGGCAAGAAATAAGATAAGTTACTCTCGAAACCACTATGCTTTTCTTTCCTCATGTGCATGTGCAGAGTAAGGGTGTTATCATCCATATACTTCTATTTCATATCTACACCAGGGCAGGAAAGAACAGATGAAAGCTAAAAAGGCGCATACTATGTCTTTTCATGGGATAGAAGACAAGAGACCCACCTAAAAACCTATTTTGATGAGTTTCAGCAAGATTTTCATACTAATGTCTATTTGAGCTTGACAGACTCGATCTTTCTAAAACCACTTAATGCCAAAAAAATGTCTTTGATAATAAATATCACATGCTAGAGCCAAAATTCAGAAGTAAACTCACAAGGGCAAGGGCTTCAAATAGGACAGCATGTGATGCATTATTCTTGTTAACGTTTTTCACAACATCTGTTCCCATTAATATACGTTGTAGGACCTGAAATCAGCCAATTCAAGTTCCATTAATATCAAAATAACCTTAACAAAAAACAAAAACTATACAGGGAAGTTTAAACCTCAAATAATGTTCTTCTCGTATTTGGATCTTCAATGGTAGGAAAATACTGAAGAGCCCTCATTGTCTTAACCTATTATAACAGAACGATAACAACAAATTAAAATCTACCAAATATGAGTCAATGACAATTACTGATAAACAAGGTCATCAACTCTAACATACAGATAGGAAAAACAAGGGAAAGAATTGGACACAATTACCATATACCCAAGTGCAAACATATCCAAGGGAACAAGATCCAATTGAAACAAACTTATAAACACAAATTAGACCAGGCACATGACTTATTTCTGATATAAGCATCAAATTCATAGGAGTTATAAAAATGAAGTAGGGCAAACCTGCAGCCAGGGAGATGGGATACCATAATAAGTATATTCCTGTGGAACATCTTGGTTCTTTGCAAGGCGTTCCAATATTTTGACACACTTTGGAAGGCAAGTCCAATAAGCTTCATGATTATTTGATACCAAAGAAACAAGAAGGCTCATAGAAGCTGTCAAAACACCAAGATCACGCTCATCTAAAAGCTGCGCCATCCGATCCGCCCTAAAACATAGGGAAAGAAAAGTAATTCAGCAGAAGCACATCTTAATATCAAAAAACAGTCAATTGGGATAAAATTGTTAACATTCTAGCATACCAGCCATCGACATTGACAACATCTGGATTTTTCTTAAACAATCGCAGTAAACATAATGCAGCTTTTTTCCGTACAAGTGGTCTGCAGCTGCTAGACAGCTGAAACATAGATTCAGCAAGTGTAAAATAATTTTATAAAAGAATAACAATATCAAAAACCTGAACAAAAGCAATATGGAAATCCTTAGGCGTCCAAAAAATCAGCCCAACAAAAGGTAACAAAAGTGTAACCAGAACATCAATAACTAAAAACTTTACAGACTATAACGCAACATCCGAGGCCAAAGCAATAGAAAACGGAGTTCCTTGGTGGCATTTGATTAACAACAAAATCATAGTAATATAACCACCTGTTGCAGATCCAAATAATGAGCTACAATATAAATCATAAAGTGATGAATAATATTTGGGTAAGTGAAAATGAACTCCCCTTGAGAAAAGAGAAAAAGAAAATTCTTTTTTTTTATAGGAATAATAGGCCTCATTAAAAACCTCCCTCATAGTTAACTCTTGGAAAGAGTAACTATCGAAAGGAGGAAAAGAGTGCCTTAGTTTATTGAATAGAGAAACTATTACAATAAATTATACCAATACATTTAGGCCATCAGAATAAAACTATAATCTTAAAACACCCTATAAAAATATCCTTACAATCAACCAATCCCACCCTTAGCTAATTTATCTGCTTCCCAATTACATCCCCCTAGGAATCCATCGAATAATAACCGCCCTCTCTTGAACTAAGGACACAATATCCTCAACAAGTGAACTGAAGAAACTAGGAACAGAATCCAGTCTACAGCAGATTTACAGTCACTTTCTAAGATCAATCTTCCCTTTACCGCCCAATCTGATGATAGAAAAACGTCTAGGCCTTTCTTAATAGCTTTTAGTTTAGCCAACAGAGGAGGGCCTGGACCAATACTAACAGAGAAGGTCGATAGGATGATGCTATTACAATCTCTCAAAATACCACCAATTCCTCCCTCCATCCCATCAAACTTGACAGCCCCATCAACATTAAATTTATAAAAGTCTATAGGGGGAGGCTGCCAACTTTGTTTCGAACTCCTGTGTGTATTCTGGTAACCAAACCTGTCTGCTAAAGAGGAGTCCCCTACCAACAAATCAACTTGTATTTGGATATTAGGAAACTTTGCTAGAAACCATCTAGCCAACCTAAATCTTATTAGGAAAAAGAGAGAGGTTATATCAAGGCTAGAATTATCAAACACTACTGAATTCCTAGCTTTCCAAATAGACCAAAGAACTACTCCCAGAATGAATTTCCAAATGTTCGATTTTCTATTTAGATCAGACCATGAACTTAGCAAAACATGTGGATCATTAGGCAAAGCTGTATAGATGCCCCAAATCTTCAACATTCTGTTCCAAATATCCCCTGCAACTGAACATGAGAAAAAAAGATGTTGGATTGTTTCTTCATTCATTTTACATAGTGGACGTAGTGCGTCTTCCATAGGAACCCACCTTTTCTTCAGCTCATTTCTGACTGCCAATTTCTTATGTATGATTTTCCAAAGGAAGGTTTCTACTCTAGGGGGAGCTAACCCTGACCAAACCCATCTTTTCCAAGAAAAACCAACTCCTTGACTAATTGATAGAGCTACCCTGCAGGATTTCACCAAGAACAGACCATCCTCCTTCCCCAGACCAAGAAAGAAAATCCTCCATTGAATCAGATAAATTAAACCAATTTAGTGCTGCCATTAGTTCGATCCATTGGTCCAATTCTCAATCACATAAGCTTCTTCTTGTTTGAACATTCCACACCCATCCATTACATCAAAGCAACCAAAATCTGCCACCTTACCCTTTATTGTTTGATAATGCAAATATCCTGGGAAATTGAATCTTCAGGGGTAGGTCATTGACCCAAACATCATTCCAAAATGAAATCGACTTGCCACTTCCCAATTGAGTTTTAGTATTCGATCTCAAACATCCTCCAATATCATCATCTTTCATATAATTGTTCACAATTCCTTTCCAAATCCAGGAATCTTGAGTCGAAACAACGTTACTAATTGACAGAGAAAAGTACTAGCATTGTGTTTGCTGCATATCATCCTTTCCAAAGTGAATCTTTCTCATTTGCAAATTTCCACACCCATTTACCCAACAAAGCCCTATTTATAATATTCAAATTCAAAATTCCCAAGCCACCATCTTCCAAAGGTTTACAAACTGCCTGCCAACTAACCCAGTGCATTCGATTTTTGTTTGAGCTTTCCCCCCAAAGAAAGTGAGCCATCAATGTATTAACTTTCTGCCTTACTTTGAGCGGCATTTGAATATGGATAAGAAAAAATCGGTAATGATGATAATACCGATTTTATAAGCAGTAATCTGCCCGCCATTAACAATGAATAAGCCTTCCAACCAGCTAATTTGTTGTTAAAATTCTGTAAAACCGGCTCCCAAAGTACTTCAGAGTTTTTCTTTGCACCTATAGGTAAGCCAAGATAATCTATAGGAAAACAACCCACTGAGCATCCAATATCATTCGCCCATTCATTTAAGGTAGCATCTTCAACATTTATACCAAACAATTTACTCTTAGATAGGTTTAAATGTAACCCTGTCATTAAACTGAAAATCCTTAGCACTCTTTTGAAGTTATGAATGTTAGTAAGAGAGTCATGGCAAAACAGAATCAAGTCATCAGCGAATTGTAGGTGAGTCAAAAGGAAAGGATTAGCTGATCTACCAATATCAAACCCCTGGAAAAGTCCCAAATCAGAAGCTTTAATCACCATTAGATGTAGGAGTTCACCAATTAGATTAAACAACAGAGGGGAAAGACTGCAGCCTTGTCTTAACCCTTTTGTCATTGGGAACTCCTCAGTAGGAGAACCATTTACTAGAACCGAAATTGAGGCAGAAGATAGACAATATTCAATCCAAGAAACCCATTTCTCCCCAAAACCCATAGCTTTCATTACTTTAAGAAGGATCGGCCATTCAACCGTATCATAGACTCTTCGAAAATCAATTTTGAAGACTACCCCCTTCCTACCTTGCTTCCTCCAATAATCTATACCTTCATTAGCTAGGAATGCACAGTCAAGAAGTTGCCTACCAGGAATAAATGCGAACTGATACGGGCTAACCAAATCTTTTATACAAGAAACCAATCTTTTGGATAGAACTTTAGAAATGATCTTGTATAAACTGCCAACAAGGCTAATTGGCATGTTATCTTCTAAGCTTTCTGGATTCAGTTTCTTAGGGATTAGGGAAATGAATGCATGATTAACCCCATGGTCCCATTTTCTTCCAGTATAGAAATCAAAGACAAACTTCATAATCTGCTCCTTTAACATAGGCCAATACTTCTTGAAAAATCCCATAGTAAAACCATCTGGTCCAGGGGCTTTATCACTAGCTGATGAAGAAATTTCTTCCCAAACTTCCTGTTCTGTAAAGCTCTCAATTATGTAAGTTTGGTGTTCGATGTTATAAATTACAAACACTTCTATCCTATTCTAATTACATTAATGATGTCTAGAACCTCAAAAAGTTTTTCTTATCCTTACCAAGGTTAATGCCAGGCACTGAGAAGTCTCATTTCGACCAATTATATCATTGCGTACAGTGTTGATGGCTAGTCTCAGAAAATCATGATTTTCATTGAGCAAACATGATGTCACAATGTATCCCACCTGAAGCCGATTATAGAACAAAAGTTAAGAAAACCATAGAGAAAAATAATTAGTAGAGAAAATGTTAACATGCAGATTTGAACATCAACCATTTAGAGCATGATAATATATCATTATTACAACAAACCCAATAAGCTACATTATTTGAAAAGGTTACATGAGTATCCATATATTATCCAGGCTTCCAAAATACATGGTTAAATTGATATTGTGAGCCCCATTCAAATACTCATAAGGATCAATATTCTACTAAATTATGGCGATCTATAGTGCTTAGAAAGAACCAATCACTTGCCAGCTTTACTGTTGCAGAAAACTCGTTACATGTAACAATAACTGACATGAATATAAAGAATAAAGCTTTCATGGTAGTGCAGATTCTAACTACTGAAACATAGCTGAGATCTTTCGACAAGTTATCTTGTTTATACATTCAAGTTTTGTTGGCCCTCTCTCCGTCTTTCTTTCTCAAAGGGAAAGGATGAAATGATAAAAAAGACTTTAGGCCTTGGTTTACAACTTTTCTCATTTACTGTTCTTTCGAGCTCTTAAATAAGGATGTCACTTCCAGGGCACAGGTTCAAAAGGTTTCTCTCCATTTAATGTCTCGTGGATATGACACTAATCAAATTAAAGAGATAACAAAACTGGATCTGACCTGCTTTTCTGGATACTTTGGTGCAGATATCAAGGAAACAGCTTCCATATGACCGAAATCGACGTCATAACCCAGCATGTAAATGTAAAGCATTTTCCAAACATATTTCTTCTTAGCATATGGTGTCAATCCCTGTCAGAACATAAGCTTTCAATAACAAACTGCTCACTCATCTTGGAAAGAAACTAAAAAGACATCATTACCAAAGCACTAAATTGTTCCATGAAAAAGTTTCTAGAGGCCTAGAGGGAATGAGCAGTGTTTGGAAAATTTAGGCTCTAACATTTAAATTTCACATGAAAGAATGAGCTAAACTCCTCCATAATAAGTTAAGTAGTTAACTACGAAAGCAGGGGAAAAAAGAAAAGAAACTTCATGTAAAAACAAGGTTACTTTCTTGGAGATGGAGACCCCACCAAGATTCACCCAACAACACTTAATAAATAAATATGCAGATTCACGTAAAAGAATGTATAACATATCATTCTAGAATGTAGGAAACAGGAGAAAATACTCAATGTGAAACAAAAGCAAATTCAATTTATGTTTCTTATTGAGGTTTGAATCTGATTTGTATGAACCTCTACAAATCAAACATGACAAACTAGTAAGATGATATGACTCAGACTAAGGGAAGAAAATTTCTCAACAAGGCAAAATTTCAAAGGTTTGACAATATAAAACTTGGGAAGGAAAAAAATACAAAATACTGTAAAATTTAGCAGTAATCATACTAAAGCACAAGTTAATCTTTTCAACTAACAACAGTAGTAAGAGAGGAAGGACATGTTCATCAGGTTGGGAACCAAATGTTTTTCCCCTCAACATAGAACAAAATAAGGAAATGCAAATGGAAAAAGCCCAGATAAGCACTTCATAAAAAGTGCCAAAAAGAGGAGGTTGATGGAGATGGAGAGGAGAGAAAGACGCTCTAACATCAAATAAAAGAAAATCAAATGCAAGGACCTCTTCTAACTATCACAAGTGGAAAGATTTATAAAAAGAAAATTTTCAGTTCCAGTATGCCATGGGATTGGTAGATAGGTTCATCAACTTATGGAAACTCATCTTTGAAGGATAAATCCTCACTAACAGATGCAATTTTAAAATTTTGACAACTGTTTGGCTCATTAAACGTGGTTCTGCATGAATATATATCTTCCTGGCCTTCACAGCCAAGCTGGTGAGAACTGACTCTTCACAATGAGTCTAAGACCTCATTAAGCAGTGAGGAAACTTATTAAATGAAATATATTTGCTTGTAACCATATATAATATATGCTTCTAATAATTGCAATATGCTTATCTGATTAGAGTTTGCTAGGACATCCCTGCCTACAGAGTGTCATGCAGTAGAAATGTTCCAGAGGTTCACTACTTCATGTAACGTCCTTAACAGGAGCTCAAATTGTAAAGAGTTCCTCAGGATTAACTAGCAAAATACTGTCTATTACACTATACAGATTTAGAATTCTTAAGATATGAGATCCAATCCTCACTGCAAATCTACATAAAATATTTCAAAATACGGTTACCGCGTAGGTTTAGTTAGCAGAAAAATGGAAGTGCTTATGAAGATCGCAAATCCTCACTCTAACAGCTGCTACTACTGTTATGAATCAACGAGACATCCTTTTCCTAAAAAACATATACGCAATTTATTTGCAATAGGTTGCTGTAAATAATCTACCAAAATCGAAACACTTATAGCGTTTACAAACGCATAGACTTTACAGCTTAACTAAGTTCACGTTTTTCTCTCGAACGAAATAAAAAAATAACGAAGAGGTACATAAAACTTAAAAGTAAGTCCGATCATTTCCAAACACGGAATTTAAATAGAGAGGAAAAAATAGCTTGGACACCCTAACCTTTTCCTTTTTGAATCGAATACGGATGTTGCCGAGCTCTTTATCGACGCGTACGCGTTCTAGCTCTTTGTTCTGGCAATTCCGAATGTCGCTAATGAAAATTGCGAGCCCTCTCATCCCGTGCATTGACATTCCGGTTTACTGATCAGATACACTTCTTCTTCCTTTGGGATCTGCCTCTCAATTTTCCAGATCTTTCTCTCTTGTATTTCCTTTCAAGTGCAACGGCGAAATCGACCAGGCATCACAAATTTACAATGGAGACAAAAATGAGCTGTTGAAAATTAACATGAAAATGGAAATATGAATTTTGGAAATTAAAAGAAAAGGAGACTATATATTGTTGGGTTTTCTGATCTAAAAGGAGCAACAAAATTTGAAAAAAAAAATCCGTCGAGAAGAGCTGGAGATAGTATTGTTAGTCGGATCGGGTTTTAATTTGATTCGAATTTTCATCTGTTATATATATATATATATATATATATATATATATATATATATATATATATATATGTATATATCCAAGTTTCAATCGGGTCTTGGATCGGCTCAAATTTTGTTTTTATTTAATTTTAATATATTTTTTCTTATCCGTGTTAACATTTTGTTAGTTCGAATAAAATTATACAAATAAATTATTATTATTATTATTATTATTATTATTATTATTATTATTAGAGAAGAAATGGAATCAAATTCAGGATCTTAATCTACTCTAACCGCTAAACTAAACTCAAAACTTGTGATAGTTCTTCCAAATCTATATTAATTTCATCATCTCCGCCTATATTGCTAACTGTTTATTATTAATTTTAAGGTAAACTACTTATTTAATCATCCGGTTATTTTCGTTATTCTATTTTAATAACTCAACTATCTTTTTCAATATCATAACAATACTTATATTTTTGTTTCGTTTTGATCACAAAGGCATAAGTTTAACGATGATTTTAGGAAAAAAATAATTATGTGACTAAAAAATAATATCGGGAATAATTAAATGACTAATATTTAATTTACCCTTAATTTTATTATACTAACTTTTAGCTTAATTTATTATACTAACTTTTAGCTTAACCACGTTTACAGGATTATTTTCAACCAATTCTGACCTTAAAAATTGGGGAATGCTTGACTATTTTAATCATCCAAAATAATTGGGGGGAAAAAACATTATTTGCAGAAATGTGCTAAAATAAGAAAGATGATTATGGCTCCTTTCCCTATGAAATATACATTATATTTGGGTGAGAGTAAAAAGCTATAGTCGTTTTTTCGAACATGTTTCTGTCTCCCCTTGTAACTGCTGTCTTGCTTGAAGTTGGCAGGCGAAACTACTAATACAAAGCTGATTAATACAAATACTAAAAAAAATGTTCAAATATTGATCCATATCGTGTCATGATCTTAGAAGAATCATAATTATCCTGTAATTCACTGGATCATAATATTTCCAACCAAATGCATACCCGAAAGAACAGTTTGATCACACCTATTATTTCTATGGAGAAACAGTCTAAAAATTCTACATGGAAAGGGGGAAAACATTCCATCCAGAGCTTTCAAAGTGGTACATATCGAGTATCAAAGAATAGTAGCAACAAAAACAATATCAACTACCATCTCCAAAAGAACAATTTGATCTTACAAGTTTTAAGCACAATTTCTATTAAGAAAATAGTCTAAATCTACATGGAAAGGGGAAAGGATTACATCCATTCAACATGAGAGCCTTTGCTTGTGTCACGCCCCCAAAACCTTCAAGCCAGTTTGGGCTTGAAGGTTCTGAGGTGCAACATGCACCCTGAAAATGTTCAGGGGTGCATGAGCAATGTTCTTCTTACAAAACTGGGGTCAACCCCTAAAGAAACCGTCCCCAACCCAAGCTGGATCACTTCAAACTGGTATGGTATAAATGTCTTTATGAACGAGGAAAAGCAGGCAGCCATTTGGCAAAGTAATGCGGTGAAGAAAGAATTTCATGAGAAATCAATAGAAAAGAAATTCAGAAGGTTATTTCAACTTCGGAGACATTTCTTTCGATGGCTTTGAAGCTCTTCCATTGATTGCAATATTCCCCACTCCAGCCTCCATGGACTCTCTGTCATCCTTCTCTTTCCTTTTCTTTTGAGATGTACTGTCATCTGTGCACTGTTCATGAACTGTTGCGGAAGGTTCTAGCAGTCCAGGACCAGCACTGATCCATGGATGGTTGAGGCATTGAGCAGCAGTGGGTCTCTTTTCAGGGGCAAAATCAAGTATTGGAATGAGAAAGTCAGCCATGTCTGTAGCATCTTGCTCGCTAAAATCATACTTTTCCATAAGGACCTTATTGAGAGGCCAAAAACGTAATCGGCGAATATGCTTCAAGTCTCCATGTCTGCTGAAAAAATCCCGAGAGTAGCGTCCACTTAATGCAATCTGGAGAAAATTGTTGGACACTCAAACGGTGAGATTTACAACCACAATACCTTAAACTACAAGGTTTACGGTGTAAAACATTCAAATATTAACTTCATTCCCTTGAAACAAAGGGAAGATGACAAATTCATTCCTTCGTAAGGCATGTGTTATTCATACCTTGCGTGGCATCACTCCAAGAAGCTCCATCATCAATGCCAAGTGATCCTGGAAATGAAAGATGTAAGTCAAGGGGAAAAGGTGACAAGAAAATCTGTAATGGCCTCCAGAACTCAACATAATTAATATTGAAAAAAAAATTAAGGGTGGGGCTCATCTCAATTTATGGTGGTCTTTCGATTTCTAAGAATTTCTTATGGTTTTCACCGTTGCAAAAATAGGAAACAAGTAGGTAGTCACATCGCTTGTAACATAAAGAAAGCTTACTCCAGACATAAAGAAGCAAACCTTATTTAGTGTACATCTAAAGCTAATGAAAACTTACCATTGATTTTCTCCTGTCCTTTTTGAAGGAGGTAAAGGTGTAAGGATTATTCTATACTTTATATGTAAACGAATGCAAATCAGAACAATCTTAAAATGAAAATAAACATGCATCAAGCAATGCGAGGTCTAGTATTCACTACGGTGTAAAATGTCCTACAGGAGATGCTGATATTAATTCAAATAGTGCATGACCATCATACATGAATAACCACAAGGTCCACTGTAGTTGGGACTTGGGATTAAGAGGCACCCAAGACTAAGTATCCAATGAATTAAAACATAATGCAAGAACGAAAGTAAAATGGCTTCTGCATACCTCATCTCGATCATAGTTTTCACCACTGTGAGGATCAAAAAGAACATCACCAGTAGCCAGTTCAAAACAAATACAAGCAAATGACCACAAGTCAGCTGAAGTTGAATACTTGGATCCAAGGATAACCTCAGGACATCTATACTGCCTGGTTTGAATAT
Organism: Hibiscus syriacus; assembly: GCF_006381635.1. Classification (NCBI taxonomy): domain Eukaryota; kingdom Viridiplantae; phylum Streptophyta; class Magnoliopsida; order Malvales; family Malvaceae; genus Hibiscus; species Hibiscus syriacus. The sequence goes on from NW_024063176.1 coordinate 2,248,298, forward strand.
CATTTGTAAATTGTTTATATATCCAGCAAGCATTGCCAAAATCAACCAGTTTACATTTAAGATCAGCTTCAGCCAACAGTCTTTTCCTTATTGCACGGCTCCCCCTTCTATGGTTCTCCTTTCCTCGGTTACCATTGTTGATTCCATCACTCCTTGCATCATCTTTAACCACAGAATTTTTTGGTTGTCCACCACAAACTTCATTTGATTTAACATCAGCATTGGTGTCTTCTGTGCCACCAGTCTTGGAATCTGTCTCAGTTTCCTCCAAAGGTTCGTTTCCTACACAATCTCGAGCTGCCTTCTTAACCTTCTTCCGATTTTTTTTTTTCTGATTCCTTGTCAAATCTCCATTCGAACTCTTTACTTCTTTTGAAGCAACAGTCTCCAGGACAACCTTATCCTTCCTAGACGGAAGGATGAGAGATGCACCAGATTTCCTAGGATCTCTCGATGGATCAATCATTGACAAAAGCAACACATTCTCTGGCTTCAAATCGGTGTGAATGATTGAAAGTTCACGGTGTAAATAATCGAGACCCGTCAAAATATGACGGCAAATCTCTTTGACCATATGAAGTGGAACCCCCCGATAATCACTGTATTTGATAAGGGTCAAAAGGTTATCCCCCAAGTACTCAAAAATCATACACACATGGTTCCCATTAGGCCCTGAATGCTTAAAATGATCCAAGAGCTTCACGACACACTTTTGATCTTCTGGATCTCCCTCAGCTATCTGTTTGAGGATCTTTATCTCGTCAATTGCTGCCTCGGTGTAATGCTGAGCACTCTTTTGAATCTTCAAAGCTACATAACGCTACAAACAATAAATTCTCATATGGTTAACGTGTTGAACCATGGAAATCAAAAGGCGATGGCTGATCCAGTTCTACATTACGATGAAATTTAAGGAACAAAGAATCTTATAACCTAAACAAGTAACATAACCATATATAATCACGGTGACAAGAATCGTAATGGATATGTCTCAACAAGAGAACTATATGTAAAAAAGAACTATATGTAAAAAAGAGAAAATTATCTCTGATGGGAAAATGAAGGGTATCTGAAGCTCAATTGCAAGGAGGCAAAATCTTGGACTCTTCACAACATTAGCTGCAGAAATAAGACCCTTCAATTAACCAAGAGCAATGCCCATTGCAGCATCTTTAACAATGACATCTTCCAATGTTCTTATACACACTCAAATAAGATATTCCATAAGAAAATCCAAAACTATCCCATTTCCCCCCTAAAATAACAATTCACCTTACTAATGATTAACCAGATTAACCAACTTTCCATATAAAAAAAAAAGATAAATCTTTTACCATAAGAAGTAAGAAGGGACAAAGAGAAGCTGAAAAGCAATAAAAAGAAGAGGAAAATACCGATCTTTGAGTATCCCAAGCGAGCCAGACCGTGGAGAAATGACCCCAACCAAGCTTGCTCTGAATCACATAGCCACCGTTCTTGAAAGTGTCACCAATACGCACCGCATGGTACCCTCCTCTTCTGTAATCTTCAGTCCCTTCATCTTCCGATGAGTAATCACTGACTTCACTTCGATCTCCATTCTTATCCTCAGCCATCTCCAAAACAAATAGGGTATTGAGATCTAAAGGTTCCAATTAAATTCAAATTAGCTATCAGAAGGCTGGAGATATTGAGTTCAAGACGAGAGAGAAATTATTAGAGGAAATTAGGGTTTCTGGAGAAATTTGAAGGTAAAAAACATAAAAGGAGGCCACCCAGAAGGTTGTGATGGCCCTTATAAGCTTTGGGGACTTGTGGGGAAGTGTTCTTGTGGTTTGAGATTCACGCGCTCAGAGTTGCGTTTTTTCTTTAGATTTAAGTGAGGTCGGGTTGAGGTTGAGGTTGTCCCAAGTATTAATGTACCATACCATCTTGGGTCCCACGCTTTGCCTTGTTGGCAAAGTCATCCTCCATGCATTCTTTTGTAATTCTTCATACTGAATTTAACCATCTAACTATAATTTTTTTCTATTTTAATACTTAACTTGTTATTTAAATTATTTTAATACTCAAGCCGAGAAGAATGAAAAAGGAAGATGAAGGCCGTGCAAAATTAAATCGATGACCTTAGGACCTCGAATAATTTTGGGGTTGATTGGTTTATAGAGGAGCACAACCTTCTCATGCACCACATATAGAGCACTTCTTACCCATGGAACTTGAGACCCCACAAACTATATGTCCCGATACATAAATTGTATGGATATCACGGGGGAGGGGGGTCCCATGAATTAAAATTCAGAGTCTTCCCCACCACTCTCCGTAGGGAAGTGAAGAACTAGTATGACTCTATGCCCACGATAAGCGTAGGTAACTTCAAATAATTGTTGCAAATGTTTGTTGGCCAGTTCTTGACCAATAGAACAATCTACCACTCGCCAACAATCTCTATGTATGTCAATGGTTTTTAGCACGATCATCTGATGTACGCCCTAATAGATAACAGGCCAACAAAGATCAACAAGATGATTGAGGTGGCCAACATATATTGTAATGACCTGACTTATTGAGTTAACGTTCGATCATTGACTCAAGTTAATGATGGATCATTTGTTTTATTTTATTTAATTACTTATTTCACCACCTTTTTCAAACCTCTCTTTTATGTCATCTTTATCTTTTTCTCCTTTATTTTTTTCTTGTTTGTCGTGAGAGAGAGAATTGGGGGGTGTTGAGTTTTCTCACCATTTCGCCCTCTAAAATACAAGGGGTAAAGTTAAAATCTCTATATTATGATGGTAAGAATTTTAAGAAGTTAAATACGAGTTGTCTTGCAAGGAGGATGTTAGTCTAGTTTTATTAAGAAGAAACGACAATCAATTCTAATGTATATTTTAAAAGATTCGAATTTCTTAGTGATGAAAGGTCATAAAATCTTGATAGCAAAATTATCATAAAACAGTTCTAGCAGTGACTTTAAAAACTCACCGAAATTCCACAAGATAAATTAAAAAGTGACCCTTATATTTATATAACTACATGTAAATATATTTTCGTTTAAAACAAACAATTCTCTATTCCGATCCATATATTAGGAGTTGTAAATTTTTGAGTGAGTGAAGATTAGAATACAAGGCATCAGTCTGTTTTAAAAAATCAACAATGAGAGTAACTTCAAAAATTCATCATAAATTGTACGAGTTAAATCTGAAGCTATAATTTATATGATTAGGTCATTGAATCTTTCTAATGAAATAAATGAAACTTGATTTGGTATTGTATATTATTAACTACATACTTGTCTTTGAAGACAATGCAAGCTATCATATTTCTAATACTCATGTTTTATGGTTTATTAATGGTGAAAATCCTTTTTAAAAAGATTGAGTGATTCATTTAGATTATTTATCTTCCATAATCTATTAAATAATCAAACTATACTTAGTAATGGTGATTTTAATGTCAAAAATCTTAATCAAGAATAAACATTTATAAAAGATAATTACTTCTAAATCGAGAATAACACTAATAAGAAGTTAATGAGCTATGTGTGGTAAACGATTTATTTATGTGCCTATATTGTATAAATTTTCCATAAGCATTTTTTTACTCGAATTAAATCCAGTGTGCATATTTTTCAAATCATATCAATTTTCAAATCGCGGTGAAAGTTTTATTATGCATATGTGCAATAGATCTCATTCGAGTAACACTATTATAAATTCTTTAAACAAAACAAAAAAATATTTATTTAAGAATCAAACACATGAATAAAAAATTTGAACAAAATCTATCTCATTTCACCTATAATAAATAAAATATATTTGAATTTGACATAATCTATTATACATAATTTTGTTGTTGCACAACTAGAACATATGCGTTGCTATGTATATATGTGGATGGATGACCCTTAACTCGAGAAATTCACTCAATTCCGATAAAAAAAATGTAATCTGTAATAAATTCAATGTGTGGTGTCTACCAACGATGATCAATTCATGGTCACCCACAATCGATCGAATGATACTCATAACTTGTGGTCTGCTGTTAGAAACTTGTTTTACATACATCACGTTGCAAACATTACTAAATCCATTACGCTTGGCATCTCTCAATATCTCATTACACTAAAAATTGCATCCGACAAAACCTGGGGGAAGCAATGAAAAGAAGATTAGTGTTTTATTAATAAAAGCACCGTATAGTGACACATGGATTCAACTGAGATCGATGTTGATTCTTATTACCTCACTGTCTTTGAAACTGGAGAAATATGAGAGCTCTACAATGCCTTTGCTGCACAAAATGAGAGAAAATGCCAAGGAGTCTCTCAAAGGAATCTTGCTCCAAAATGAAGCTACGAAACATGATGTGAATTTGGCAAGGAATGTGACAATAACAAAAACACAAGTAAATTTGACTGCAGTCGGATCAACCAACATCTTCTTTGGATTAACTCTCATTGTAGATGTAGTTACATAGATTACTAGAAAGATACCATTGGCTAAACAACCAAACTTTTCTACTAGGGTAGATCCTAGTGGCGGTCCTTCGGGGACAACCAAACCAATAAGAAAAGCCCCGAGTAATGGACTACGATCGAGCCAATTAGTAAACATACCAGATGCTAAAGCTAACATCACAATGTTCACAATATACGCTTCCTCGATCGGCCTGCCTTCGGGTGTTGTTCTAATTACCCAAAACATCCATGGACGAACCACACAAAAAAGAAGAAATAAGTAAAAAATCGTTGCTCCTGCCAGTCCCACTGCCAATAATGGTGACACAGCCCTACATTGTGCTAAAGAAAAGCATTCATATAGTAATAAGCTTCTCAAGTCACTTACGGCCGCTGCTGATAGGGCTAGTCGTCCCAACTCTGAATTTCGGATCTTGAGCTCGCTGAGGATCCATGCGATGACTGAAAAATATGTCACAGATTCAGGGATTGTCACAACTAGTTCCATTGTTATTCCTTCACTTTGATTAGGCATTTTGTAGGTCTCTTGAACAATTATACTAACCACAAGAGGACATAAAAGGGATACAATGCCAATCACTAGGACTCTCTTTGTTGTTGTGAATGCCAACCTCATGTCCATTTTGAATAAATATATCTCGAAAACTTTCTATTTCCCCTAGCACTGCAGGCCCCATGATCATGCCGGCCTAGTCAACAAAAGTTAAAAGAAAGATATTAGTCACAAATTAAGGTAACCTTTCACTTGATCGCCATGCAGGGAAACCCAAGATAAATATAAAGGGCAAGAGAGAAGCAAAGTTGTAGGTAATTAATTAACATACAAACATTTGTGAGGCAAACATGGTGATTCCAAGAGGCTTGAGGATGACATAAATGACATGAGTGACCATGAATATCAAGATCACCTGTAACTCAAAAAGCGGTAATGAATACGTGAGAATCACCGAAGGAGAAGCCAGGTTTTCCCAGATACCGACAGAATTGACCTTAGGCGGCAAACGCAAGCAAACTTCGAATGTCCTAATCCCATTGAGAAGAGGTGGTGCTTCAACCATGATGATCACTAAGATTATTGTATTAACGAAGGGAACATATGAGAATTGGATGTAATGTTATCATCAGGCTTCAAATACCAAGTTAAAAACAATTTTCTTTATTTTGTTGTTAATGTTAACGATTTCAGGTTGTTTTAACTAGATTTTGGGCAACCCTGTTCTTTGATATATTTACTATGTATATAAAGTTTTGGGTTGGCTTTAATTTAAGTTCCCTAAACCCTTTGAAAATTAAAAGTCATATCGGCTCAAATAGATGGACCGTTAGTGTAGTTTTTTACTTCTCTAGGCTTTTTATTTGTCAAAATTACAATAATAGCAATCTTATTTTGTTTAATAAGTATTATTATTTTATAATAAAAATATTATATTTTTTATTTGTTTTTGTAGATTTTTTAAATTTTTTTGGTAGGGTTGAATTTGGGGTTGCCTCCTCAACTGGTGTTTATTTGATTATTTTATTGATATACTTCTGATTTGAAACTTCATATTGTTTCTCTCGTATTGATAGATGCTCGTGATCACTCCAAAATAGGTCGTACTTGAACTGTGATAAAATCAATTATCAACATGCCGTCATTGTTATATTCATTTAATGATTGATTATTGTAATTAATATATTTCAATTTTTATATACTTCTGTTTTATGAGATTATAATTTCATTGATTCTGACTACTTATCCAATAAAACTAGTTGCTCTTATTACTTAAAAACAATATTAACTTAGTTCGAAATAAACTAATAAAATATAATATAATTGAAGATAGTTATTTCTTTTAATTTATTAAAGAATTTATTTTCTTTAAAATTTTGAAAAAAATAAGTCAAATGATCGGATCAAATTTAAAGTAAGTCAAACTTCTCAAAACGATGTCATTTCAAGGTTAAGAATATTTCTACCAAAATGATATCATTCTAAATTTAAATAGTCATTTTTTTTCTCCTTCTATTTCTTTTCTTTTCCTTCCCTCTTTTCTCTTTTCCCTCGAAATAAATTGATCATCGATGTCTCTTGATTTTATCGGCTGTCGTTCATCAACGTTGATAAAAAAATATTTTAAATCACATTTTAAATTAATTTTTTCATCCTAAACTCAAATCTAATCTCAAGTTTTACTTAAAAAACTTTAGAACTCTCTAGATCTACAAGAAGCTCTTCAAAAATCTACCTCTCTAATCTCTATATTCAACTATTTGATAAAGATATTTTTTTAATATGATTACTTTGGGTTATTTCGCCGTTCAATTTTTTTGTTATACCTCTGAAGAAGACTCTTACAGCGATTTTTCTAATTTGCACACCGTCTCTTCTTTTTCAGCAACTTTGAATCCATCTGGCTGAGTCATGTAGATTTCCTCATCCAAGTCTCCATGTAAAAATGCAGTTTTTACATCCATCTGAAATAGTTCTAAATTCAACTGCGCTACCAAAGCCAATAAATTCTGATGGATGAATGTTTTACAACTGGATAAAATACTTCATTATAATCAACTCCCTCCGTTTGAGCGTAGCCTTTAGCCACCAATCTTGCTTTGTAGCAGATGTTATTCTTGTCAGGAAATCCATCTTTCTTTGCATATACCCACTTGCACCCAATTACCTTCTTTCCCTTCGGAAGACTAGCTAGTTTCCATGTCTGATTCTTTTGAAGGGATTGCGTTTCTTCATTCATGGTGATCCTCCACTTTTTATGTTCTGAACTTTGGACTGCTTCATTAAAAGTGGCAAGAACGTCATCAATTGCAATTGGTGATGCAAAAGAGACCATATCAGCATAACGAGCAGATTGTCTAATGGTCCTCTTTCCCTTTCTGAGTGCAATTGAATCATGTTGTTGTGGAGGTTATTGGGTCTGAACTTCTTCTTCATCTGACTCTTTTTCTACCATAGGAGAGTTAACATTAGTTTCTTTACTAGCTGGGACAATTCTGCTTCCTTCAAACTCCACATGTTTGGGAGTTTCATCTATCTGCTCCAATTTTTCTGAAGTCACATTTCTCAACATGGTAGATTCATCAAAGGTAACATCCCTGCTGAAGATTATTTTCTTTGTTTCTGGACACCAAAGACGATAGCCTTTCACACTAAAGGTGATCCCAAGACCGCCTTTTTTGCTCTTGGATCCAGCTTTGACTTCTTAACATGGTAGTATGCAGTGAAACCAAACACATGTAAGAAATCATAATCTATAGCAGATTCTCCAAACCATTTCTCTAATGGTGTTTTACCACCAATAGCAGTCGATGGTAAGCGGTTGACAAGGTGATAAGCATAGACTAAAGCCTCAGCCTAAAATTTTTTGCCTAACCCAGCATTAGACAACATACACCGAACCTTCTCCACTAATGTCCGGTTCATATGCTCTACCACCCCATTCTGTTGTGGTGTATATATAACAGTGAAGTGCCTGACAATACCTTCTTCTTCACAGACTTTTAGAAATGGATCATTTTTGTACTCTCTACCATTGTCTGTACGGAGACGTTTGATTTTTCTACATGTTTGAGTCTCCACCATCTTTTTCCATTTAAGGAAAAAACCTAGCACCTCATCTTTTGTATTCATTGTATACACCTAAACTCTCCGGGAAAAATCATCAACAAAGGTGACATAATAGTGTGTTCCTCCCAATGAAGTTGTCTTGGAAGGCCCCCATACATCTGAATGAACATAGTCCAAAATACATTTAGTATCATGGATTGTTGTTCCAAATTTCACCATCGTCTTTTTCCCTTTGATACAATGCTCACAAAAAACTAATTTGCAAGCCCGAGCACCCTTCAATAATCCTTGATCTATTAATAATTTCAAGGATTTTTCACCAACATGCCCTAAGCGCATATGCCATAACCTGGTTGCTTCTGACTCCTGCTCATCAGTAGAAGCTATCACTGCTGTTGTCCCAACAATTGTACTACCCAGAAAGTAATACACATCGTTTCTTTTCCGGATTCCCTTCATTATCACCAGTGCACCAGAGATAATCCTCATAATCCCATCTTTTGCCCTCACTTCTAAACCTTTTGACTCTAAGGTTCCCACAGAGATGAAATTTCTCATTAAATCTGGTACATAATGGGCAGCTGTTAAGGTTCTGATTGATCCATCCTGATTCCTCAAGCGAATTAAACCAATCCCAAGTGTGTCAAGAGGAGAATTATTTTCTATGTAGACAATTCCACCTTTTAGTTCTTTAAAATCAAAGAACCATTCTCTATTGGGGTTCATATGATGACTACAAGCTGAATCTAACATCCATGAACTGGAACAGCTGGTTGATGGCGTAGCAGCGAATGCGAACTCTGAATCTGCATCATCATACTCGACCATATTTGATTCTAAGATAGCCTTTCCCCTTTCAGGTTTGCCTTTATTATTTATCCTGGGGCATTCTTTCTTCTAGTGCCCTTTTTCTCGACAAAAGGCACATTCATCTTTGCTCAATCTGGACTTTGACTTCGATCTCCCTCTCCTTCCTTTATTCTGACTCTTCGAACGACCTCTAACAACAAGAGCTTCTGCTTCAACACTTGTGTTTTCTTGTTTGTCTTTCTTTCTCAATTCATAACTATACAAGGCAGCTGTTACTTCACTGAGAGACACATCAACCTTCCCATGAAGTAGAGTAGTTTCAAGATACTCAAACTCATCAGGAAGTGATCCCATCAACATCAGAGCCAGATATTTGTCTTCAAAAGTCACGTCCATATTCATTAGACTAGTCACCAACTGATTAAAGCTAGTAATGTGATCATTCATAGTGGTACCTGGTACATAGTTGAAGCGAAACAACCTCATTTTCATGTAGAGCTTGTTCTGGTCGCTTTTCTTCAAAAATTTCTCCTCCAGTGCCTTCCAAAATTTACTTACAGAAAGTTTCCTTAGAAAATGCATACTTCTGCTCTCTAGAAAGACAACATTGAATAGTACCACATGCTAATCTATTGATCCTCTTCCATTCTTTCTCCTCAATATCATCTGGTTTCTCTCATTCAATAGCAATGTCTAGACCCTGCTGAAATAGGGCATCTAGAATCCCACTTTGCCACATGTTGAAATGATCGGTGCCATCAAAAATCTCCACTGCAAATCTAACATTTGTCACAACATTTCTTGCCAAAATGGAAGATGATGAAGCTGTTGTCGACGATGTGGATGTTTTTGTGTCGTCTGTCATTTCTGTTATAAATTCTATTTAATAGCTGTCAATGCGGAATGTCAATTAGTCCAAGGAAATTTTTTTCGATGTGGAAGATCAGCTTAAGCCGCAATTACATAGCATACTAAAATAAACCAAAAGCTCTGATACCAATTATTGTGGAATTCATGTTAATTTCCACAAATAATAACAAATTCACCTTGAAACTATTATCTAGGTGACTAGTGTGAAAACGATTGTACTAAAAATCACCCCAAGGTAGATTCCCAGGAAAGAGTGGAGGGGTCACAATGGTCCCTCTTAAAACCCACTCTCCTTAGACAGAACTACCAAGACAAGTAATTTTAATAGGACAATAATTAAAAATAACTATATCCGACAATAACTATTAAATAGACATAAAAGAGAACACCAAAATTTAACGAGGTTAGGCCGAAATTATGCCTACGTCCTCGAACACTACTAAAATAATATTTCACTAATAGAGGAAATATTACAAAGAGAGAGAAAGAGTACAAATAGCCTTTAATATAGAAGAAGGCTTATATTTGTGAGATATTAAACTAAGGAGGAGGAGGACTCTATTTATAACAAAATAATTTCTCCTCCTCCTTATACAAAACCAATGTGGGATTCAAAATTTGCCAAAAAACCAACAATTTCAAGGTTAAGAATATTTCTACCAAAATGATATCATTCTAAATTTTAAATAGTCATTTTTTTATTTTCTCCTTCCATTTCTTTTCTTTTCCTTCCCTATTTTCTCTTTTCCCTCAAAATAAATTGATCATCGATGTCTCTTGATTTTATCGGTTGTCGTTCATCAACGTTGATAAAAAATATTTTAAATCACATTTTAAATTAATTTTTTTCATCCTAAACTCAAATCTAATCTCAAGTTTTCCTTAAAAAATTTAGAACTCTCTAGATCTACAAAAAGCTCTTCAAAAATCTACCTCTCTAATCTCTATATTCAACTATTTGATAAAGATATTTTTTCAATATGATTACTTTGGGTTATTTCGACGTTCAATTTTTTGTTATGCCTCTGAAAAAGACCCTTTGGAGACTACCAAACATCTGCCAATAAAGACCCCAAAAAAACTCTATCCTATGAACAGAGCATCTGATATTTCCTTAGAGGCTTCTTACAATCTCTGGAACCATCTTTCACCAAGATCACTCTATAAACTCTATGTCCCTTAGTCTTTGGCGAGACATTTGACAGAGCAAATATGATAGATTGACATCCATTCTTGCATAATATGCCAACATATTGACAGCCCTACCTATTTGTTCCAACTCTTTCATATGCACTACTCATCTTCTCTCTCACTCGTGAATAATCACCGGCTAATATTCGTGTTTGGCTGACATTAGCTCTCTGTCCAAACCAAAAGGAGTTAACCACCAAAGGTTGACAAAACCTACTTGTTCATATCAATAATTGGTACGGTTAGTGTGGAAAACTTTTGACCTACAAGAAGTTGGTTTGAAATGGACCCATAAAACCAAAACGATCAAACCCACCAAAACGATCAAACCAATTTCCCTCATTCTTCCCAAAATCCTCTCAACCTATATAATTTCATTGACAACCAGTAAAGAATCGCTTAGGATCCATCATATTTTGAGTATCACTTTACTTATTATGGTGTGTACAACCAGTTTGGCTAGTATACATGCTAGTATTACTCTAAGTACAATCAATTTTATGGCTTGGAAAACCAGCAAATATAGACCCTTCAAAAGGAGTTGCGAAGCTTGCATGCATAATTTCAAGCTTCTCAGATAACCTATTTACAACTACAACAACAGAACCAACAACAAGAAGATTCCATACAAAAGACTCTCAATGAGTTGTTAAGCTCCAATCGCCAAGGAGGTAGACGTCAAGGAGAAGAAAGGGAAAATGGCTTCATTCGTTGAGGAGCACGGCCAACAGAGGCATATCCATCGAGGGGGCGATAATGAGTACGTACCGCTTCCTATCGACTCAAGCCGAAAAGAATGGAAAAGGAAGATAAAAGGCCAAGTGAAAGCAAATCAATGATCTTAGGACCTCAAGTAGTTTTGGGGCTGGTTGATTTATAGAGGAGCACAACCCTCTCATGCCCCACATACTAAACACTTCTTACCTCTCGCACTTCAAGCTACCTAAGGAAGTCTATGATGGAATTGGAGATCCCATAAACCATTTGTCCCAATCAGGGTTTTAAATAGCGTTCACGGTCGTATTTTCAGTCGCGTTGCGTTTATCGTGGTTGCGAACATAAAGGATGCCATCGCGATCACTGCGGGTGTCGCGGTCGTGAATTTTTTAAAATTCCGCACAACTTATACTAAAACATATAATTATAATTATAATGAGTCATTTTCAATATCTTTAGAATGTTTTCTAAACGAAAATGACATATATATACTATAGTTTAATCAAATAGAAGACTTTAAAAATCCGATGATAAGATAAGATAATTAATGATGTGTTGATGACATTGCGAAAACATTATTATTTAAAAGAAATAAGATGTTCAATCATTAATGTAAGAACATAAAATTATGATGTATAATAATTAAAGACGCAACACGACTAAATTGAATAGAATTAAAATAAAAGTATAAACTTAAAGAACACAAACTTAGGATTAAATTAAATAAAAATTATAGTTTATATTGTAAAATAAGGATTAAATTATAAATTCTAAAAGATTAGAAGGATGATAAATTAATACATCCCTTAAAATATTTAAGAAATTTAAAAAATTAAAAAATATGAAATATGAAATAGAAGTAAACGGCTCAAAAACAATATACTTTTTGTTTTTTGAATTAAAAATCAAACATAAAAAAAAGAACTTACCAGAAGTTATTTAATATTTTAATATAATTTTAAGTCTTATATCTCTATTCTCTTCTCACTTTCAAGTTTAACCTTTCGTTTTTCATAGTTGCCGAGGAACATACTCTACCATATTTTTCACCGATGACAGAAGCTCATAAGACTCAAGATTTTTTTCAAAATAACTTTGTTTTGTCGGCTTGTTTCCTTCTAGGTTTGATCTTTGCCTTGATGACGGGTAACCGGTGAGTCTTCCCGATGATGTGTTTTTTTTTTTTAGAGTTTAAGAGCTTTTTTGAGTGATAATTTCAGCTTTTTTATGTTTTATTCCAATTGTGAGTCTTTTCCGGTTAGATCTTTGCGTTTTGGGTGAGAATTCCAGTTTTTTTTCAGTAACGGTTGAAAACGGTGATAGCGTTCCGTTATCGGCGCTGTCCACCGTTATCCTGTTAAATTACGGGCGTGAAGGACCGTTACCGGCGTGAATCTGTTACCCACCGCTAAACTCAACAATATCGATTTCGGACGGCAGCGCGACTGCAAAATAGCGGACGCGATCGCATTTGCGTTCCGCTATTTGAATCCCTGGTCCCAATACAAAAATTATATGGATATTGTGGGGCTTCCAATGAATTAAAATGCAAGGTCTTCCCCACCACTCTTTGTGAGGGAGTGAATAACTATGCGTATATATAATCTAATGGAGTAATAGTATTTGTTTTTTTGTTAAGGACGATAGTACGGACCTTTTTTACAGTAGTTTGTAACCTAATCATTTGACTTGTCTGAACCGAACCCAGTTTTATGAAAACTGTGATTACTTGAGAATTTAGGACTAAAAGATGTACAAGAAAAAAGATGTGAATAAATATTGTATGTAAAATAATGAGAAATTATTTCATTGATTATTTCCACATCATCAATGGTCCCAACCAATTAAAAAAATCCACATCAATATTCGTTTCCATGTTATTTAAACAAATCAATTTCTTCTTTAAACTTAAATTTAGGGAGTATTTTTAGGATCTTCATTAATGCATTAGAAAAAAATCTATCCATTTGTTCCAAGGTTTTCTGCAATTCTCGTTTCCATAGTTGAACACTCCACAATAATATAAGTTTTGAGAATTCATTACATGCATTCCCAGAATGTTAATCATGGTTGCTACTGCTTCAGCATCACCATCACCTAGCATGTTGAACAACATTTCATTTTGGTAAAGTATTTTGTCTTCTTTTGGTGAATCGATGAGGATGTCTATGAACATTATGTAATCGGTGGCATGATGCAGATCCCTGTCTGATACAAATAATTTCTCAAATGTGATGGGATTTCTCATGAAAGATTCAGTATAATCACTACAGCAAAATTGTTCTACAGCGGCGTTTTTAGCGGCGTTTTAGGAGTAAACGCCACTAATTTTAAACATATAGCAGCGTTTACATAGCAAACGCCACAAAATGGTAACTTTAGCAGCGTTTTTATAAAAAACGTCGCAATAGGTTCATCTATAGTGGCCTTTTTTCAACAAACGTTGTAAAAGAGTAGTACTTTAGTGGCGTTTTTATACAAACGCCGCTAAAGACTCGTAATTTAGTGGCATTTTTATACAAACGCCGCTATAGAATTGTACTTTAGTGGCATTTTTATACAAACGCCGTTATACACATGTACTATAGTGGCGTTTGTGTTTACAAACGCCTCTAAAGACTCATAATTTAGTGGTGTTTTTATACAAACGCCGCTAAAGACTCATACTTTAGTGGCGTTTTTATATAAACTCTGCTAAAGACGCGTACTTTAGTGGCATTTTTATTCAAACACCGTTATACACTTGTACTATAATGGCGTTTGTGTTTACAAACGTCGCTAAAGACTCGTAATTTAGTGGCATTTTTATACAAACGCCGCTAAAGACTCATACTTTATTGACATTTTTATACAAACGCCGCTAAAGACTCGTACTTTATTGGCATTTTTATTCAAACGCCACTCGGAGTTTGTGTTTACAAACGCCGCAAGTTTACAAATTTTAAGTGTCGCGGCCTTTAACTTTTTTTTTCATTTTTTTCCCTTTCAAGCATTTTTCAATCCCGCTGTTTACCCAAACCCATCTTCTTCACTACCAAACCCATATGTTTCACTTCCTCTAAATCCCCAGTCTATCGCCACCACCAGAGCCGTCTCCGCCACCCGATCCTTTTCTCTTTCTATCAAAGTCCTCACCTTTAACCGGCTCGAATCCCTCACCCGCTGCCACACCTTCCTTTCCAATGCCCACTACGACCCCGACCTCCCAGTGCACCTCCACATCTTCATCGACCATTTCCCTAACCAATCCAAATCCGACATCGACCTCAAACTTAATGAGTCCCTTAGAGTTCTGCGGTTTGTCGACGGGTCTGAGTGGAAATGGGGTCAAAAGATCTTTCATTACAGAACCGTCAATGTGGGTCTTCAGGCTCAATGGTTAGAAGCCTGGTGGCCTGCTTCTGATGATGAGTTCGCATTTGTTGTGGAAGATGATTTGGAGCTTTCTCCACTATATTTTAAGTATTTGAAAGCTTTGATCTTGAATTTTTATTACAATGATTCTAATTTTAGTCCTTCTGTTTATAGAGCTTCCCTTCAGCGACCAAGGTTTATTCCAGGTATTTTTCATCTTCTTCTGGAGTTCCTTTTCTTTTTTGATAGTTTAGGTCGAACTCTTCCTTTTGCTTAGTTAGAAATGAATGATTGTTATTGTTTGATGAACAATTCTGAAGTTGCCTTTAATTTTAATCATATAAACTAGTTTAGTGATGATTGGATTTAGTTATTTGTTCGGTTTTAGAAGATTTAGTTTTTTAGTAGATAGTACTGCTTGTAAATTGCTAGGGTAATCAATCCACTGCTTGTAAATTGCCTTTTCTTTGTCGCTATTCTGTAAGAAGAGATTCTTTAGAAAACATCATTATTTTCATATCCTATTCTAACCGTCAAAATAGCAAGATTATTGATCCAACTACCACTAAACATGATCCTTTTTTCTTTCATTTCTTTTAAAAATTTCTAAGTTCCTTCATTATTTGCTTGCTGCTCCAGGTAAACATGGGAACAAGATGCTACTGGATAGCACCACATGACTTTTCTTCTACCAACTGGTTGGTACTTGGGGCCAGCTTCTCTTTCCAAAGCCTTGGAAAGAGTTTAGGTTGTGGTATGATGATCACAAGGTGAAAAACATCAAGCCATTTCTTGATGGGATGGTAAATTTATATTGTTTTATCTCTTTTATTCGTCTTCCCTTGTTCATGTATATGGTGTTTATTTTTATTTTAATAAAATCTAAAAACTATATACAAGTTACCGCGGGTTGGTACAAAAAGATGGGAGAAAGAATATGGACTCCTTGGTTTATTAAATTTATTCATTCTCATGGCTATTTTAATATCTACACGAAGTTTCCAGATGAGAAATCACTTGGTGTCTCTCACAGGGATGTTGATGTTAACTATGGAAAAACAGCAGGGCCAGAGTCTCAACTATTGGATGCAAATTCTTTTGATTCCCATTTTCGAGAAATGAAATCTTTGATTTCTATGAAGTGGTATGACTTCTGTTTCATGGGAAGTAGTTCCGGGAAGAATGGTAAGGCACTTGAATGATCTGGGTTCTATTCTTCCCTCTGTGCAGGCCAAGGGAACTGTTATGCTTGTCAGCCTATTTGGGGTGTCGGAGATAGTTACTAGAAACCTTCTTTTTATTTTTTTCTTTTTGTTTATATTATACCGTACTGAGGTCAAGCTTTCATTGGCAATGAAAGAAGAAAATATAACCAAACTCTCGAAAGTTTTATGGTCCATGTTTTTCTTTGAAAGCTTCACTCTAATAATTTGATACTTTTCTAGGAGCTGCTAAAGCTCAAACTCAGATATAATATATTTTCTTTGTTATCTCTTTGTTTTCTGTATATGTACAGTCCTTATGGGTTTGAAGTAATGGTATAATTCTTCGTTTTAAGGAATTCAGAAGAATCAAGCAATGAGGGAACATGCTTGTTAGCACAGTGTTCGGGGACTTAGAGGACTTGTCTTGAGACCAAATATTCTTGCTTGTTGCAGTACAATGGTTCTACCCTTATTTATATTTTTCAACTGTATTTAGCAGTGCTAATTTGACATTTCTTATTCATTCACTTGCCCCTTTTTTGCAATAGGCACTTGATGATAATGTCAAGTTAAAGCTCTCTCCGTTTTGCCATGTTCCGGTAATGAAACATGAATTCTATTTGTCTGCTTCTCTTCCATCTCCTAAATCAGTAACTACTGTTATTAAGAAATATGACTTCTTTCTAGGCCGAAAATACTGTCACTCTCTATGACGTTCCAAATATTTGTCTAAGTAGTTCACTTTTTGAGTTCTTTTTATCGTCTAAAATTCTTATAGTACAAAGTTATAACTGGAAATATATGTTCCTTGATTCATTTGTTTATTTTACTGATCATGAATATGATCAAAAGGCACATGAAGCAATCTTGAAATGATTGAACCTACTAGGGTTTTCCCTATGAACTTTGAGGGAGTTAGACATGCATGCTTTCTTGATCCAAAATTATAAGATTTCATTGCTTATCACTCTTTTGTATTTCCTTAACTTTTCTAAGAATACAAACTTGCTCAGATTCTTGGGGTAAGAATTCTAACTTCTAAAAGTAAGATGGCAACCAATACATTATTAAATTTTTTCTTTATGATGACATTTTTTACATTCTTATGTAGAATATATTTTAGTTTTCATGGTTCCTGACTTCCTGTTTTTGTTGTTTGTTGCAACAACTTTTTTCAGTTCTCAATCACTCACATGTATGTTATGAATGCAAGTTCTACTGGTTGTTTCCTTCTCTTCTTAGTCTCATCTAAATTATTGTAATTGCAGTAATCTTGAAGAACAAACTTCAACAAAAAGCGGCTTCTTCAATAGACTGGCACAACGTTTCCCATTTGTTTTTAATCTATTGAGGAGAGATCATTCACTGTCAAATGATACTTTCAAATAAGATGTCAAGACGATGAATATGACAAATTCCAATGAAGTGGGAAACAAAGTAGTTTTAAAAGGCATATCTGGAGGTTATGATGATAACGCTAGTGAAATTGAGGATGTATCGAACAACAAATCCATGTATATCTATACTTTAAGGTTCAGTTGTAACTCATTTGTACTTTAATGTCTTTTAAGGTTCTCTCTCCATAAAAAAAATTTAATTTATTTTGTTGTTAAGTATTTTTCTTTATGTTTTTTGTCTTAATTAAAATGTATGGTTGTTGTTAATTAGATAAAGCTAGATATAAATTTAGGTGATGTATAGCAGAAATAAAATATACAAAATCAATTAATATTAGCTAAAGAAAGGTAATTAGCGGCGTTTGTATCCAAAAACGCCGCTATAGGTCTGACTTTTTGCGGCGTTTGTGTTCAAAAACGCCGTTATAGGTCTAACCTTTTGCGGCGTTTGTGTCCAAAAACGCCGCTATAGGTCTAACCTTTTACGGCGTTTGTTCTAAAAACGCCAGTATAGGTATTCTCTTTTGCGGCGTTTGTATCCAAAAACGCCACTATAGATCTGACCTTTTGTGGCGTTTTTTCTAGAAACGCCGCTATATATCATAACTTTTTGCGGCGTTTATTCCAAAAACGCCGCTATAGATATCGACCTTTTGCGACGTTTGTTCAAAAAACGTCGTAATAGATATTGACCTATTGCGGCGTTTTTTGTTCTCAAACGCCACTAACTTTAGCGGCGCTGGTATTGCCGACGCTTCTTACGGCGTTTTTCCTATCGCCGTAAATACTTTTAGCGGCGCTTAAAAACGCCGCTATAAGACTAAAAAAACGTCGCTAAAACTCTGTTTTGCTATAGTGAATCATCGATGATGAATTGAGGGATATGTAAGATATTATTTTCAAGCCTTATATCGAACATGCTATTTCCTTCTATTGTTTTGAATTTCATCCCATCTTCTTCGAGTTTCAAGGCACAATGTATGAGGTTCATATCAGAATTAAGGGTTTCCACAAAGACCTTTATTTCTAAACTTGAAGGATGAAAGCAATAGTGATATGTAAAGTCTAGCAAGTGCTTGATTTCTGATCCGACGGACCTGAGGGGATGGACCGAGGAGGGTGCTGGGGTGCGGTCGCACCTCTTAGAAATTTTAAATTCCCTTATATTTTAGGTTTTCTTTTTGTATTTTCTATTGATTATCTAATTTTGCACCCTTAAAACTTTTAACTTCTTAAGTTTGCTCCCCGACATGAATTCCTGCTTCTGTCCCTGTTGAGGTCGTTTTCAGTACACCTCTTTCCGGTACTCTATGGAAGAATAAAACGAAAATCGCGTTCACGAATGTACCTCAACCAACTCTCGGCTCAATCATGGCATATATCTCCCAGACAAGGTAACACTTGAACAAATCTGTATGCTCCTGTAAATATAAGCGAATCAGCTGAACAATAAAGCATCATTGACGAGCAACATTTCGATGAAATCATCTGAGTGAAGGCATAAAGGTTGTCCATAACATTTTCTAGCTTGTTATTCTGAAACATTAATCTCCTGTGATTCTTCAACAAGTTGTAGAAGAAAGCCAAGCTTTTGCTCTTCCATCGCTCTCAAGGAATCTTTACCTTGATAATATGAACAGATAGGTCTTTCGTTTACCTAACGAAGATAATTAGACACTGAAAATACAAGACTGAGGCGACGTTACTGATGAATGCTTAAACTTTTGTTCTTTTAATCTTGTTTTTCAATTTCTAATTTGGATGAACAGAAAGTAAATAAAGAACTTCATAAACAAAGATATTTTTTTTAAAAAAATACATTAACAAAGATTCTAAGTTTAATTTGACATGTATCAATCAAGAAATTGATTTGGAAAATAAAATCATTGTCAGTAAATGTTATGAAAAAAGATATTAATGTAAAATTTTTAATTAATTGATGATGTAGTGGAAAGGTTCTATGAAATAATTTCTTCCTGATAATAGGAACGGGTTACAAGCGGGTCTAGATAGCATGAGGTTGGACTTGATGCTAATTGGATTTGGGTCTGATTGATTTAGAACATTTTTTTACTCGAACTAAATTTAGTGTTTATATTGGATTTGTGTAAATTCGATTTTTCGAATCATAGTGAGTGTTTTATTTGGTACATGTGCAATAGGTTTCATTCGAGTCACGCTAATCTAAACTCTTTGAGAAAAACCCAAAAAAAAAAATTTCTAAAAGTCAAACACAATTAAAAAAATTGAACAAAATACGTGTCATTCTATCTATAATGAATAATTTTTTTAGTACATTTGAATGTGACAATCTAATCTACATAATTCTGTTGTTGCACAACTAGAACAGATGCACTGCTATATATATCTGTGGATGCAAAAAGGTCTCCGATGACCCCTAGTTCAGGAAATTCACTCCATTCCGATAAACCTGCCGTTTGTACTGAATCCATCCCGTGGCGTCTACCAACGATGATCAAGTCATAGTCGTCTGCAATCGATTGAACGATTCTCGCAACTTGCAATCCGCTATTCGAAACTTGTTGTACATACATCACGTTGCAAACATTACTAGATCTATTGTGCTTGATATCTCTCAATATCTCAGCATCTAACATCATGTCCCAGTTCATGTCATTGACATGGACTTCATTAGTAATAAGATGGATCACAGTCAGCTTCACCCTAGGGTTATAAGCCATTCTTTTGGCTAATGTTAAAGCCTCTCGGTCATCTCTTCCGCCTAAGAAGATCATGGAAATGGAGTAGAACGATGACCTCAACACCTTCATCGGTGTTCTCACCCATTCATCTACACTTCGGGTGACGAGAATCCCTACCGAGCAAGGTGCTCTATTTAGGACGTTGCAATTCAGGTTTCTTATCACACTGTTTTCGAGTTCAATGGATCCGTCAATGGACCATTTTCTATGGAATGGAAGAAGTATGAAGGATGTTTGCTTGTTGAGGGCCATAGTGCAGATGTCCTCATGCATCAGTTTAGGCGGGGATATTGCTGTGAACTCATTCACTGTAACGAATCCCCTGTTGTTTTCTTCATATTGACGGAAAGCAAGAATGTGTTTGAAGGAACCCTTGACTACCTTTTCGTTCCTACTATGAGCTATAAAGATTGGAGTATCGCGACCCGTCAGTTCAATCAGGTGAAGGGCATAAACAACATTAGGACTCTCTTTCGTAGGGCATGTGATATCTAGCACATCGATCAAGGCCGAGACATGTTCTGGTCTATGAACACACGCAAGAATCCGTAGCTCTGAATTGGGTTTCAAGTGTTGTATGTTCCTTTTCTGATATCCTGCATATTTTCTTGAATCTGGGTCGTAAAGGAACTTCACCAGGATCGGGATTATCGTTGCATTTACGAGAACCTCAAGGGTAAAGATGCTGAATGCTTGTTTTGACATATACTGCAAATGAATAAGGAAATCAGAACTGAAGGTATAAATTCTGAAAACACAATCACATTGTAAAAGGATTTAGATTTACCTCAATGTCTCTGAAACTGACGAAATACGACAACTCCACGACGCCTTTGCAGCTCATAATTAGAGCAAAAGCCAAAGAGTCCTTGAAGGGCATCATGCCCCAAAATGAAGCCACGAAACAAGATATAAATTTGGCCAAGAATGAGAAAACGATATTAAGTAGAGAAAATTTGAGGGTAGTCAGATCGGTAAACAACAACCATGGTTTAATGGTCATTGAAGATGTGGTTACGTAGGTTGCAAGAAAGACACCATTGACAAAGCATTGAAACTTGTTGACCAGGTCAGATCCTAATGGTGGTCCTTCAGGGACAGCTAAACCGATGAGAAAAGGGCCGATTAAAGCAGACTGATTGAACTTAGTGGTAAACACACCACATCCCAGAGCTACGATCACAATGATCACAATGTACACGTCCTTGATCGGCCTGCCTTCTGTAGTTCCTCTAATTATCGAAAACATCAATGGACGGAACAAAAAAAAGATGAGAAGCACAAACATTACCATTACCGCTGCATGCGCTCCAGCGAGCAGTGGTGAGACGGTCCAGCGTTGCCACGAAGAAATGGCGTAAACTAGCACTAAGGTGCTAATGTCGCAGACAACCGCCGACGACAGAGCCATTCGTCCCAGTTCAGAATTCAGGATCTTGAGCTCGGTGAGAAGGTGCGCGATGACAGAAGAAGACGTTAAAGATTCAATGGTTATTCCCATCAAGCGTTCCAAGATTAGCGTTTTAGTCTGTTCAGGCTCTTTGTAGGTCTGGTAAACAGCTAAACCAACCAACATAGGGGCTAAAAGGGATATAACGCCAACCAGCACGGATCTTCCTGATGTGGTAAATGCCATCTTCAAATCCATTTTCACTCCCATTAGAAACAAAAACATGGAGAAACCAAGCAATGATGCAGTCTCGATGGTTTCTAAACCCAAATAATCTTCAGCATAAAATATGCGACGGAGTCCTTGTATTTGCCCCAGGATCAGGCCGGCCTAGTCAACCAAATAAATTAATCAATCACAAATAATATACAGAGAGAGAGAGAGAGAGAGAGAGAGGAAAGAGATAATTAATAAACGTACAAACATTTGTGAGGCGAAGTAGGTGACTCCAAGAGGCTTGAAGATGGCATGAACGAGATGAGTGAACAAGAATATCAAGAGGATTTGTAACTCCAGAAGTGGTACCGAATACGTCAAAATCGTCGATGGAGTGTCTTCCCAGACACCGGCGGAATTCACCTTGGGCGGTAAAAAGATGCAAATTTCGAGCGTCTCATTTCCGTAGGGGAGATGTGATGACTCCCCGTCCATGAACGCCGCCGGTGTCTATAAGACAAGGGTGTTAATGTCAGGGAACATATGCGGATTGGATGAAAGGGAGGTGCAGTGCAAGGTTTAAAGTACAAAATAGATGCAATTATTTCTTGCTAATGTTTAACAATTCCTAGTTGTCTGTTGTAACTACATTTCTGGTTTTACTATGTATATGATGTTTTCGGTTGACTTACAGCTTAAGAAATCAAGTCATACTAATTAAAACTAAACACCATAAAAGAATTTTTCGGAAAGTTACTCAATTAAAACTAATATTATTATTAGATGGCATTTATAATTTTTTTAAAAATATTTTGTTATAATATTTAGTAGTTTTTTTTTTAAAGAATTAAATAATTTTTTTTAAATACCATGTGCCAACATATAACACAACACATGACTGATAAAAGATATTAGATTTAATGATTAACATTCATTAAAATAATTAATTAAAAAAAAATTGGATAGACAAATTTAATAGAGTGCAAAAAAGAAATCAAGGGTTTGATTAATATATATTTTTTAAAATTGAGAGCTTATGTAATTCTTAAGCCTTGTTATTTTAACCTTTTTAATTAAAACTTTTATTTATTCAATTTTACACTTGAAATTTGATTTATGTTCGATTTATACATGTCAAATTTTATGGTATAACGCACAAATTCATTGGTTAATTAATTTCGTTAGATACTGTAAAGATTTATTATTGAGACATTTCTTTTAATCTAGTTTGTTCTATTTACTACGTTGAGATACAAAAAAGATATAGTCTCTAACAGTTAATATACACACATCAATAATTTATTTTGATTTAATCATACATATTTTAAAAACAATTACAATAATCGATTTGCATTTTGAATAAATGTAATTACTTCTGTATACAATATATAAACATAAAATGATACTGACTTTATTAACATGTGATAACTGAACTAAATCAAAATTTTATATACATAATTATATAAAAAAAAATTAAAAAATGTCATGTGCTAACATATGACAAGACACATGACTGATAAAAGATCATGTGTTGGATCCGAATGTGGCGTCGGCTTTACCCTTAGTGACTGTTGCTGGAATGGTTGATGAGCAAGGGAGTGGAGGTGGCCGTTAATCGCTGAGGTGTTATCCCAGGTTGTTTTGCATAGATTAATTGCTACGATGACCCCGAAACAGGTGCAGGTTGTTGATGGTTCAGCATGGAAATGGAACCCAAATCGAATGTTCACCTTTCGGTCTGCGTATGACGTTCGGATAGGGTATGTTTCGGGGTCGACTGATAAAATTTGGCGAGCCATTGCTAAGTACCGCCGGCTGCAAAGGGTGAAAGTTTTCGTATGGCTTCTTGTTTGTAGTAGACTCCTTACGAATAGTGATCGGATGCGACGTCATATGGGTACACGTTCTAATTACGGAGTTTGTGGCTTGAACGAGGAAACAATTTACTACCTTCACCAATTGCGTGGGTAAAGTGATCCTTATTGTGTTGTTTTCGACTTCAACATATCCGTCAGAGGACCATTTTGTATGGAATGGAAGAGGTATGAAGGATGTTTGGTTGTCGAGGGCCATTGTGCAGATATGAGAAAACGGACAAATAAAGAGTATTTTGTATTGAGTTAGCCTACAAAATCATTTGAGAAAATTTCAAAATACTTGAGGTTGTGATGTGGGTTTTT
Source organism: Hibiscus syriacus (assembly GCF_006381635.1). NCBI lineage: Eukaryota > Viridiplantae > Streptophyta > Magnoliopsida > Malvales > Malvaceae > Hibiscus > Hibiscus syriacus. Next base: position 2,272,378 of record NW_024063176.1, read on the forward strand.
ATATATAAAGTTGTTGTTGCATAACTAATACAAATACCCTGCTATCTAAAACCATGGATGCAAGGAGGTCGCCAATGACCCCGAGCTCAGGATATTCACTCCATTCCAATAAGCCTGTTGTTTGGACCGACTCCACCCCACAACGTCTGCCTACGATGATCATGTCATAATCAGCCGTAATCGATCTAACAAACTTAGCGGTTTGTGTTCCGTCGTTTGAAACTTCTTGTGTAAAGGTTACGTTGCAACCATCACCAACTTCATTCTCCTTGAAATCTTTCAACATTTCAACATCCAGCATCATGTCCCAGTCTACGGCCTTCACGGGCTCTTGATCGGAAATGAGATGGATCAAGGTCAGCTTCACTCTAGGGTCACGGGCTATTCTTTTGGCTAATGTCAAAGCCTCCCGGTCATCTTTCCCGCCTAAGAAGATCATGTCGATGGAGTAAGATTTGGACGACTTAGTCGATTTCTTCTTCCAATTGTGTAAGTCGCAGCCCATGAGGATCCCTATCGACCATGGGGCTCCGTGTAGGACGCTGAAATTCAAGTTCCTTATCATTCTGTTTTCGTTTTCAACAACAGTTCCATCCATGGTCCATTTTTTATGGAATGGAAGAAGAAGGAGGGATGTTTGCTTGTCGAGGGCCATAGTGCAGATATCCTCATGCATCAGTTTAGGCGGAGAGATTGCTGTGAATGCGTCCACCGTGACCAATCTGCCGTTCTTTTCCCCGTATTGATTGAATGCAAGAATATTTTCGTACGACTTTGTTGTCGAGCTTTTAGTGAGCGATAAAGATCAGAGAATCACGACCCACTAGTTCAATCAGGTGAAGGACATAAACAACATTTGGACTCTCTTTTGTAGGGCATTTGAGATCAAGAACATCTATCATGGTATGAGCACTTTCACTTCCATGAATACAGGCAAGAACTAGTAGCTCGACATCGGGTTTTAAGTGCATCAAGTTTCTTTTCTGATAGCCTGCATACGTTTTAGAAACAGGGTCGTAAAGAAACTTAACGATGATTGGGATTAAAGTTGCATTCACTAGAATGCAAAGGGCCAACACTGTAAAGGTCGATTCTGACAAGATATGCGGAAGGAATGGACACGAAATTGGTGGTTGATTAGAAATGATGGAGACGAGTTTTCCATTTAGATTACCTTGATGCCTCTGTAACCGGCAAAATACTGCAACTCCACGACACCTTTGCTGCTCATAATGAGCGAAAAAGCCGAGGAGTCCCTGAAGACAATACGAAACATGATAAAAATTTCGCTATAAATGTCTAAACAACGAAAACAATAGAGAAGTTAAATTTTGCGGGATCAGACAACACGTTCTTTGGATTAACTTTCATTGTAGTTGTGGTTACAAAGGCTATCAGAAAGACACCTCTGGCAAAGCAATCAAACTTGTCTACCAAGGCAGATCCCAGTGGTGCTCCGTCGGGGATAGCTAAACCGACCAGAAAAGCCCCGAGCAGAGGAGATTTATTGAACCAATTGGTAAATATAGAGCATCCTGTAGCTGCTACGAGGACGACCAAATGTGTTTTTCCCTGACCGGCCTCCCTTCTGGTGTTTCTTTAATTATCCAAAACATCAAAGGACGAACCATAACAAAAAGAAAAGTTATGAAAAGAACTGTTATTTCTAAATACTTACGAAATTTGATGTCGAGTAGTGCAAATGTTCGGTCAAAGAAACGAAGTTAATTAGACATAAGAAGCACATGTTACATACGGTCGACGAAGATAGAGTCAGTCATCCCAGTTCGGTATTTCCGATCTTGAGGTCATCAAGTAGCCATGTCATGACTGAAAAAGAAGTCGTGGATTCAATGGTTGTTCCTAACATGCGTTCCATGATACAAAGCTTATTACTTTGGCTCTGGTAAACAATTAAACCAATCACCATAGGAGACAAAAGGGATACAATGCCTATCACTTTGGCTCTCCTTGTGGACCTAATTACCTCCCTCGCGTCCATTTTCACTGCCATCAGAAACAAAAATATCGATAAACCAAGCGCTGCTATGATTTGAACGATTTCTGAACCTGGTCCCGGTATACATCTTTGAATGCTTATATTTTCCCCAACATTACAGGCCCCAGGATCATACCGACCTACTTGAAAAATATTAAACCGAAATAATATTAACCATAAATCAAGGGAGGGTTTCTCTTACTTGCTATGCAAGAAAACCCAATAAACAAAAGCAGTTAAATCAATTAACGTACAAACAATTGTGAGGCGAAGAAAGTGACACCAAGAGGTTTTAGGATGACATAGACGATATGAGTGATCAAGAACATCAAGAGCAGCTCCACCTCCACAAGCGGTAACGGAAACGTGAGAATCTCCAGTGGAGAAGCGGTGTTTAACCAGATACCAGGGGAATTAACCTTAGGCGGAAGGAAGATGCAAACCGCAATTGTTCCATTTCGATACGAAAGATATGGTGGTGGTGAGGCTTCAGACATGGATGCCGCTAAGATTACAGTGTTACAGGTGAAGGATGTTGCGGAAGACGGCTATCGGATAGAGCAAAATCGTAACTGATAATTTGAGAAAATAAAAATGAAGATAAATGAGACACAAAATTTACATGGAAAACCCCTAAATAATATAGGGTAAAAACCACGGGAAACGGTAGAAGAATTTCACTATGAGAAAATAGGAATTACAACTTCTCTCGATCTATCAAGGAGAAAACAATGATAATTCTCTCTTGATAAAAAAGATAAAACAACTCTCAAGAAACTCTCTAAATTCTCTAGTATTGGGAGAAAGCTAGAATGATTTGGGACGGTTTTGAAGCTAAATGAGCTAGGGTATTTATAGTTGAAGCTTAAGGACTATTTGTAAATACCCTAAATTACAATGACTAAATTGTGATTATACTATTTAGCAAATTTCAATAATTGTGTGCTCCTTTTTACCATTGCACCGAATTGTGCATTAATGCACCGTTTTCGGTGCTGACTTTTAACAATCTCTCACTTGAAAATTTGATTGGAACAATCATATCTTCACACCATTGTTTTTACCTTGTGCAATCATGTTGCTTACGTTTCTGAAAAGCCATAAGAGGATGGACACCAAGTAAATTTATCAGCATTGATCGCATTTGTCATGAAATTTGCTATGTTGTCTTTGGTATGGATCTTATGCATATCTACCGTCCATTCTTCCACCTTTTCACGAATGAAATGGTACTGAAATCATATGTGCTTTGTCTTTGAATAAAATACTGGATTCCTTGCTAGATGCAAGGCTCTTTGACTGTCACAAAATAGAGAGACATACTCTTGATTGTGCCCAAGCTCCTCCAATAGCATCTTCAACCAAATTGCTTCTTTACCTACATATTCTGCCTCTGTTGTGGATGTAGCCACAACTGATTGCAATTTTGAAACCCAGCTTACAGCTCCACCAGCAACTTTGAACACATATCATGTAGTAGATTTGCTTTTATCCAAATCCCCTGTATAGTCAGAATCGACATACCCATTGATAAGTAAGTTTGATCCTCCATAACATAATACAACATTTGAGGTCCCTCTGATGTATCTCAGGATCCTTTTTACTGTATTCCAATGCTCTTTGCCTGGATTCGCCATGTACCGACTAACTACTCTCACTGCTTGTGCATATCATAGCGAACATTAAACTTCCCACTACCGATGCATCCGGTACTCGAGACATCTCCATCATCTCTTGTTCACTGCTAGGACTCATACTGGAGGATAATTTGAAGTTAATAGGAAGAGGGGTAGAAATTGACTTACAATCTTGCATGTTGAATCTTGACAAGATCTTCTTCAAGTAGTTCTTTTGTGAAAGCCAAATATTCCTATTACTTCTGTCTTGGTGAATTTGCATCCCTAGAATCTTGTTTGTTGATCCCAAGTCCTTCATGTCAAATTCCCTAGCCAGTTGTGCCTTAAATTCTTCAATATGATCTTTGTTGGGTTCTGCAACCAACATGTCATCTGCATACAACAACAATATAACAAAATCGTTATCACCAGACCTCTTGAAATAAACACAAGGCACATAATGAAGGAATCAAATCTCTTATACCAACACCTCGGCGTTTGCTTTAGACCGTACATAGATTTTTTCAACCTGCAAACCAAGTTCTTCTTTTCTTTTTCTTCAAAACCTTCAGGCTGGAGCATGTAAATCTCTTCTTCAAGATTTCCATGAAGAAAATTTGTTTTAACATCTAGCTACTCTAGATGTAAGTTCAATGTAGCACACATTGCCAAGACTACTCGAACTATTGTTATTCGAACTACAAGAGAAAATATTTCGTTGAAATCAATACCTTCTTTTTGAGCATATCATTTGACCACCAGTCTTGCACGATACCTCTCCACTTGATCGTCACCATTTTGCTTGATTTTGAAGACCCATTTGTTACCAATTGGCTTCCTTCATTGTGGTAGTGGCACAAGGTCCCATGTATTATTTTTATGAAGGGCTTCTATTTCTTCTTGCATCTCCATCATCCATAGTGAAGCATCTGAGTTGTTTATTACCTCATGGTATGTTGATGGCTCACCGTCCTCTGTTAAAAGGTAATATTCAATATTTCCTTCTATAACATAATATGAGTGTCAATTGGGACGTCTTCTCATACGATCTGATTGACGAGTTGTTGGAGCTTCAGAACTCTCTGGTTCTTGTTCACCATGTGTTGGTTCTGCTTCAGAAGAATCTCCTTGTTTAATCTCCATTTCCACATGTATCTATGTAGTCTCTGACTTTTCAGTGCTATCATCTTGTTATTTTCTTTGTAGTTTATCTTCTACAAAGATAACATCTATGCTAATGATCACTTTGCGGGCAGTGGGATTCTACAAGCGATACCCCTTTACACCATCAGCATACCCTAAGAATTTGCATTTCCTGGATTTTGGATCTAGCTTTGAAATTTCTTGGGAGTTGTACATCACGTACACAATACTTCCAAATACACGGGGGTTCGAATAATCAGCTGGTTTACCAGTCCACATCTCCATTGGTGTCTTCAGCTCTATTGCAGTTGATTGAGCTCGATTCACCAAATAACAGGCGATATTGACTGCTTCTGCCCAGAATGATTTTTCTAGGCCTGCATCCCTCAACACTGCTATTGTTCTTTCTAACAAGGTTATGTTCATCCGCTTTGCCACTCCATTTTGTTGAGGAGTGTTCGCCACTGTGAATTGTATTTTGATGCCTTCTTTCATGCAAAAGTCATCAAATTCTTCGCTTGTGTATTCGCCTCCATTATCTGTTCTGAAACACTTGATCTTATTTCCAAAATCAAGTTCCACCCGCGCTTTGAAGTTTTTGAAAGTTGAAAACATGTCTGACTTCTTTTTAATAGGGTACACCCAATATCTCCTGGAGTAATCATCAATAAATGAGACAAAGTATTTTGCTCCACCTAGGGATGTAACTGGTGCTTGCCATACGTCAGAGTGAACCAATTCTATAACACTTTTGCCTCTAGAATTTGACTTATTGAATCTCAACCGGTGTTGCTTACTTGTTATGCAATGCTCACACAAAGTAAGTGATAAATTCGTTAAGCCTAGAAGTAGCTTTTACTCCACAAGGACTTTCATTCCTTGTTCTGACTTGTGTCCAAGTTTTTGATGACTAACATTGCAGAATCTGAACTACATAAGGCAACAAAGGCTTTTTCTTCTAGCAAAGTCTCTCCCTTCAATATGTACAAGTTTGCAGCTATCTTTTTGCCTTTCAGTACCACAAGCGCTCTACGAAATACCTTCATGATTCCTTTTCGTGTTTCAATCTTGCTTGCATTATTATCTAATAATTCGTAGGATAATAAATTTTTCTTCAAGCATTTCACGTGCCGCACATCTCGAACAACTTTAATCGTTCCATCATACATCTTCAATTTGATGGTTCCCACGCCAACGATCTTTAAGGTATGATCATTGCAACTATACACAGATCCTCTTGAGACAGGTTCATAATAATGGAACCATTCTCTTCTTGATGTCATGTGATATGTTTCTCCCGAATCAATGAGCCATATATCTGCATATCTCTTTCTACCTTCCATGGTGGTTGACGCTTCACAGCATATAGCATCTCCATCATCTAAAGTGTTTGCGTTATTGTCTTGTGGATTGGAGTTTTTATTTAGACTCCAACAATCCTTCTTCAAGTGACCATTATTTCCATAGTTGTAGCACTTTAAATTCTTTTTGCTCATTGACTTCGATCTACCATGCTTGTGACTGCTGCTTTGGCCACGTTCTGTTGACCTCCCTCTTATCATTGTCAACGCTTCTGCTTGTTGCAGATTTACTTGTTCTTACGCCGATTTTCTTCTTGTAGAATAACAGCTGCAACGTCATCGAAGACTAGACGGGTGACATTACTATTTGTCAAGTTGATGGTGAGTTGATCATACGAATCAGGTAGACTTTGGAGTAGAAGTTTAGCACGTTCTTGTTCTCTTACTATATTTCTTAGGGATGTAAGATGAGAAAATAAAGTGTTCAGCGTGTTTAAGTGCTCCGTCACTGAAGTAAATTCTGGCATACAGAGAATGTACAATTTCCTCTTAAGAAAAATTTTATTGTACAGCGATGTGGCCTCGTACAATTTTGTGAGATAATCTCATATCTCCTTAGCTGTCTTCTTCTCCTCGATGCTTGACAATACTTCATTTTCTAATACTAGATGAAAGTTTGCCATAACATTCCCGTCCATTTCGATCCATTTGTTGTCATCTGTGAAATCTATCGGTCTTTCACTGATAGCTGCTAGACAACCATCTTTCCTCAGGATGACCTTCATCTTCAATTTCCACAATGAGAAATTCCTCCCATTAAACTTTTCAATATCAAATTTTATTGTCATAGCTTCTATTTCGGATAACTCCCACTATTTCACTATCGTGAATAGTTCTCTAGAACCTTCAAAAAATGAGTAATACCTTCTTACTTTCTTATGTTGGAGGATCCACCTTTTGGTGGCAACCACAAAGACAATAAGCAGATATTACACACTCAAATCTGGCTCTGATACCAATTGTTGCGGAAGACGGCTATCGGATAGAGCAAAATCGCAACTGATAATTTGATAAAATAAAAATTGAAGATAAAAGAGACACAAAATTTATGTGGAAAACCCCTAAATAATATAGGGTAAAAACCACAGGCAACGGTAGAAGAATTTCACTATGAGAAAATATGAATTACAACTTTTCTCGATCTACTAAGGAGAAAACAATGATAATTCTCTCTTGATAAAAATGAGAAAACAACTCTCAAGAAACTCTCTAAATTCTCTAGTATTGGGAGAAAGGTAGAATGATTTGGGATGATTTTGAAGCTAAATGAGCTAGGGTATTTATAGTTGAAGCTTAATGACTAATTTATAAATACCCTAAATTACAATGACTAAATTGTGATTATACCATTTAGCAAATTTCAACAATTATGTGCTCCTTTTGACCATTGCATCAAATTGTGCATTAATGCACCGTTTTCGGCGCTAACTTTTAACAAAGGAAACCTTTTAGGAATTGGATGAAAGGGGAAGAGCAAAGCAAGATTTATTGATTTTCATACAATTTTCTTTCTCTCTTGTTCCTAATGTTAACAATTACTAATAATTTATCAACACATGTTAAATTACATTGTATATAGAGGCATTTGGTTTATTTTAGTGCCATCACGTAATCAAATCATTTGTGTATATAATAACTAAATTTAAAATAATATCATGTTGTATGTAACGGTGAATAATATTCGATTTAATATAAATTGATTTACTCGATTCATTAAATCTATTTTAAATTTAAATAGATTGAGAAAAGTAATTCAAACATACTAGGTTAATCGTTTGTTAGTCTTTGTATCAATAATCGAATTAATCGAAATATATTAAATTTGTATGCTTTTAATATACATTCTCAAACCCAAATAGTATATTATTATTCAAAACTCATATATAATTAGATTCTCGAACTTAAATAGTTTGACATTTGATAAAAATATTGAGATATAAGGGTATGCATAAAATTTTATGTCAAATGGTACTTAAAATGATGTATTAAAAGTTAAAAAGTGTGAAATTACAAAATTTTAAATATGAAAAGTTAGATTACCAATAGAAAATTGGAAAAAAATGCTCTTTTTTGGATAAATCGAATGTTATATATCCAAACAAAGCATCAAGCTGCAACAAGAATACAAAATATCAACTAAAACGAAACTCGGTCCAAGACTTAAATCATTTGATAATAAACGTTTAACTACCCTTGCAATCGCTAGTGCTCAAACTTATGATCTCTAAGAACAACAACAATTCATTTAACTACCATACTAAGTTTAAAAAAACTTAAACTGTATGAAAATTAAAAATTTTCAAAAGAAACGATAATCATGAGCACCTTTCAAATCCATCTCTGAATACATTAATATTTTGTTTGATTAAATGATCAAATCTACTAAGGTTAAAATTACTTATAATCTTAGTTACATATATAGGTGTAAAATTGGAGAATAGTATTTTATCATGGTGATCAAAGAGACGACTGGGGCTCATATAGAATCATGATTAAAATATTATAAACATATTAAATTGATTATTAACATTCCACATCATCGAAATAACACAGAATAACGGTCCAATGATCAAATAGAAATAAATTGATAATATAAGTGATTGAAACATAACAATTGAAAGTATCGTGGTAAAAATAAGAAATAATATAGTTTACCCGATATTTATTCCTTGTTCAATACAATCTGATTTTACCACTGCCCTAATTTAAACAACTTTGCCCTTTTGTTCTTTTTCATTTCATATCCAGCGCTTTCTTCTCGGATTTCGGCTTCCTCTTCGCTTTCAGTCTCTCTGGCAAAGCTCGATACCCCTCTTGGGTCAGCATTGTCTCTCTCTATGCTTTTCTTTCTTAATTTATTCTCCTTGGATTACCGTTTCTTCATATTAATATTTGGTCCAAAGGTTGTAGTTCATTTGCGTTTTTTTTTCCTTTCAAGAAAGAGTTTTGCCACCCTCATTTCTTGATGTTTGTTTCATGATAAAGAATTTTAGATAATGGGTTTGTTTTGGAGAACAAAAAGATTGATCTTTCTTTTATATGATTTGATTATGTTAGAGTTAGTTGTTTTTGCGTTAATTGTCGGCTGCTATGATGATTTTTATGAGGGAACTTTCAAGTTTGAACTTTTTGGTATGCTTTTTTTGTTTCAATTACAGTGACGACTAAGGACGACTTGCTGCAGCGATGGCGAAGCACCATCCTGATTTGATCATGTGCCGGAAGCAGCCTGGTATTGCAATCGGACGATTATGTGAGAAATGCGATGGCAAGTGTGTAATCTGTGACTCCTATGTTCGTCCTTGCACGCTGGTTCGGGTTTGTGATGAATGCAACTACGGTTCGTTTCAAGGTAGGTGTGTTATCTGTGGAGGAGTGGGAATATCCGATGCATACTATTGTAAGGAGTGTACACAGCAAGAGAAAGATCGAGATGGTTGTCCCAAAATTGTTAATCTTGGGAGCGCGAAAACCGACTTGTTCTATGAACGTAAGAAATACGGTTTTAAGAAACGATGACCATAATTGGTTGATTATGTAGCCAAAAATTACCAAAATGACAGCATTTTTTGAATGTTGGAATTATTATGAGTCTTCAGGTGTTTAGATTTGTCTATTAGATATGTTTCCTTAAAGAACTATATCTGTCGCTGAAATAGCTAGTCACATTGCTTATGGCCATTTATTTACTGATTTGCACTCTTACGTGATTTGTATCTTGCATCTATATATTAATATGAATGATTTGATTCGAGATGTTTATGTGCCTTCATTTTTTGCTCATGTGCAGCCCTATTGGATCTTGTTTCACAGTGTGAAGTAAAGTAATTCTCTTTTATTCCGCCGAGTCTCGTCTTTTGTCAGGCACATATCATTATATCTTTACTTGTAAGATTCCTCGTTTATGTGATTCTTAGTTCTTTGGTGTCGCACTATGAATTCTCCCCACTCCATTTCATTCCATATAATCATAAACAACGAACTTTTTATGAAAATTCATAAAATATAAAAAGGAACTAATTAAATGATTAACTTAGGAATTAATTGAAGGGCTAGATTTGCTTTGATGTAGCGCACTGATCTTGGTCCTTTTATAATTCTTCCATCAGGCTATAAGTGAATCTGGAACCCATTGTTATGGCATTGTTGTTGCTATTGGTCATTGAGTTTAAACTGGTCGGTAGAAGGGATGGTCTTCATATGAGATTGGACCCCTGATGCTTCTGGTTCATCAACAGTTGATGGAAATGAGAGTGTTGCATTTGCCAAACTGATGCTATTGTTTAGGAACACTAGATGACTGGATTTTCTTAGTTTTTCTAGCCCTTCTCCTTGTATACCCCAGTCTCGTTTGCCATCAGGGGAGCTCCAATCTGAAAGGTTAGGAGGCATTATGCCCACTAGAGATGCTAGTGTAGAATACCTTGAATGAAGATTTATGTTATGGTGCTCAATAACCCTCGGAGACATTATGCCGACTGGAGATGTTGGTGTAGAATATCCTGACTGATGATTTATGGTAGGACGCTCGATAACGCTCAGGGTTCGCTTTGAACTTGAAATTGATATTGCAGTTGTTCCGGATGGTTCAACCCCAAGAGAGGATGCTAGGTTCGTTGGGTAGCTAGAGCGGATCTGATGGTTAATATTCAGGCGCATTTGAACTCTAGTTGGTGATTGCAGTTGAGAAGTAGCCTCGAATGAAATTCCTTGAAGCGAGGACTTAGTAGTAGTATCGAGAGATCCAAAAATATCTTCAAGTTTAGTCGGCTTTACCCCTCCATACTTATTTAACTCCCCGGACGATAGATTAGTCAAACTGGTCGAAGAGAAAAACCATTTATCTCATCAATTAGTTGTTGTTGGTGGTGGTGTCGATGACTTTCTGAATTGAGCATTTCCATGTTTAAATCCTTACCTCAAGCACTTCGTGCAGCTTTCATCCTACTATTACTAGGAAGTTGCAAGGTAGGAGGTATCATGCTAGACTGGTTCGACCACATCCCTACACCAATAGAAGAGGTTCCGGTAGGAGTCAAGGGTGGTGTTGATGTTGGAGGTTTTATAACAAATGGAGAAGCATGAGCAAATGGGCTTATCGAGCCATGATCAGGATTAGCTGAATATGATGTTGGTGAAGGTAGTGCTGAACCTATCGAAGTATACAAGGGACGGAGCTCCTCTAGCTTATGAGCAAAGAAACATACCTTCCTAGTGCAATTAGTCTCATCCTTGCATAGACGAGTTCGATATTGCGCGGGATGAAGCCATGATTCAAAAATACCATGTGCATACTCACAGTTATCGCCATGCTTGCACGATCCCTTATGAAATTTGGGACAAGGGACACAACTATAAAGATATTTCCTAGGATCATGCCTCCTTGCGTTCTCCCCCGGATGAACAAATGGACACTCGGTCCAGTCATGAAAGTAAGCCCTCGAGCAAGGTTGGGCCTTGAAGGTGTACATCCTAAACTCATTTGTCCCGTATATCTCGTTCTTGATATCAGGAAGAGCAAGATCATAGAGATAATCTTTCTTCTCATTTCCATCTTTCCAAACTCGGGGAGTCAAATTCGCTTGTTGCTCAAACCCTTCCATCTCTGTCGTTACTTGAGCTAGCAAACGCTCTCTTTCACTGTTACTTCCGCTTGCTTTCGAAAAAGCATCCAATATCATCTTCCTTGAGTTGAAGTCCGACTTGCAACAAGTTAGAGCAATCAAGTCACTGGGGCGGTTTCCATTGGCATCAACAGAATTCATATCAGCAGAAGCATCAAGCAAGATTCTAACGACCTCAGGTGAATGAGAGGAACCACCAGCAGCAGCAGCACAATGTAGAGCCCTGACCCCCATCAGAACCACAAGCCTTGTTAACGTCAACACGACCAGTTTTGACGATATAATTCACCACATCCTTGCACCCGAAGATCGAAGCAATTAAGAGGAGTTCTTTCTTCAAATCCCATCGTCTTTGAGCCTATTCTCCTCCCATACCACAAGCATAGTTCATCAATGTCATGACCCCCTTCCTCAACAGCAAATTTGAAGTCGATTAGATCATTCGAAGCCGACTACTCGAGTAAATCCGAGGACTTTTGAGGAACCCCATTTTGATTACGAGACTCACCGTCCATTTTAATTTGAGCTGGTTTCTTCGTTGAAATATTGCACATGAAAATTTCTTTTATGAAGAAGATGGCTTTAAATATTTTATTTTTTAGAATATTGAAATAGGATGTGGTAATCTTGGAGAAAATACAAAAAATGTAACATATAAATACGATGGCTTTTTAGTAATTTCTAGTAAGTTGATTATAACATGACTAGGTGGATGCTTAGTTGTTTGAATAGAGTAGGTTCTGTCTTTTAACGAAAAAAATATATTTTTGAATATAGTTTTTAAAATAAGGAAACAAATATATTTAAAATAAAAATATTAACAAGATATGAGAACACAAAGCTGTACTACTATTACTTAACTCAGCCGGCTATATCAACTTGATCCTATTTTCACGTTGAAAAATAGTTTTTCAATTTAAATAACTGAAAATGATACCAATAAAATTTAGAAAAAATAAACTATTTTAGGTAAAAATTGAGATACATGTTATAGAATCTAAAAGCATATGTCTTTTGTCTTGTTTTGATTCTTTATTTTTAATAGTACGATGTGATTATAAGGTAGTATATATTTATAATCTTTCTTAATCATTGACAACGTATACACACTCTGTAGACGTAACTACTCAAATTCAGGACTTAAGGAGAATAACACTCTCTTTAACCAGCAAATGAAAGAGTATATTATGATTGAAAATGAAGTATTTTGTTTAGCCACGTTTTGATGTAACAATACGTAAAAAAATAGATATAATGGCTAAAATAATTTTGAGTATTATATGAAAAAACTCATAAATAGAGAAGAATATTTTTTTATGATCAATGATAAATTATAAAAGGATTATACAAAAGTATATCAAATCACAGTCTTAGTTATATATGTATAATTGTACAATTATAGAGAATAATTTTATCATAGTTTTTATTAGAGAATGTGATCGGAGAAACGACGATTAGAATTCAAATAAAATTTTTATTACAATATTATAAAAAATATTAAATTAATATTTCATTAAATTTCTGGATACCCTTTTTGCTCTAGGTCTCTAGGGCAAATTTCGATACCCTTTTTAGGTCAGCATTGCCTCTCTCCCTTCTTTACTTTCTTAATTTATTCTCCTCGAATTCCTGTTTTTGCTAATAATATTTGGTCCAAAGGTTGTAGTTTCACAAGCATTTTTTTTCATCAAAAAATGATTTTTATGATTGTTTCTTAATGTTTAAATTTCTATATATTTTAGATATTTTCTTTTTAATTTCTATTAAAAACATATTTTTGCTTTTTAGAATTTTATAGGTATGGTTACCCTTAAATTTTATAAGTTTGTCCCCTAGCATAAAATCACACGTCTGTGCCTTATGGCAAATGTGTAATATGCGATTCCTATGCTCGTCCTTGGACGCTAGTTCGGGTTTGTGATGAACGCAACTATGGTTCGCTTCAAGGTAGGTGTGTTATACGAACGTAAGAAATACGATTTTAAGAAACAATGACCAAAATTTGTTGATTATGTAGGTAGGAATGACCAAAATGACAAGATTTTTAGAAATGTTGGAATTATAACGAGACTTCAGGTCTTTAGATTTGTGTTAGATATGTTTCCTTCAAGAACTATATCTGTCACATTGCTTATGGTGGTCTATTTACTGATTTGCTCTCTGTTGGAAAGCTAGATTAAGATTTAATGTTCAACAAACATTGAATGCTTTTCTTATTAATTCCAGTGATCGTGTACATGGTTTTATAATAGCTAACAGAAGCTTGGCACAATTCTAGAAGCTCTGTAACTTCCTCAACTGACTGCTAACAACACTAACTGCTCTTAACTAACTCTAGCTATTTAGTTCTAATATTCCCTCTACTTTCTCTTCCTCCTTCAACAAGGTAACATACACATCTTAGCCTTGAACAATTGAAAAGATGAACAATTGAATCGAAAGTAAGGATGCTTCCTTCCGTTCACTTGAATCGAAAGTGCCGATGCTTCCTTTCGTTCTTCTTGAATCGAAAGTGCCGATGCTTCCTTCCATTCACTTTGAATCGAAAGTGCTGATGCTTCCTTTCGTTCTTCTTATTCACTTCATTTATTTCTTCTTCACCCTCTTTTACAAGGTTCTTGACATTTGCCTATTCTAAAAAATTCTTAAAAAAACTTTTGATGTGAATGAACATGCACCCAAAAAAAATTCTAAAAAAAAAACCTTATTCTATAACAATAATGTGAAACAAACCAAACACCAACAACATCATTGAAACATTTGCCTTAGGCGTCTTATGGCCATTGACGTTGAAACGTCTGAGGATTTTAGATTCCCCCCTCGTTAGATTCTTTGGCCTCGCCTTCGATGACCAGAGTGTTCTGTTCCAAGGACACTTTGACATCCTCTTTCCCGAGCCCAGGCATGTCAATTCGACAGTTCAAGGCGTCTTCCGTTTCCTTAACGCTCCAGCTTCGGCATAGACCCCCTCCCATGCCACGCGATGCAACCACAAATGGATTCTCCATGAATTGATTCATCATGTTCAGGACTTGGCTCAGGTTCCTCGCTGGGGAGAAAGGATCAAACACATCTGAGAAGAAACCATCACTACGGCGAGAAAGTGAGCGTATGCCGCGACGATCATCGCTGAACTCACTATCGTCATTGTCGCTATCGAACTCATGCATGGCGTTTCTGTTAAAGAGCCTGGAGGTCGTTGAAGCGATGGCCACTGGGCGTACCATGCGCAAGGAGCTAGGGAAGAAAGTTTAGAAGCGTGAAACCAAAATTCCCAGGACTTTGGCGAAAGATACCATGTTGGAAAGCTAGATTAAGCTTTAATGTTCAACAAACATTGAATGCTTTTCTTATTAATTCCAGTGATCGTGTACATGGTTTTATAATAGCTAACAGAAGCTTGGCACGATTCTAGAAGCTCTGTAACTTCCTCAACTGACTGCTAACAACACTAACTGCTCTTAACTAACTCTAGCTATTTAGTTCTAATACTCTCTTATGTGATTCGTATCTTGCATCTATAGGTTAATACATTTGATTCAATTCAAGATGTTTATATGCCTTTGTTTTTGCTCATCTGTAGTGCTATTGGATCTTGTTTTATAGTGCGAAGTAAAGTAATTCCCTTTAATTCCGCCGAGTCTCACCTTTTGTCAAGCACATACTATTATATTTTACTTTTAAGATCCCTCGTCTATGTGATTCTTAGTTCTTTGGTGTTGCGCTATGAATTCTCCCCACTCTATTTCATTCCATATAGTCGTATGCAGTTAATTTTTTTATGAAAATTCATAAAATTATAAAAAGGAACTAATTAAATTATTAACTTAGGTATTAATTGATGGGTTGGGTTTGCTTTTATGTAACAGACTTATCTTGGTCCTTCTATAATTCTTCCATCCAAGCAATAAGAAAATTTGGAACCTCGTTGTAATGACATTGTTGTTGCTACTAGTAATCGAGTCTAAACTAGTCGACAGAAGGGATGGTGTTCATGTGAGATTGGACTCCAGATGCTTCTGGTTCATCACCGGTTGATGGCACTGAGACTGTCGCATTTTCCAAACTGATGCCATTGTTTAGGAACATGAGATGACTAGATTTTCTTGGTTTGTTTAGCTCTTCTCCTTGTATACCCCAATCTAGTTTGCCATTAGGGGAACTCCAATCTGGAAGGTTAGGAGGCATTTCGCCCATTGGAGATGATGGTGTAAAATTCTCTAATGAAGATTTATGATAGGACGCTCGATAATGTCCAGAGGCATAGCACCAATTGGAGATGCTGGTGCAGAATACCCGGGGTCTGCTTTGAACATGGAACTGATGTTGCAGTTGTTCTGGATAGTTCAACCCCAAAAGTTGGAGATGTCATTACAGGAGAGGATGCTGGGTGCGTTGGGTGGTTAGAGCGGAGCTGGTGATTAATATCCGGGCACATTTGAACTACACTAGGTGCGTTGTGTGATGTATTGGTAGGGGATTTGGTGGTGCAACAGCACGAGTGATTTCATCAAAAGTCAAAACAAGGAATGTCCCATGTGATTCCATATGACATGACCTTTGAAAGACGCCCACGTTCCCTCCGTTGAGCAACTGACTACCTTTGCCGGACCCAACAATAATAACAAATGACCCTCTCCAAGGGCTGCTCATGTCTTCACCATCCCCAAATTTAATACGAGTTTTTGTAAGAAAAGCTCACCATTCTATCAAGTGAACACTTATGTTTCCTACCCTAGAAAAACATTTGATAATATATTCCTTATAGTTTGTAATTTTAATCTAATAATTTGTGATCAAGTCGAATGATTTTTGAAATGTTGAGATCAAAGGCACTGTTAATTGAGTCTTAGGAAGCTTTTCTAGCTTAGATAGAAGGTTAGGCATTTGGGGGCTTTGTTGAGAAGAAGCGCGACTGTTTTGTTGTAGACGGGGAGAGAATAAGGAGAGAAAGCCAGAGCTCTAGCATATAATGTTTTTAAATGTTCGTTATTTATATATCAATTAAATAAATTATGGATTTTTGGTTCATCAAATAATACTTTTTTATGTGTTTAAAACAGTTTCTTTGATGAACCAATGTTATGCTAATCCAAACATATATTATATTAAAAACCAGCTCAGGAATTTAGCTCTCTACCTCAGCCCCGTGACTTGACAGATCAAACAACAACTAAAACGGAACACAAACTGAACGCGCTTCCTATTTTATTAGTAATCTTTTTTTCATTAATTCCTATGTACTCTTATGATCAATACATAATCTTCAAATTCTCTTCTGTTGGTGTGCCTAAACAATACTAGAGAAGAAGAAAAAAAACATTTTTGGGATGTGGCAGGTATGATTGAAGTACATTTAAAAGGTGTCCCAAAGTGAAATCTGGTAGTAAGAGCTTGAGCAAGACAGATAGAAAGATGAACACTTTAGGTCTGAAAAAAGGGTATTGCTTTGCTTTTATCCAAGACATTGTTCCAAACTAACATCACTGTTTTTCATGGGATGGGACCACATGCTTCGCACCTGTCTGGATTAATGTCTTCTGTATTCTTTTATTATGCTCTCTCCCAAGCTCCTATGTTTTTGCTTTTTCACTCTTCTTCGATGAGAAATATCAATAAACTACCATATCTGTAATGACCCCCACACCCTTCTCCTTCACCATTACCCTCCTTGCCACCATCATTGTCTCATTAACGACGGAATCCGATGTTGTTGCCGCTATCGGATCAGCCTCCATGGTTGCTGTCACATTCAGCACGGGCACCGTTTGTGGGATTATAGCTGGTGATCCAACACAGAGAATCCAGTGCTACCAAAATGGACTAAATGTTTCAGCATTGCCGAACGTATCGTTTAAAGCAATCTCCGGTGGCAGAACCTTATTTTGTGGCCTTAGATCAGGTGGTTTCAGGCAGCATCCACTGTCGGGAGACTCAAACTTTGGTGAACTCGTCAAGTTTCAGGCCTAAACATATATATTCGAACTACGAAGCCCCGTTGACCGACTTGGCCGTGGATGATGACCATGTTTGTGCTAGAGAAGTCGGTTCGGGTATTGCTAGATGCTGAAGAGGAAAGGAAGCCTTGTCATTTCCGTCACCGGGTGTTGGCTTAAAATTTAGTGGAATCACCTCAGGGAGTGGTTTTAGTTGTGGGATTCTGAGGAATGATAGTAAAGTTATCTTTTGGGATGGTAATAAGATTGGAGTTGAAATCCAAAGACAACTTGGTAACTTGTCAATGCCGAGTTTGGTCGTTGGAGATTCACATGCTTGTAGATTGACTAGTGTTGGGAAATAACTGACTAATTTCCCTATAACTAGATTAGTGAAAATGCGAAATAAAAACGAAAAAAATACCCGAAATTGATAATGGAGTTCAGCCAATTTTGTCTATGTCTCCAGACTGCTGTAGATCTTTTACTAAAGAGAGAAAATTTACAGGTGTTTACAAAACATTCACAACTCACAAGAGAACTCTCTAAACTCTTTAGTATTGGGAGGAAGAAATGATTTGGGATGATTTTGAAGCTAAATGAGTTAGGGTATTTATAGTTGAAGCTTAAGGACTAATCTTGTAAATACATTAAAGTACAATGACTAAATGTGTGATTTTACCATTATCAAATTATCAAAAATTTCAACTTAATTTTGACAATTTGTTGCTGCCACCGAAATTGCCTCCAAAATCCAGCAAAAATTGCCCACTAATTTTGGCTTCTAAAATCTACCGAAAATTGCCCACCAATTTTAACTTTTCCAATAATCTTCCACTTGAAGACTGATTTTAATCTGTCTTCACACCTCAATTAATGCTGCAGCATTTCTGGTTTTATTATTCTAGCATGCCAACTGAAGCTGAACACAACTTCAATTTGTCTGTAGTCACCGCCCTGTAAACCCACTTGTTATTGGGCAGTTTCTCCGTGGTTGCCTTGTCCCTCAACGTATTGGCTCCCTTCGACTCTTGTCCACTAGTCTTTGAAAGATTGTTCCTCACTTGAACATCCTCGGTAAGCCCTTGCTTCGACTCTTCTCTTATGATAGTCTCTGAAGCCATGTTCTCTACACGAACATGCTTGACAAACTCCATGGACACGAAAAACTCTTCTTGTACTTGGCTTCTACTCGCCTTGGCAGAAACAAACCGTACTACACCAAGTCTTAATGCCTCTTCGATCATGGGTTCGTCCTCTCCTTTGGACAACTCAATCCTGGGCTCATCCATCACATTGGATGACTCGGTTCCCCTCGGGTAATCTTGCAACACCTCTGGCATCTTAAGTCTGCGCCCCCTCGTTTTCTCGACTCTTACCCTCGGCTTCGCATCTTTGACACTTGAACTTGTGTCAAGACTGCACACATCTTCTCCAGATCCACCATCTGGTTCGTCGTTGAGTGGATTTTCACTGCCACTCGAGGAACAACATTCCTCATCCTTCGACTTGCCTTCATCATGGAATCTCTTGTCACTACCCTCGGATTTTGACTTTGCTTTGGAAGTCTTGTTCTTCTTGACTCCAAATTCCTTGAGGGACTCGGCGGTTGTCAAGGCTTTAGAGAACTCATTGACTTCCCTTCGCTCTAGTACTTTCTTTGCCCATGGCTTCAATCCGAACATGAAGCTGAAGAACCCATCTTCTTTAGTCAAACTTGGGACTTTATCTCTTGCTATCGCACCGGGTTTCTTCTTGTGCTCGACTGCTTTGACACCTGCAGTCTCATCACGTTTTGATCCTCGATTTACTACTTGTGAACTTGTAGTCTCACCATCCTTGTCCCATGATTCGACTACTTTGGAACATGTAGCCTCATCAAGTCTTGCCCCTGCCTTGATTGCTTGAACACTCGCAATCGCATCGTGTAACATCCCAAAATACGGGTAAGTGACTAAAATTGTAAAATTTCAGAATATGGTGATTAAAGTGTAATAGTTTAATAGTTTAATGATTTGTTCAGAAATATTTTCCTAAAAGTTTATTGTAATTATCTAATGAATTAAAGGGTAAAATGGTCATTAGACTTGAAATTATAATTAAATGATATATATATGGATAAGGATGGAGAGTTTCCAGAAAAATCTCCTCTCTTTTCCTTCTTCATTTTTCTCTTCTCCACGTGTGAAGCCAAGCAAAGGTGAGTTTCTCTTGAGCTGATTATGGGCTGAAATTTAAGTTTAGTTTTGATTATTAGATGCTAAGTAAGATTAAGGAAGGATTGATTTGCTTTAAAACAACAAAATGAAGAGTTTATGAGGATTTAAAGATTAAGAGTTTTTGAATGAAATATTGAAATAAAGTTTATATTGAAAATTGAGAGTTGAATTGACTTGTCATCAAGTTAATTAAGGGATAGGAAGTGTTAGAATAGGAATTTGAACATGTTGCAAAACTAGTAGAATTTTTGTAATTACATAGGAATGACTAGATTTGAAGTTAAAGAAGTGATTGTGGAATAGAAATAAGTTTCAGTATGTGTATTAAAGTTAGGAGTATTA
This sequence comes from Hibiscus syriacus, assembly GCF_006381635.1. Classification (NCBI taxonomy): domain Eukaryota; kingdom Viridiplantae; phylum Streptophyta; class Magnoliopsida; order Malvales; family Malvaceae; genus Hibiscus; species Hibiscus syriacus. Next base: position 2,292,618 of record NW_024063176.1, read on the forward strand.
AAGGAAGTAAAATAGGAAGGTTTGAGTTGAAAATTGATGATTTTCGAGCTTAGAATACAATTTCTGGGCAGAGGGAACCGATACCCTATGAATGGGAATCGATTCCCCCTCTTGAACGAAAAATTCCAGATTGTTCAGGGGGTATCGATTCCCCTGGGGGGGGTATCGATTCCCCCCTAAATGAAAATTCAGAATTCGATTTATTAAACCGGTTTAAGTTATTAACATCAAGTTTAAAGTTTAGGCTTCTGATAGTTGTTTTGAAATGATATATTTATGTAGATATTGAGCCTAAACAAGTTTCGGAATAATCAAGGGATTATAATCGAATCAAAGCAAGGCTAAGGTGAGTGCAATTTAAATTGTACTTATGTGATTGATCAAACATTGGCTTGCGATGAGTCAATGATAGAGTTACTATGGTAAAGAGTAACTTATATAATGTTATGTGATTACTATGGATGCATTAGTACCTAGAAATGGATGTAGGTTTGTATGTTACATGATTTACATGCTTACATGAAAATGCAACATATGATATTAGATATGTGCTTACACATACATTTGATATGTGATAGAAGAGAAGGAATATGTGATTATGATATCAAGGATTACACGTACATGTGATACGTGACTGAAAAGAAAAGATATGTGGTTATAAGAGAAAGAATATGAATAAGTAATGTGAACGGTCATAAATGATAATGCCCATGTTATGTGATATGAGAGCTAGGGGTATAGTTGGCATGCCAAGGGTCGAGGGTTACCTATGTTCTTCGGGACATATGGACTGTTTACCTATGTTCTTCGGGACATATGGACTGTTTACCTATGTTCTTCGGGACATATGGACTGTTTACCTATGTTCTTCGGGACATATGGACTGTTTACCTATGTTCTTCGGGACATATGGACTGTTTACCTAGGTTCTTCGGAATCTATGGACTGGTCCTTCGGGACATTGATCGAGCTGTTGTGACAGCATAGTGGTGCACAACCTCAATGTACTCACATACCTTGAGTTCTCAAAAGTATACATGGGCTAATACATGGTCTTTACAGAGAGTAAATAAATAAATTGATTTGCTACTATGTATGTTTTGTTGTGAAGTAGTATATGTGTTACATGGTATGTAAAGAAATGTTCGATATATGTATTTATACGATAAAAAGGTATGAAAAGTACTTATATTATCTCAGGTTACCATGTATACTGAATTATATGAGACTCGATTGAATTCATAGATTGAATGTTTATATTTATGAAAAATGCATTATTGTTATTCTGTTTTTGCTTCACTAAGTCTATGACTTAGCGTGTAAGTGATTTACACGTAGGTACTGAGAAGCAGAAGGATTAAAGCAAAGTTCAAAGTAACAACATATCTCTGCCCAAAGACCAGATCAGAAGTAAATTACACAGTATGTATTATTATGATTAATAGGTTGGCATGTAAATAAAGTAGGTAAATTAGGTATTATGCTCTGATCGAGTTTTGTAATCTTTTAAACATATATATATAAGTACAAATGAAAAGAAATGAACTGTTAAATTTTTTTACGAGTGTTATGTACAATTTACAAAAAAATCACTGTAGCAGGTTACGGTATTACTGTTCATATCGTATTTCACCGTTCATAAACACGTTTTTATCTCAAATTTTTATACAACACACAATTGAATAATATTTGATTGTATTTTCTTAATATAAATTCAAATGTTCCGTACTTTTACAAGAGTAAAGGTTTTGAAAATGTCAATGTGACATCTCGGACTCGTATTCAAGTCGGGTACGAGTTGGGGTGTTACATTTAATGGTATCAGAGCTACGGTTTAGCCGATTCTCGGCATAAACAAGAGTCTAGGGTGCCTTATAACGTATACATGCCAACAAAATAGTGAAAACTTCTGATCTGGTATAGTAATGAGTATGTTGTTTTGCTAATAGAACGATATGTTTATTCTTAATAGATGTCCGGACATGATAGTTATAGAAGTCAAGCGGGAGATGATCGGCCCGCTGAGAGCAGTAATTCACCTGCCCTGGCCAGGCAAGGTGAAGAACAGACACCTTCTGGAGTGCCTGTAACTGATCAAGATGTGTTCTTTAGAACATTAGATGCGGTATTGACGCGTTATCAACCTCCTGTTACTTCAACTCCAAGAATGAATGTTGCAAAGGAGTTGAAGGGTTTAGGAGCTACGGAGTTTAAAGGTGAAGCCGAAGAAGGTCCTGTTGCTGCGGACCTTTGGCTTAATGATGTAAAAATTATGTTAGATGGACTTCACTGTTCTAATGTAGAGAAGTTAGATGGAGTGGTCTCCTTGCTTCGTGGGCAAGCGAGAATTTGGTGGACAAATGTCACTTTGAGAATGACCCATGATCAAGTGACATGGTCTTTGTTCTTAGAAGAGTTTAAGCATAAGTATATAGGAGACCAATTTATCCGTCAAATGAAGCAAGAATTTTTGAATCTGAAACAGATGAATCGCACAGTGTATGAGTACGAGTGCGAGTTTAATAAGTTAAGTCGTTTTGTGGCTGAGTTGATTCCAACAGAGAAGGATGTGTGTGAGTGGTTTGTAGAGGGCTTGCACCCAAGGTTGAAAGAAATGTTAATAGTATTGAACTTGTCCTCATTTCAAGAAATAGTAAATCGTGCTAAAGCTCTAGAGAGAGCTCAGAATGAAAGGTTTGGGGATCAAAGAACCCAATCATCTAAAAGAACCGGGGCTTTATCGAGTTCTGCACCACCCAAGAGGGGTAGAGATTCTGGTACTCAGTCTCAGGCAAGGTCTGGAGGGGTAGAATCCTCCGTTAGAGAATCAAATCAGAGGAAAGTTAGACAGACCCAATCAGTAGGGTGTGGTGAAATGGGACATTTTGTGAGAGATTGCCCATTGGGGAAAGGAGAACCAGTACAGTCGGAACGATCTGTTATGATACCTGGGAGAGGGAGAAGGAGAGGAAGAGGTAGGAGCCAATCTGAATCTTCTACTCAACAAGAAATACGCTCCACTGCTCGAATGTATAATATTAATACCAATGAAGATTTTGATGATCCGGAGATAATAGCAGGTATTTTCTAGTGTGAAATATATATATATTATGATAATGATTGATTTAGGCTTGTTTGTTCATATATTAGTAGTAAATGGGTGAAAGAATTGAGAATTCAGTTAGAAATTATTCATAGTAATATGACAGTGACAAATTTATTAGGGTACAGTGTGTGGAGAAGTAAGATATATTGAAAGTGTTCCATTATAATTCGGAGAATTTAAATTTCTTACTAAATTGATGAATTGTTATTCAATGAATTTGAAGTAAGATTGGAAATAAACCCGTATTATAATGTTAGAGGATTTATATCGTTCTGAAATAGAATAGTTTCTTTGCTGCATTGATAAGATAAGGTATAGGGGATGATTCTTATAAGGAGAATATTAAAAGATCAAATGATGCAGAATATTGTTATAGAAAAGTCTAAGAATATGTACATCAGGGATCAGTTTATAAGACAAAGGAAAATGGAATGGTTGAATCTGAACCATAAAAAAAAATAATAATAATAATAATAGTAAGAATAAATATAGATGGATTATTGGTATGGAGTGATGAAACTAGAGGTTACTGTCTATATAATAAGTTACATTATATGGATTTTAGAAAGGTTAAAGTAAAATGCATTGGAGATGTGTAGACAATATCTTATCTCCTGGTGCAATGAAAATTCGAGGACGAATTTTCTTAAGGGGGGGAGATTTGTAACATCCCAAAATACGGGTAAGTGACTAAAATTGTAAAATTTCAGAATATGGTGATTAAAGTGTAATAGTTTAATAGTTTAATGATTTGTTCAGAAATATTTTCCTAAAAGTTTATTGTAATTATCTAATGAATTAAAGGGTAAAATGGTCATTAGACTTGAAATTATAATTAAATGATATATATATGGATAAGGATGGAGAGTTTCCAGAAAAATCTCTTCTCTCTTTTCCTTCTTCATTTTTCTCTTCTCCACGTGTGAAGCCAAGCAAAGGTGAGTTTCTCTTGAGCTGATTATGGGCTGAAATTTAAGTTTAGTTTTGATTATTAGATGCTAAGTAAGATTAAGGAAGGATTGATTTGCTTTAAAACAACAAAATGAAGAGTTTATGAGGATTTAAAGATTAAGAGTTTTTGAATGAAATATTGAAATAAAGTTTATATTGAAAATTGAAAGTTGAATTTGACTTGTCATCAAGTTAATTAAGGGATAGGAAGTGTTAGAATAGGAATTTGAACATGTTGCAAAACTAGTAGAATTTTTGTAATTACATAGGAATGACTAGATTTGAAGTTAAAGAAGTGATTGTGGAATAGAAATAAGTTTCAGTATGTGTATTAAAGTTAGGAGTATTAAAGGAAGTAAAATAGGAAGGTTTGAGTTGAAAATTGATGATTTTCGAGCTTAGAATACAATTTCTGGGCAGAGGGAACCGATACCCTATGAATGGGAATCGATTCCCCCTCTTGAACGAAAAATTCCAGATTGTTCAGGGGGTATCGATTCCCCTGGGGGGGTATCGATTCCCCCCTAAATGAAAATTCAGAATTCGATTTATTAAACCGGTTTAAGTTATTAACATCAAGTTTAAAGTTTAGGCTTCTGATAGTTGTTTTGAAATGATATATTTATGTAGATATTGAGCCTAAACAAGTTTCGGAATAATCAAGGGATTATAATCGAATCAAAGCAAGGCTAAGGTGAGTGCAATTTAAATTGTACTTATGTGATTGATCAAACATTGGCTTGCGATGAGTCAATGATAGAGTTACTATGGTAAAGAGTAACTTATATAATGTTATGTGATTACTATGGATGCATTAGTACCTAGAAATGGATGTATGTTTGTATGTTACATGATTTACATGCTTACATGAAAATGCAACATATGATATTAGATATGTGCTTACACATACATTTGATATGTGATAGAAGAGAAGGAATATGTGATTATGATATCAAGGATTACACGTACATGTGATACGTGACTGAAAAGAAAAGATATGTGGTTATAAGAGAAAGAATATGAATAAGTAATGTGAACGGTCATAAATGATAATGCCCATGTTATGTGATATGAGAGCTAGGGGTATAGTTGGCATGCCAAGGGTCGAGGGTTACCTATGTTCTTCGGGACATATGGACTGTTTACCTATGTTCTTCGGGACATATGGACTGTTTACCTATGTTCTTCGGGACATATGGACTGTTTACCTATGTTCTTCGGGACATATGGACTGTTTACCTATGTTCTTCGGGACATATGGACTGTTTACCTAGGTTCTTCGGAATCTATGGACTGGTCCTTCGGGACATTGATCGAGCTGTTGTGACAGCATAGTGGTGCACAACCTCAATGTACTCACATACCTTGAGTTCTCAAAAGTATACATGGGCTAATACATGGTCTTTACAGAGAGTAAATAAATAAATTGATTTGCTACTATGTATGTTTTGTTGTGAAGTAGTATATGTGTTACATGGTATGTAAAGAAATGTTCGATATATGTATTTATACGATAAAAAGGTATGAAAAGTACTTATATTATCTCAGGTTATCATGTATACTGAATTATATGAGACTCGATTGAATTCATAGATTGAATGTTTATATTTATGAAAAATGCATTATTGTTATTCTGTTTTTGCTTCACTAAGTCTATGACTTAGCGTGTAAGTGATTTACACGTAGGTACTGAGAAGCAGAAGGATTAAAGCAAAGTTCAAAGTAACAACATATCTCTGCCCAAAGACCAGATCAGAAGTAAATTACACAGTATGTATTATTATGATTAATAGGTTGGCATGTAAATAAAGTAGGTAAATTAGGTATTATGCTCTGATCGAGTTTTGTAATCTTTTAAACATATATATATAAGTACAAATGAAAAGAAATGAACTGTTAAATTTTTTTACGAGTGTTATGTACAATTTACAAAAAAATCACTGTAGCAGGTTACGGTATTACTGTTCATATCGTATTTCACCGTTCATAAACACGTTTTTATCTCAAATTTTTATACAACACACAATTGAATAATATTTGATTGTATTTTCTTAATATAAATTCAAATGTTCCGTACTTTTACAAGAGTAAAGGTTTTGAAAATGTCAATGTGACATCTCGGACTCGTATTCAAGTCGGGTACGAGTTGGGGTGTTACACATCGGGCTTTCTTCTGGGTTCGGCTGCCTCAACATCAACAGCCTTGCCTCGTCTCGATCCTTGCTTGGCCACATTGACCCCTTAATCGAAACAAGTCTTTTCCCTGGCTTGACAGTTTTAACACTTGCAACCGCGCCAATTCTCGCTACTTCTCATTCTTCCATCCTCTTCATGATGGCTGTAAGGCGACACTTCTCAGGACATCCTCTAATCAAATGAGGACCATCACAGAAGTAGCACTTTAATTTTTCCTTGCTTCCCTTCTTCTTTACATCGGACTTATCCATATCATTCTTTCCCGATGGCTTTCTTTGGATACGAACAGTCGATGACTCAACTTGGCCATTTGAATAGCTTTCTCTACCATCTCCCTGCTGCACCTTTTCCCCGTCTCCCCCACTGTTGCCACTATCCCTGGGCCTGGACGACACATTACTACTTGGCTTGACTCCTACAAGCTCAGTCAGCTTTCTGGCTACAGCTATGGCCTCCGAAAGTCTCTGGGAATTTCCTTGCTCTCCCCCAAGCATCGCCCTTGGTCTAAGTCCTTCCAAGAAGGTCTTGAGCGCATCTCATTCACTCATTGCTCCCTTGCATATGAGCAGCTCCCTCTTGAGCTCATCAACTTCGTTTCTCAAAGCCATCACTCTCACTCGAATCTGGTTTCTTTTAGATCGTTTCTGACAATTTCCGCAAACTACCGTGTATTAGAACACCTCCGTCGATAAACTCGTATCGCCAGCAAAGTTTTACTATTCACGAAATTTACTATTCACATAAATAGTAACCTCACAGAAAAAAAAAACCGACAAAATTCACAATCAAAAGCTCTAGATACCAGTTGTTGGGAAATAATCGAGTAATTTCCCTATAACCATATTAGTGAGAATGTAAAATAAAAGCGGAAAAATAATACCCGAAATTGATAACGGAGTTCAGCCAATTTTGCCTACGTCTTCGGACTACTACATATATTTTATTAAAGAGAGAAAATTTACAGGTGTTTACAAAACACTCACAACTCACAAGAGAACTCTCTAAACTCTTTAGTATTGGTAGGAAAAAATAATTTTGAAGCTAAATGAGTTATGTTATTTATAGTTGAAGCTTAAAGATTAATCTTGTAAATACCATAAAGTATAATGACTAAATGTGTGATTTTATCATTACCAAATTATCAAAAATTTCAGCTTAATTTTGACAATTTGTTGCTGTCACCGAAAGTGGCCTCCAAAATCCACCGAAAATTGCTCACCAATTTTGTCTTCCAAAATCCATCAAAATTTTGACTTTTCCAACATCTAGGACAGGGTTCCTGATTTGCAAAGGGAACAACGACACCGGCCAACTCAATGTTTCTCGCCGTCCGACTTTCGAGTTTACCAGTCTTTCGCTAGGATGGAATTTCAGCTGTGTTATTAGAAGAAGAAAAGGATTGGTTCTATGCTGGGGAGGAGGTAATACAAGTAGAGTGGCAGATGTTTCATTTGAGTCAACTGTTGCTGGTTTGGATTTCATTTGCGGCTTGACAACAAGGAATTTGACAGTGATTTGTTGGGGAAATGGATGGTTTAATTCGGAAAGTGTTGTTCCTTTAGGAGTGGTGATTCGAGGTCCATGTGTTGAGGGTTCATGTAATTGCGGTACGTATCTGAGACATTGTGTTATGGTTCAAGGAACATTGGCAAAGCGTGTCGGATTGAGCTTCCGATTTCGGCGCCTTTGACACCGATACTGGCACCTATTCCATCAAAAGGGTCTAAGCCATTTTCTCAATCGAGTAAAGGCATCAACAAGCTTTCCTTGGCATTTTTTATCTTCGGATCGATTGGAGCATTTGCAGGGATTTGCACTATCATCTACGGCTTACGCAAAGGAATATATCGGTTCTTGCTTTGCATGACTCATAATTTTGTGCAACCGACGGCTGCCGATGCAAACATAGTGACCGCTGTTGAGGACAACAATGATTCCATTGCCCCACCTTTGAGATCATTCTCCATCAGGCGCAACAGTTCGAGGAGACTAGGACGGCAAAGAAGTGGATCATCGTCATCAAAACAAGCAGAGAAAACCCAAAACTTGTCATTCTCGGAGCTCTCCAATGTTTCAAACAAATTCTCGATCGAAAATTGGATCGGTTCAGGCAGCTTCGGGGTTGTCTATAAAGGCAAACTTCAAGATGGTCGTGATGTCGCCATTAAAAGAGGTGAAAGTGAAACATCTGCTCACAAAGTGAAGAAGTTCCAAGAGAAAGAAACCACATTCGAATCGGAATTAGCTTTGTCAGCAAGGCTTCACCACAAACATTTAGTCGGATTAGTTGGATTCTGCCACGAAAACGACGAAAGGCTTCTGGTGTACGAGTACATGAGCAACGGATCGCTCTATGATCATCTGCATAACAAGGACAACATCGAAAAATCGAGCAGCATAGTGAATTCCTGGAGAATGAGGATCAAAATTGCATTAGATGCAGCAAGAGGGATTCATTACCTCCATAACTATGCAATGCCACCTATAATTCACAGAGACATAAAGTCATCCAATATACTATTAGACGCGAATTGGACAGCTAGAGTTTCGGATTTCGGACTATCACTAATGGGACCTGAATCTGATCAAGAATTTATGTCAACCAGCGCAGTTGGAACTGTTGGGTACATTGATCCTGAATACTACGTACTCAATGTATTGACACCGAAAAGCGATATTTATGGTTTTGGTGTAGTATTGTCAGAGCTTCTGACGGGGAGAAAAGCTGTTTTCAAAAACGAAGATGGCACTGGGCCAATCGGGGTAGTCGAATACGCCACCCCGAGGATATCAGCCGGGGATCTCTGGGCAGTGGTCGATACAAGGATCGGGGTGCCGGAGGTTCACGAGGTCGAGGCTGTGGAAGTCATGGCCTATACAGCTATAAATTGTGTGAATTTGGAGGGAAAAGAGAGGCCTAACATGACAGACATTGTTTCCAATTTGGAGAAAGTTCTAAACACTCTGCGAGAATAGCCCTGCTAGCCTCTCTTCTGCAACAATGTCCCTTCCTTCAGATTGATTCTTCTTTTCAGTAGAAACGCAGAATTTTGATTCTTCTTCTTAATATTCTTTGACTGTAAATGAACGTGTTTTTTCAGATCAATGGTACCTGTAACCTTTGTTTTAATTGTTTCACATCGCGATTGCATACACGACCATAACTTCATATCGGTAAATAACCGAGGTCATTCCCAATCATAACATAGCACATTAGAGGTTTCAGAACAACAACCTGTTTTATATACGATTACACCAATGGTTCTGTTTTGGAACCAATAAATCTCAAGTTTATAAAGAATTACTTTACAAAAGATTCCAGGCTGTGCATTGCTGTGAACGTGAGAATTTTATAGGTTGGTGGCAGTTCCATGGTGGGTCATGTTATGAACAGGATTTGGCAGATTTGATTTCATGTACATAAAAATAACATGTTCCATCTCAATGTCAATGTACATTAAAAATCTTAGTAATTAGCTTTCATTGAAATTCCCATATCAATCCTAAACCACAAAGCAAAAATGACCCAAACTAGTACTTGTTAAATCTTGATAACAATATGAATGTAGCATGTTGACATATAATCTAAACGGAAATTTCCTTCGATTTCAAGTTGGTCCAAAACAAATACACTTGTTAAATTTCCCATTCCCACAAAAAATAATTATTCATATTTGATGGACTTGTACATTTAATGTTGTTTTAGTGAGAATTTATTAATGCTCGAAATAATATCGTTTTGGAGGACTATATACTGGTGATCAATCATCAATTGTATAACTTTGAATACAAATGTACAAAAATAAATAAATTGTTATTTCAAATATATATATATATATATATATATTATCAATTGGGTCTTAATTTAATTACTATGATTAATTAGAGTGACTAAAAGCTAATACTTTTCCAAATCTTAATTTACCTTGCAATTACATGTGAGTAAGAAGTTTGGGTTAGAGATTTTTCTTTTAGGGTTAGTTCGACCCGGAATAAATATAAATTTAAAATTATATATATAACATAAAAATATTTAAAATATATTTTTAAAAAATGTTTAACAAATAATTATAGGGGGTGTTGAACGGATTGTATATAGATTCTCTCCCCTTTGAGTATAAATCCATGCTCTGAAAATAGCAAGAAGTTTCTCAACCCTTTGAGTATATGCGTACCCATACGCTACCCTCTAAATTATGCCAAATTATTTGACGGAATTAAGATCCATAAATACACATTTTTTTTATAAGTAAAATATAGGCAATCATTAAAAATATATATAGTAGAGAGATTAGGTCCACCAAAAATGTATAGTGTACAATTTGACCTATAAATTTAATACTTTTAGGGTAAACTACACTAACTACCACTCAACTTTAAGATTTGTATCGATTTTATCATTGAGTTTTAAAAAGTTTTAATTGTAGCATTGAACTTTCGTTTTGCCCTCAATTATATCACTGAGTTGTTAAATCGCTAACAATAGGATTACACGACAGTTTGATGTTGACATGATACTAACGTGGAAATAAAAAAAAACTTCTTACATGTTTTTTTTTTGTTAATTTTAAGTGGATTTCACGAAAAAAATTATCTAGTGAGAAAAAAAATACAGATCTTGTCACGAATGATCAATATTGATGGACATAAATTGATAGAACAACAAATAGAGTAGTTGCAAAAGCTAAAATGGTACGTGAACTAAAATTTAGCGACTAAAAAGAAAGAATTTTAAAGTTCAATAACAAAACCAATATACAAACTTAAGTTCACGAAAAAAAATTGTCTCATCATCACGTCGTTCAATGCTTATAATGAATCTAAACTAAAGTTCTATAATACAAACCCTAAAATTATATAATATTTGATGTAATTTAGCCTAATTTTTAAGTTCACGCGTACGTAAGGAAATGGGTAGAAATAAAAGCTTATCAATTCTAGGTAAATAAACAGTAGGTGAAAAGGTTCAAACAAGCTACATGCAAGAATGGAAACAAAAGAGCGGGAAAATTCTAGGAAACTGCAAAGCCAAAGCATGAAACCCAATGGGTCTTTCAACAATGGCAGAATTTTAGTGGTACAGTTTCCCCTATATAATCGCCATGCATATACAAACCATAAACGCTCCCCACTTTCCTTTATTCTTAATAATCAAAACAGCACCTGCATTTGCATTTGATTCTTCTTCTTTGTTCTTCATCAATGGAGTCTGCAGGAGAGCTTTCTTACATGGAAAAAGGGGAGTCTAACAAAAGTTTGATGGGCAAAGAAACTTGTAATGATGTTGGAGGAGTTATCAGGACAGCACAAAACAGGTCGAGTTCGTTCATGCGTAAGAAATCCGACCCGATGTTGGTTTCCACGATTCGGTTTCAGATGCTTAGACGGTTCTTAGCCAACTTGCAAGAAGTGATTTTAGGGACAAAGCTTGCTGTTCTTTTCCCTGCCATCCCTTTAGCCATTGCTGCTGATTGTTACAAGTTTGAAAGAGTAAGTTTGTGTCAAAGTTAATTAATTACCATGTTTTAATTTAATTTGGATTATTTATTCTTCTTTTTCTGGGTTTTTTTAATGCTTAATAGCCATGGATATTTGCATTGAGCTTGCTTGGACTTACCCCCCTTGCCGAGCGTGTCAGCTTTCTCACTGAGTAAGTTCTATTAGTCTCTCATTCGGTCAAATTTTATGATCCCTCTATTTTTTGAATATGTATTTTCAGTCCAAAATCAGTCCACATAGCACATAAACTTCTTTTCAATTCCACATTTTCTTTTAGATTAATTAATTAATATATAAATTGACCATTGAACTCTATTTTTTTTTTGATTTGGTACCTAAAAAAGTCAAGAAATTTTAAGTTGAGATAATAATAAAATTATTCTTTACCCCATCAAATATATATATATATATATATACGCTTCAATGTTGCCCCATTAAATTCAGAGTTTTTAAATGATTCCATCTAATAATATTGAGTCGTATACTTGTATTTGGGTAGCAAATTATGACATTTGACCTATTAAAAAATTTCAAAATTTAATTTTTTGATTGATTTTAATATTTTAAATTTGTACTTAAAATTTTCAATAAAAAGGTGTTGATATGATGAGTAATTAAGCAGATATCTATCGGGTACCAAATTATTAAAAGTTACATAGTCGGGGGTCCATTTACAAATTAACCATTTTCCTTCCATGCACGTATATCGTATGGTTTTACGTGCAAGAATCTGACAAGGTTTCTTTCTATAAATTCAGACAAATCGCATACTATACAGGTCCAACAGGTATTATTTCCAAGACGATACTTACTGAAAACTGAATTTTTTTTAAAGATATTGAGAGAATGGAAAACAATCAATGGATTTGGAAATATTTGCAGTTGGAGGGCTGCTGAATGCAACTTGTGGAAATGCAACAGAGCTGATCATAGCATTATTTGCACTTTACCAGAACAAAATCCATGTCCTCAAGTACTCTCTCATGGGTTCCATTCTCTCCAATCTCCTCCTTGTTCTCGGCACCTCTCTCCTTTGTAGTGGCTTAGCTAACCTCAAGAAAGAGCAAAGATATGATCGAGTAAGACATTTTTAATATACATAGAAGTTTGAGAGTATTGAATTATTAATGCTTTGGGATTATGTATATAATGTGCAGAAACAAGCTGATGTGAACTCTGGTCTGCTGTTGCTGGGACTGCTGTGCCATATGTTGCCATTGATGTTCAGATACGCAGCACAGCCTAGTGGGATTTCAATTGCGGAATCTACACTGGAGTTGTCGAGAGCGAGTAGTGTGGTTATGCTTGTGGCTTATATCGGATATATCATCTTCCAGCTTAAAACTCATAGACAGATTTTCGACGCTCAAGAGGATGGTGAGGATGAAGATGAAGAAAAAGCAGTGATTGGATTTTGGAGTGGATTCAGCTGGTTGGTTGGTATGACGCTCGTTATAGCTTTGCTATCTGAGTATGTGGTTGGCACGGTTGAGGTATACATGCATGATATTTATAATATATACTATATGTATTCAGGGATAGACCGAGGGGTGTTGGGTCGCACCCCTACATTTTAAATTCCCTTAAATTCTAGGTTTTTTTTATATTTTCTATTGATTATCTAATTTTACACTCTTTGAAATTTTATAACTTCATACCCTTAAAATTTTTAACATAACTTCTTAAGTTCTCACCGGTGCAACCTGACATTTAACATAACTTCTTAAGTTCGCACCCGGTGCAACCTGACATTCGCACCCAGTGCAACCTGAATTCCTATGTCCTTCTTGTGTATAGATATAGATATGGTATATATATAGTGATGGATTTGTGTGTTTATGGATATATCAGGCTGCATCCGAGACTTGGGGAATTTCCATTAGCTTTATCAGCATAATTCTGATACCTATTGTGGGGAATGCTGCTGAACATGCTGGAGCTATCATTTTTGCTTTCAAGAATAAATTGGTAAACTTAAACTTATCATTTATATGAAGTTTTTCACGTAAAATCTTAGTATCTGTATAATAATTTTACGTTGAATTATCTCTACGTAACTTTATTATGTGTTTTGGGCCTGTTCAGGACATATCTCTTGGTGTTGCTCTGGGTTCTGCAACTCAAATTTCTATGTTCGCTGTAAGATTTAAACAAGCTCAAAAACATCTTAAAGATATTGTCATCTTCAATCAATTCTAACAAATCAATCATTATATATATATATATACATATCAGGTTCCCCTGTGTGTTGTAGTAGGGTGGATTATGAGAATCCCCATGGATCTTGACTTCAGTCTTCTTGAAACTGGATGTCTTGCTTTAACAATACTTGTTGTTGCCTTTACCCTGCAGGTATATTTTTCTTTTCTTTTTTATTTTTTTAATAACTTAATTAAAATTATAAATATTTATAATTTCCTCTTATTTATTATTGTTATTATTACTTTGTCAGGATGGAACTTCACATTACATGAAAGGGGTAGTTCTTTGCCTTTGTTACATCGCCATTTCTGCATGCTTTTTTGTTCATAAAATTCCAGCTCCATTGGGTAAGTAAACACCAAACTTCCCATATGCATCTATTCATGTAATTTTTCTTCTCATTGATGAACACTGATTAATTCCAAATTCTGCTTGTTTATAGATCAAACTATTGTCAACTCGGAACTCAACTCAGCCTAACCTATCCTCGTCGGCACTGCCTTTTTCCGGCACCATCTTGAGCATGTCGACGTTCCAACCATCCGTTTTCCTCAACCTTTGGAAAATTTACATTTTGGAGATCTGAGCACTGAGAAGATAAAGGGTGTTGCAGACATGAGAAGTTGAGGCCATTTTTCAAGCTTATATATATATATATATATGAGAGGAAAAAAGAACCATCTTCTCATTTGAAAATGTTTGTAACTGCAAGCTTTGATTCTGGGGATTTCTTAATAAGGTTTTTTTTTTCATTTACTGCATTTATTCCATTAATAATTTAATTCTATGTTGCTGAAGCAGAGATAAAAGACCAATTACTTTGTGGGGATGTATTAAATCATAAAATATCAATAAATAAGAGAAAAAAACTTACATTTTAGAGTTTATTTTATTTTGGGTTAAATTCTTCTATTACTCCTTGTACTATACATAAATTGTAGATTTAATCTATTCGTTTTAATTTGATCATAGTTTCTATACTTCTTTAAAATTTGAGATTTCAGTCTTTTATAAATCAAATTCTATTATTTTCCATTGTATTATGCGTAAGCATGCCAGAGTTAAATTATAAATATTTGAAACGCCAAAAATATAATTTTGCCGTTGCTTGAGCTTATAATTATGTAATTTTTTAATAGGGGTAAACTGAATTTTTATTATTTTTGGGGCCAAAAGAAAATTTTACCATCACTTTAATTTTCAAGGTAATAAACAAAAAAAAAAAATTAAAAATTACAATGACTAAAATTGACTAAATAAAGAGTATAAAGGCAAAAATCACATTTTATACAGAATACAAAAACTAATAACATAAATTAAAATCATTGTAATTTTTTACCTTTATTCTGTTATTCTTCCTATTTTTCCATGTTTAATTCTAGTTCAAACTTTTTGGAACCTTTGTTTTATTCTTCAACGCTATCTGTCATTAGTTCTCTGCAACGTGCACATAGGACAGTTATGCTTTCTTTAAGACAAGATATGCAGGCAACTGTAAACATAGGACGACCAAAGATTTGTTGTTTTCAATTACCTGACACGGTTTACACATCAAATTAGCTGATATCTTGCTGTTTGGGATACTGCTTTAGAACAGAGGCTAGTTCAAGCAAAAGAACACAGAGAAGGCCATAAATCCAAATTTCAAAGGTCAATTGCTCCAAATATCCCTAAAATGAACTCGTTTAATCACTATGTTCACATCAAACATGAAATTTCAGGTTTAGGATGTCTTAATGTTATAAAGACTTGAACATAACCGTTCATTGCTGGCAAGCATGTTAATCTTATATAAGTAACGAATGAATAAAAAAACAATCAGAACAAAGAGGGAGAATGAAACAGGGCAATGCTTGGCTTGCAAGTGTTATTAGAGCATTAATATGGAAAAGATACAAAAATAATGCACTAGATAAATCACCAAAACTAGCCTACAACAATCTTTGATTTAGGCCAAGCCTCGAGTTTCTTCAGCATATATGAAATGGCTCGTAGGTTAACCGACGGAAAGAGCAGCTCATTGCTCTCCATCAGCATTCTCATCTGCCTCAGAAAAAAAATACAAGAAATCAAAATCTTTTCTCCTTTAGCATTCCTCAGGCTAAGAAGGAAATGAAAATAATATTCGGAAACCTATAGATTCAATGATGAAAATGAAAAATTTAGGGGCGCCCTCTCATCTAAGCAGGCTAACAAATAAAAAAATGATCAAGAAACGACTTTCCAAAGTCATACATAGTACTTGTTACACCACAGACAAATTTGCAATTATTCATTAAGGAGAACTCGGGTCTTGCTGAAGACGAATAAGTCTCTCAATACTCTCTATGTATCTTTACCATTTGAATGTGCACTTAAACTACCAACAAAGATCATCTCCGAACGTCATCTGCATTGAATTTCCGATTACCAACCCTGAACATTCTAATGAACTGAACATGCCTAAATGAATCTTCATTTCTCAGCAGCATCTGCATTGAATTTCCAATTACGAGCCCTGAACATTCTAATGAACTAAACATGTCTAAATGCATATTCTTCTATCTCGCAAATACAACCATCATCACCTAAAAGTTCACATATCACATCAAAATGTAATGCAACGAACGATGACAATAATAGTACCATTACTAACAACAATTTTCTAATAATACTAATTAAAAAGAGATGTACCTTCAGCACCTTCTTCTTCATCCTCAGTTTCGCCTTCATACTCTTCTCCGTATCTTCCATTCAGATACTCCACCGTATCCGGAGTCAGCACTAGATTATCGCAATTCAGAATGTCGAACAGATTAAGTGTCCTGGGAGTCAACATTCTCAAAGTCCCGATATTCCGACTCGATTTATCCACATTTTCAGGCACATCCATCATCAGAAACATAGATTTCTGCTTTGGGTCCAATCCCCACCTCTTCAACGCATCGATAAAATCTTTCGTCTTCGGCTTCTCGAATTTATCCGCGAAATCTTCCACGACTATCGTGTTCTCAGCTGCACTGGATAATGCCGTCGAAATCGCCAATCTTTTCTCCTTCTTGTTGATTTTAATCGACCAGTCTCTGGGTTTCGGTCCAAAGATAACACCACCGCCGGGACGGAGCGGAGTGCGCATAGACCCACGACGTGCCCGTCCGGTTTTCTTCTGGGGATAAGGCTTTTTCCCACCACCACTAACTTCACTGCGGGTGAGTGTGGAGGCGGTGCCGCGACGCTTGTTTTGAAGGTCGGTGATGATTGCTCGGTGAACGACGGCTCGAGCAGTTTCGGGATGAGCGGACTTGAGGTCGAGATAGGTTTCGCCGACTTTCTCTCCGGTGAAGGATAAAATGGGGAGAGTGGAAAGCTGAGAAGAAATCGAGAGGATGGGTTTTGATGTAGAGGATTTAGAAGAGAGGGGAAGGAAAGCTGGGAGCTTTGCGGAGGGAGAAGAGAGGAAAAGGGAGGATGAGAAGAAGGAAAGTGTTGCAGCTGAAGTCGCCATTTTTGAGTTGTTTGGATTTGGGGTGCGAGCGATGAGAAAGAAGATAAGCCAACAACACAATTATGTTCCTTATCGAATTCCTTTGGTATCACAAGTATTGCATATAAGTGCAAAATGCCTATCTAAGTCCTTGTACTATACCACACTGTGCATTTTCATTCCTATATTTAGTATATGCTTTTTAAAATGAAATTATTGGAAAATGATCTATTTAAAATATGATACGACATTTTTAAATATTATGGCATATTTATTGGTTCATTTTAATTTAAAAATAAATTAAAAAGTATTTAGATCTTGATGGATGTAGAATCAAAATTTATTATTAATTTCGGCCGAACTTTGCTAATTTAAAATATTATGACTATTGATGAAACGGTGCAAATAATAAAAGGACATATGACTAAAAATAGACTTCAATATTAACCGCCATTTCCTTCCATACTAATTTTTTTGGTATTTGTCATACATTGTCCCATGAATCAAGCAAAAGAATGGCAGAGGAAGTCCTAAATCCAAGGATTGGACAAGAGCTATCCACCAAAAAGATGAGGATGAAAACCCCACATCCATTGACCTTTCTTCTACATTTTTTTTCTGTTTCAACTGAACAAAAGGGAAATGATTCTTCTCATGTCTTAAATGCAGGTTTGGAGTTGAATTCTTCACTCATTTGGTTTGTTTCATGTCTTGCTTTCTGTAGATTAAACAAAATGAGTATTGATGTAAAGGGCATTCAACATCTTTTTTGGAAAAATTTTACAGTTTCTGGAATTTGTTGTTATGCATATGTAAGGAAATATCCAGTTGTGTCAGGTTCTCTTGTCTTTGTTTTCTTCCTGTACACATGTTTTCCTACTATCTGCTGTGTTCTTCTCCTATTATTGTCTGCACTTTCGTTTCCATTAGATTTTATTTGAAAACCAAGCACCCTGAATCCATATGGATTAAGAGCAAGAACAGTGAGAAGAAATCAAATGTTGATGTAAATAGATCAAACAAGCCTTCATAGAAATCAGAAAAGTGTTGGACGAAATGCTCGAATGGAGATTCTAGAATGGGATAGAAAAGATAGCGAGGAATTGAACAGTTTTTCTCCTACAAGTCCTTATCGTATTGCTAGCTTGTTTCGTGAGGAAATGAAAATGTTTTCTCCTACAAGTCCTTATGGTCTTGCTAGTTTGTTTAGTGATCCTAATTTCTTGGACGAAAATACGGAGTCGGTCTTCGACGAGAAAGGGAGGAATAGCATGGAACATGGAGGGAGTTCCTTCAATATTAGGACAAAAAATGATCGAACAATTACGAAGTCGCGGTTTAATGATGGCTTTCAACGACAGTCAGGAAGGGAGGAAATGAACATGTTTTCTCCTAGAAGTCCTTATGGTCTTGCAAATTTGTTTAATGATCCTAATTTCTTGGACGAAAATCCGGAGTCAGTATTGGACGAGAAAGGGAGGAATAACATGGAACATGGAATGAGTTCCTTCAATATTAAGACAAAAAATGATGGAGCACTTCGTGGTATGAAGTCTCGGTTTAGTGATACCTTTCAACGACAGTCAAGAAGGGAGGAAATGAACAGGTTGTCTCCAAGAACTCCTTTGGTTGGATGAAATCCCTTATAATTGGGGGAAATTGAAATCCAATTCTACCACTTTCTCATGTTTGGTTCAAGCTTTCCAAGGGAATTAGAATCTCTCGTGACTTCAACTTTATATCAAATGAGGGAAAGCGAATTTCATCCAAAAATGGATGGAATTCAATTCTCTTGTTGGAGGAAATTGAAATTTGACCATACTACCCTCATCAATCTTTTGGTAACTTATTCATATATTGAATAAAAATATTTTTTTTATTATTTCGGGTTGGGTCGGGTTTCTAATTCATATATCCGGGTCGGGTCGGGTGAAACTTTATTTTAGTCGGGTCAGGTCGGTTTTTTTAAGTGTGATATTCGGATCGGGTCGAGTTCGGGTTTAGGGTGAAAAAATATCCGACCCAAAAATATATATAATTTTACCTTATATATTTAGGAATAATTACAATAATACCTTTCTATATATATTTTTTTCAATTAAGTCACTGTTTTTATTGAAAAAAAATATTTTTTTATTATTTCGGGTCGGGTCGGATTTCTAATTATATATTCGGGTCGGGTCGGGTGAAACTTTATTTTGTTCGGGTCGGGTTTTTTAAGTGTGATATTCGGGTCGGGTTTTTTTAAGTGTGATATTCGGGTCGGGTTTTTTTAAGTGTGCTATTCGGGTCGGGTTTTTTTAAGTGTGCTATTCGGGTCGGGTTAGGTTCGGGTTTAGGGTGAAAAAAACCGGACCAACCCAAAAAAATATATAATTATACCTTATATATTTAGGAATAATTACAATAATACCCCTCTATATATAATTATTTTCAATTAAGTTAAGTCAATGTTTTTATTGAATAAAAATAATTTTTTATTATTTTATGTCGTGTTGCGTCGGATTTCTAATTCATATATTGAATAAAAATAGTTTTTGGTATATTTTTTTGTAACTAATTAACATACTTCGATTGGAATGTATCGAAATATTACTCTATCTTTTGGTAACTTATTAACATATTTTGATTGCGATGATTTTAACTTATGATGTTTATTAGCATGATTTTTATAATTTATTGAAATGAATAATCAATCAATAAAATAAAATTTTAATATTTTTTAATTTTTTATAATATATTACTACATGTAAGTTGTAAAACAAACTAAAATAAAGCAAAAAAAACAAGAAGGGCAATTCTGTTATTTTATATTACTGAAATCAAATTCATCTAACATGTCTATGAAACAAACAGAATATGAAATTGGATTCCAATTCCATTTCCTGCCAACCAAACATAATATGAAATTTTATTCCAATTCCTTACAGATTCCAATTCCTTCACAGATTCCAATTCCTTCACAGATTACAATTCCCTCATAAACATTCCAGCGAACCAAACGCCACGTTGGTATTTCTAATCTGTTTAAGGAGGAAATGAAAATGTTTTCTCCTAGAAGTCCTTATGGTCTTGCTAGTTTGTTTAGTGATAGTAATTTCTCGGACCAAAATTCAAAGTCAATCTTCGACGAGGAAGGGAGGAATGGCATGGAACATGGAGGGAGTTCCTCCAATATCGAGACTGCAAATGATCGAGCACTTGCTGAAATGAATTCGTGGTCGAGTGATAGCTTCAAGAACAGTCGGGATGGGAGGAAATGGACAAGTTCTCACCTAGAACTCCTTATGGTATTGCTAATTTGTTTCGTGAGGAAATGAAAATGTTTTCACCAAGAAGTCCTTACGGTCTTGCTAGATTGTTTAGTGATCGTAATTTCTTTGATGAAAATCCAAAGTCGATTTTTGACGAGGAATGGAGGAATGGCATGGAACAGGAGGGAGTTCCTCCAATAAAGAGATGGAAAATGATCGAGCACTTTCTGATATGAATTTATTGTCGAGTGATAGCTCTCAAGAACAGTCGAGAAGGGAGGAAATGGACAAGTTTTCACCTAGAACTCCTTATGGTATTGCTAATTTGTTCTTTGAGGAAATGAAAATGTTTTCTCCCAGAAGTTCGTATGGACTTCCTAATTTGTTTAGTAATCCTAATTTCTTGGACGAAAATCGGGAGTCAGTTTTCAACAAGGAAGGGAGGAATAGCATTGAACGTGTAGGGAATTCCTCCAATATAGAGACTGTAAATGATCGTGCACTTGATAATACAAATTGTCTATCGAGTGATAGCTTTCAAGAACAGTCGGGAAGGGAGGAAATGGACTGGTTTTCTCCTAGAGCTCCTTATGGTATTGCTAATTTGTTTCGTGAGGAAATGAAAATGTTTTCTCCCAGAAGTCCTTACAGTCTTGCTAGTTTGTTTAGTAATCCTAATTTCTTGGACGAAAATCCGAAGACGGTCTTCGATGAGAAAGGGAGGAATAGATGGATCATGGAGGGAGTTCCTCCCATGTCGAGATCGAAAATGATCTGCCGAGTGATAGCTTTAAAGGACAGTCAGGAAGGGGTCCTAATGGTGGGGATCAGGTAGAGCTAGAAACTATGGATAAGGAGAAGGATGACGGTAAAAAGGCGGTCAAATTGACCAAAGATGATCAGAACAATCCTATGGTTCTCGGGACTTCGGAGTCTGAGAGAAACCAAAGGCTAGAAAGTTTAATGGCGAAACGTAGAGCGAAGAAGTTGATGAATATGACAGTTGATAAAAGCGTGATGAACACGGATGCTATTCTCCCTAGTCATCTGCCTCCCATTCTGATTGCTAAAAGCAATCTTTCGAATGATCTGTGCAAAGAAATATTACAGATGCCCTGGTCGGCACCTTCATTTTCATTGCCTAAAGAGAATCCTTTTGACCTTCCTTATCATCCATACGAAGAAAAACCCAATCTTATGGCAGATAGTTTTCAGCAACAATTCATGATAGCCAACCAGAAGGAATACTGCAGGCACAAAAGCTTCTGTCGCGGAACTTTTTCAACTCGAGACTCAAATGGAGATCACTTTAACCACTATTATTGTACTCAGAGAAGCTTTATGGAGGGTCCAACCGATCCAAGATTCAAATGGCAGTCAGGTAATCACAAGAATTCCCCTGTATATCTTGTTATCTTATGGAATAATTTAACACTTTGTCCTTTCATCAGATAGAGGAGGAGATCACCACCATCATAATTCCTCTAACATAGCTAGTGATGTTGATCGTGTTGAACTAAATGACTCGAATCACAACAGGGGGATGAACTCATCGGAAAGAGCAACAGATGGGATCACAATAGAAGAGAAGATGGGATATCCTCGTGATCCGGAGGGAAGGATGGATATCGGTAGAAATGAAGGCAAAATGGTGATGGATTCAATAAACAACAATGATTCTTGCTACACATCTTCATCCGAGGACACTGAATCAGTCTCAGATCAAATGAGTAAATATTCCAGGATATATAGGAATCTAATGGTTCCTCCTAAAGGAAGAACGGTGCATTCAGTTCCCTATGATTTCAATCCACCTCCAAATGAAAGGCCTAGATCAGACTTTAGTTTTTTGTGCAGTACATATGGGCTTAACCGTCCTGTTTCAAATTGTTCCATAGCTTCTGAGTTGGAAGTCGAGGTCTCGGAATTCAGATCACCTCCATTAGCAACAGATGTATCAGTTTCATCGACTGATGGTGATTCAGTTACATATGGTGGTGATGCTGATAAGGATATCCATTCCGAAAGTGAATAAGTGTGCGGAAAATGGAGAAAAACTAAGAGAATTACATGATATTGTCAAAGAGAGTTCTGTCGAAGTAGATGCTTTGGGTCTAAAGAAGAAAATCAAGAAGCCAAATGCTTCACCCTCTCCATCTGAGCAGGAAGCCAAGCATGTTCTAAATAGTAAAGGTTCAATTGCATCCCATCCCCTGAAGCTCATGAAGATACAAAAAATATAGATGAAAAGGTTGATGGTCCTGATAAATTATCACCTGAAAATCCAGAGAAACCCATGTATTTGATGGAGAAGCCGATAACTCAAAGAGATTCTAGCATTTTAGATTTGTTGAAAATTAAAAGCCATGGCCAAAAACACTTTCGATGGCTTTTAGTGGTGCATTAATGCACTGAATGGTGGAGTCAAAAATGAGTTGTTTTTGTTGATTTTTTGAATAATGGCTAAATCATAATTTAGTCATTAAACTTTAGGGTATTTACAAATTAGTCCTTAGGTTTCAACTATAAATACCCTAGCTCATTTAGCTTCAAAATCATCCCAAAGCATTCTAGCTTTCTTCCAATACTAGAGAAATTTTAGAGAGTTTCTTGAGAGTTGTTTTCTCCTTTTTATCTAGAGAGAATTATCATTGTTTTCTCATTGGTAGATCGAGAGAGGTTGTAATTCCTATTTTCTCATAGTGAAATTCTTCTACCGTTGCCCGTGATTTTTACCCTATTTTATTTAGGGGTTTTCTACGTAAATTTTGTGTCTCTTTTTTTATCTTCATTTTTATTTTCTCAAATTATCAGTTGCGTTTTTCCTCTATCCGATAGCCGTCTTCCGCAACAATTGGTATCAGAGCCAGATTTGAGTGTGTAATATCTGCTTATTGTCTTTGTGGTTGCCACCAAAAGGTGGATCCTCCAACATAAGAAAATAAGAAGGTATTACCCATTCTTTGAGGTTCTAGAGAACTATTCACGATAGTGAAATAGTGAGAGCTATCAATAATAGAAGCTATGGCAACGAAATTTGATATTGAAAAATTCAATGGGAGAAATTTCTCATTGTGGAAATTGAAGATGAAGGTCATCCTGAGGAAAGACGGTTGTCTAACAACTATCAGTGAAAGGCCAGTGGATTTCACATATGACAACAAATGGATCGAAATGGACGGGAATGCTATGGCAAACTTTCATCTAGCATTAGCAGATGAAGTATTGTCAAGCATCGAAGAGAAGAAGACAACTAAGGAGATATGGGACCATCTCACCAAATTGTACGAGGCCACATCGTTGCACAATAAAATTTTCCTTAAGAGAAAATTGTACACTCTCCGTATGCCAGAATCTACTTCAGTGACGGAGCACTTAAATACACTGAATACTTTATTTTCTCAGCTTACATCCTTAAGTTGTAAAATAGGAGAACAATAACATGCTGAACTTCTACTTCAAAGTCTACCGGATTCGTATGATCAACTTATCATCAACTTGACAAACAATAATGTCACTAGTCTAGTCTTTGATGATGTTGCAGCTGCTGTTCTACAAGAAGAAAATCGGCGTAAGAACAAGGACGACATACAAGTAAATCTGCAACAAGCAGAAGCGTTGACAACGATGACAACGATGAGAGGGAGATCAACAGAACGTGACCAAAGCAGCAGTCACAAAAATGGTAGAACGAAGTCGAGGAGCAAGAAGAATTTAAAGTGTTACAACTGTGGAAAGAAGGGTCACTTGAAGAATGATTGTTGGAGTCTAAATAAAAACTCCAATCCACAAGGCAATACCGCAAACACTTCAGATGATGGAGATGCTCTATGCTGTGAAGCTTCAACCACCGTGGAAGGAAGAAAACGATTTGCAGATATATGACTCATTGATTCAGGAGCAATATATCACATGACCTCAAGAAGAGAATGGTTCCATCATTATGAATCTGTCTCAGGAGGATCTGTTTATAGTTGCAATGATCATGCCTTAGAGATCGTTGGCGTGGGAACCATCAAATTGAAGATGTATGACGGAACAATTAAAGTTGTTCGAGATGTGCGGCACGTGAAAGGCGTGAAGAAAAATTTATTATCCTACGGATTGTTGGATAATAATGCAAGCAAGATTGAAACATGGAAAGGAATCATGAAGGTGTTCCGTGGAGCGCTTGTGGTGCTGAAAGGCGAAAAATAGCTGCAAACTTGTACATGCTGAAGGGAGAGACTTTGGTAGAAGCAGAAGCCTCTGTTGCCTCATGTAATTCAGATTCGGCAATGCTATGGCATCAGAAACTTGGACACATGTCATAACAAGGAATGAAAGTCCTTGTGGAGCAAAAGCTACTTCCAGGCTTAACAAAGGTATCACTTTTGTAACACCCCAACCCGTACCCGACCCGGATACGAGTCCGACGTGTCACATTGACTTTTCAAACCTTGACTCTTAAGAAAAATCCCGGGAAATTTAAAACTTTATTTAAAACAAAATACAGACTTTATCAGAGTGCTCGTACTTAATGACTTATTACATGCCAACACTTTATACATAACCAAATACATACTTTGTCAAATACTTCTGATCTGATCTTTTAGTAGTGATAATGTCTTTGCCACTTCTATTCTTTCACTTCTCGTTTCTTGGTACCTACGTGTAAATAACTTACACGCTAAGTCATAGACTTAGTAAGGCATATAAAACATATAATATAACCATATATCATTTCATATAAATAAAAGACATACATATGCAAACACTATCAATAATCCTTTCCACTTACCATATACTCATCATATAACACATATATCACTATACCAGAAACACACAAAACATCATATAATTCATGTATGTGCATTCATATCATTGAATCATGATATATCAATATGCATGAATCTATTGTATGATAACAATATACAATCAGGTCATGCACACATGCAACTTACCTTCTTGTATCACTTTCACTTTCATTTGTCTTTCAATTTCATTGCCCATGTATATTATTGAGAATAGAGGTATGTGAGTACATTGAGGTTGTGCACTAATGCTGTCACCACATCTCGTATAAATTCCCTCATGGGGCACCGAACATTCATTCAGTATTCGTCCCGAAGGACCTGTCAAGAGGTTACAAAGAACCCCGATAACTATCCAGAGGTCATAAAGATCTTCGGCAACTATCCATATGTTCCTTTCAACATAGGTAAACCCTCGACTCTTGGCATGCCAATTATACCTATAGCTCTCGTATCATATACTATGGGCATTTATTTATACATTTCGTATCACTTGTTCTTTCTCTTCTGTCACATACCACATGTATGTGTAACCATATATCTCATATCATATCACATGTATTATATATACATGTATTCACGTAAATCATTTCATGTAATTCATATCACATATATCACATGTGCATATAAGCTTATAGCTTCTTTCACATATACATGTAGTCACATAGCTTTCTTTCATGTAACCATGCATGTCATGTCAAATAACATATATCATATGTTGCATTTTCACTTAAGCATATAAATCATATAACATAGCATCCATCTATTTCTATGTATTAATGCATACATGGTAATCACATAACAATTTAGAAGTTACTTCTTACCATAGTAACTCCATCACTGGCTCATCGCAAGCCAATGTTAATTCAATAAAATAAGTACAAAATAAATTGCACTCACCTTAGCTTTGCTTTGATTCGATTCTAATTCCTCAATTGTCCCGAAACGGATCACGTTCTATCTCTACATAACAATACACAGATTCATATCAATATTCCAATTGATATATTCTAAACTGTCACTTCTTAGGCTAAGAGAAAAGCCAATTTCCTCTTTCAATGAAGGTATGCATCGATGCAGTACTTGTGCATCGGTGCATAAAATGAATTCGATGTTTCCTTATTAATGAGATACATCGATGCATACCTTATGCATCGATGCACTAATTGCATTTGATGTTCTATTATTAATGGGATGCATTGATGCACTCCTTATGCATCGATGCATTGATTGCATTCGATGTTATTATTTTAAAAGGATGCATCGATGCATTAGCTATGCATCGATGCATCAAAGGCATTCGATGTTCTTCTTTTAAAGGAATGCATCGATGCACTTATGAATGTGCATCGATGCACCTTGTCCAGAAATTGTATTTCAAGCCCGAAATTCATCAATTCTTCATTCAATTCTTCTATTTTAATCCCCTATTATGTCTTTAAACTCAACTATCATTATTGAAACCAACTTATGTCCATATAAATCATATTTATCTTCCATATTTCATCAAGATTCTTAAAATTAAGAATCTTACTAAACTTTCAAATTTGTTATAAATCTTTTCTAACTTCATAAATCTCTTATTCTTATTGATGACAAGTCAAATTCCATCTTAAAAATC
Source organism: Hibiscus syriacus (assembly GCF_006381635.1). Lineage (NCBI taxonomy): Eukaryota > Viridiplantae > Streptophyta > Magnoliopsida > Malvales > Malvaceae > Hibiscus > Hibiscus syriacus. Next base: position 2,319,703 of record NW_024063176.1, read on the forward strand.
TCTTATTAACTCTTTTCCAGAATTTCCTTTAAAAACTCATTTTCTTTAATCTTTCATAACTTCTTTATCTTTCAATCTTAAGATAACTTAAGCTTTCCTTAAGCTTAGTTATTATCTAATGATCAAAACCCAACCATAAATTTAGCAAATAACCAACTAACAAAGAAACTCACCTTTGCAAGCTTGGCTCTTCACGTTTGAGAGAAGATGAAGATGAAGAAGATAAGTCTAAAACTTATCTCTTCAATCATACATCTCATGTATTATAATACCCATTTATTAATATTTAATATTATCTTTGTTCAATGACCATTTTGCCCTTCATCTACTTTAATAATTACTAACAACTTTTAGGAATTATCTCCAAATAAATCATTGAATTATTCCATTCTTCTACTTAATTCATCAAATTCTTAAACTTTACAATTTAGTCACTAACCCCTAGTTTGGGATGTTACAACTTTCTTTGTGTGAGCATTGCATAACAAGTAAGAAGCACCGGTTGAAATTCAACACATCAAATTCTAGAGGCAAAAGTGTTCTAGAATTGGTTCACTCTGACGTATGGCAAGCACCAGTTACATCCCTAGGTAGAGCAAAATACTTTGCCTCATTTATTGATGACTACTCCAGGAGATGTTGGGTGTACCCTATTAAGAAGAAGTCAGATGTGCTTTCCACTTTCAAAAACTTTAAAGTGCGGGTGGAACTTGATTCTGGAAATAAGATCAAGTGTTTCAGAATAGATAATGGAGGAGAATACACAAGCGAAGAATTTGATGACTTTTGCAGGAAAGAATGCATCAAAAGACAGTTCACAGTGGCGAACACTCCTCAACAAAATGGAGTGGCAGAGCGGATGAATAAAACCTTGTTAGAAAGAACAAGAGCAATGTTGAAGGATGCAGGCCTAGAAAAATCATTCTGGGCAGAAGCAGTTAATACCACCTGTTATTTGGTGAATCGAGCTCCATCAACTGCAATAGAGCTGAAGACACCAATGGAGACGTGGACTGGTAAACCAGCTGATTATTCAAACCTCCATGTATTTGGAAGTATTGTGTACGTGATGTATAACTCCCAAGAAATCTCAAAGCTGGATCCAAAATCCAGGAAATGCAAATTATTGGGGTATGCTGATGGAGTCAAGGGGTATCGCTTGTGGGATCCCACTGCCCGCAAAGTGAACATCAGCAGGGATGTTATCTTTGTAGAAGATAAACTACAAAGAAAAGAAGACAATGATAGTACTGAAAAGTCAGAGACTACACAGATACATGTGGAAAAGGAGGTTGAACAAGGAGATTCTTCTGAAGCAGAACCAACACATGATGAACAAGAACCAGAGAGTTCTGAAGCTCCAACAACTCATCAATCAGATCATATGAGAAGGCGTCCCAATTGGCACTCAGATTATGTTATAGAAGGTAATATTACATATTGCCTTTTAACAGAGTATGGTGAGCCATTAACATACCAGGAGGCAATAAATAGCTCAGATGCTTCACTGTGGATGATGGCGATGCAAGAAGAAATCGAAGTCCTTCATAAAAATAATACATGGGACTTTGTGCCACTACCACAAGGAAGGAAGCCAATTGGTAACAAATGGGTCTTCAAAATCAAGCGAAATGATGACGATCAGGTTGAGAGGTATCGTGCAAGTGTGGTGGTCAAAGGATATGCTCAAAAAGAAGGTATTGATTTCAATGAAATATTTTCTCCTGTGGTTCGACTAACAACAGTTCGAGTAGTTTTGGAAATGTGTGCTACATTGAACTTACATCTAGAGCAGCTAGATGTTAAAACAGCTTTTCTTCATGGAAATCTTGAAGAAGAAATTTATATGCTCCAGCCTGAAGGTTTTGAAGAAAAAGAAAAGAAGAACTTGGTTTGCAGGTTGAACAAATCTCTATACGGTCTAAAGCAGGCGCCGAGGTGTTGGTATAAGAGATTTGATTCCTTCATTATGTGCCTTGGATACAACAGACATAATGCAGACCCTTGTGCTTATTTCAAGAGGTCTGGTGATAACGATTTTGTTATATTGATGTTGTATGTGGATGACATGTTGGTTGCAGGACCCAACAAAGATCATATTGAAGAATTGAAGGCACAACTGGCTAGGGAATTTGAAATGAAGGACTTGGGATCAGCAAACAAGATTCTAGGGATGCAAATTCAATGGAGACAGAAGTAATAGGAAGATTTGGCTTTCACAAAAGAATTACTTGAAGAAAATCTTGTCACGATTTAGCATGCAAGATTGTAAGCCAATTTCTACCCCTCTTCCTATTAACTTCAAATTATCCTCCAGTATGAGTCCTAGCAGTGAAGAAGAGAGGATAGAGATGTCTCGAGTACCGTATGCATCAGCAGTGGGAAGTTTAATGTTCGCTATGATATGCACAAGACCAGACATTGCACAAGCAGTGGGAGTGGTTAGTCGATACATGGCAAATCCAGGCAAAGAGCATTGGAATATAGTAAAGAGGACCCTGAGATACATCAAAGGGACCTCAAATATTGCATTATGTTATGGAGGATCAAACTTACTAATCAATGGGTATGTAGATTCTGACTATGCAGGGGATTTGGATAAAAGCAAATCTACTACAGGATACGTGTTCAAAGTTGATGGTGGAGCTGTAAGCTGGGTTTCAAAATTACAGTCAGTTGTGGCTACGTCCACAACAGAGGCAGAATATGTAGCAGCTACACAAGCCAGTAAAGAAGCAATTTGGTTGAAGATGCTATTGGAGGAGCTTGGGCACAATCAAGAGTATGTCTCTCTGTTTTGTGACAGTCAACGTGCCTTGCATTTAGCAAGGAATTCAGCATTTCATTCAAGGACAAAGCACATACGAGTTCAATACCATTTCATTCGTGAAAAGGTGGAAGAAGGGACAATAGATATGCAGAAGATCCATACCAAAGACAACATAGCAGATTTTATGACGAAGGCAATCAAAGCTGATAAATTTACTTGGTGTCGATCCTCTTGTGGCCTGTCAGAAACGTAAGCAACATGATGGTACAAGGTAGAAAGAATGGTGTGAAGATATGATTGTTCCAATCAAATCTTCAAGTGGGAGATTGTTGAAAATTAAAAGCCAAGTTGGACACATGGCCAAAAACACTTTCGGTGGCTTTTAGTGGTGCATTAATGCACCGAATGGTGGAGTCAAAAATGAGTTGTTTTTGTTGATTTTTTGGACAATGGCTAAATCATAATTTAGTTATTAAACTTTAGGGTATTTATAAATTAGTCCTTAGGTTTCAACTATAAATACCCTAGCTCATTTAGCTTCAAAATCATCCCAAAGCATTCTAGCTTTCTTCCAATACTAGAGAAATTTTAGAGAGTTTCTTGAGAGTTGTTTTCTCCTTTTTATCTAGAGAGAATTATCATTGTTTTCTCCTTGGTAGATCGAGAGAGGTTGTAATTCCTATTTTCTCATAGTGAAATTCTTCTACCATTGCCCGTGGTTTTTACCCTATTTTATTTAGGGGTTTTCCACGTAAATTTTGTGTCTCTTTTTTTATCTTCATTTTTATTTTCTCAAATTATCAGTTGCGATTTTGCTCTATCCGATAGCCGTCTTCCGCAACAAGATTTGAAACCATCAGAAAACAGAAAAAATGGAGCCGAAATATTGGTTGAAGCTTCAAGAGAGATGGAAAAAACAGTTGAGGCAATCGGTCCATGTTCCACCGATAACAGTCATGGCAATTTAGAAACATTTCGAGAGTCTAAAACACCTTTGGAATCGTAAAAAATCGAGGGAAGCCATCCTTCAAATAATATTGAAGAAGAGACTCGAAACTTGGAACCTAAGCATGACACTGGGAATGCACCAAATGCAGTTCAAAGTAGAGACTACTTGATAGAGAATAACATTTCGAGGTCGGTATTACCAGAAAATGTCCTGGAAGATGCAATGCCCTCTGTCAGATGTTGAGCAACCACAAGAAGACTTAACTTATAACATACCCCAAAATGCACAGCAGTTGGCCAAGAATTCAATGGATCAATTATCCGGTAATAGCAGTCTCGGAACATCGGAGGTCAGTGTGAGAGCATCCGTTCTTTTAATACATTTAACGAGTCTTGGAGCCATATAATGTTTGGTATAAATATATGTAAGACACCAATGTCAAACACGGGTACCATAGAAAAGAATAAAGAGTCTGCGTAACATAGAGCATGAATATGTTATGGGGTAGTCCTAAAGGACACCTTTCAGCCTGTTTTTGACTCACATATTTACCTTTCAGAACATTTCTGAATCAATTAACTACGTTGTAAACTGCTGGATTACTAAGTCTTTGTCTTGTTAAATTGTTAAAGGAACCTACAAATTCTTCAAGGAAGGGCACCGAGGAAGGTAACATTGGCGTCAATATCAATAATTCAGTAGTCATTAAGAAGGACGAAGAGGTGAAGTCAACAGCAAATCAAGGTGAATCCCAACTCTCAGTTGGACTGGAGGCGATCCAGGGACCTGAAAAATCAAATCAACATGAAGCTGTGAAGAAAGTAACCACATATGGAAGTGAGAGCGCAAGCATTCCTCAAAGTACCAGAGAAAAAGAGGTATTTGCTTCTTCCCATACATGTTGATCGTATCTACAATGTGAATGACTCATTTGCTGGAACATTTCTAAGAAATCAGAGACAGAAGTTGATCATATATGCAATGTGAACAACTCATTTGCCGCTAACGTAACTGGAAAAGAGATCTTGGAACCATCAAGGGTCTCCGGGAAACTAGTCTTCTTCAATTTGTCGAAGTTACCAAACATGGAACCAAAAAATTAACCGAAGCTAAAGCCTATGCGGGCCTATCAACTTCAGCAGGAGAAAGTAATAGCTTGAATAACATAAAAATGGTGAAAAAATACAAAATCTGACTGGTCATGATTGTATCATAGATTCACCACAGTCGAAGGAGGATAATCATGACGCCATTAACCATAATGTTTCCATGGAAGCATCAAAGCCAACAGAATCAGCAGTAAAACCTGTCGAACCTGAGGGAAATGGTAGCAATGCAGTGGCAGAATGAGGCGATTTACACAATTCTATCACACTTCTAGAAGCCATCAGAGACAGCATCAGAGCTATTCTCAACACTTCCACCATAGAAAATCTGAAACTCTTCCACTGTTGAATCTATGTAGCAATTTTCAAATAATGTAAATCTTGAACATATCGATTTTGTCCATCTTAAGGTATAAAGTAGAACCTTGAATTGAAAATTAAATGTTCTAGCTTCATTGCTTTATCCACAACATTTGTAAAATTATCTGTACATTAATATGATACTATCAGCATTAACAAATCCTAAGCCCTAAGGGAATGTTTCCTTGCAAATATCATCATTTTTTATGTTCCAAAAGGGGGTTTAATTGCCTTCAACAAAGTATGATTACACAAGTTATTCTGGAAAAAGACTGCAGGCCTAGCTAGACAAGATACTCCAAGATAAATTGTCCTATAAAGATGAATATTAAATTTGTATTAATTGTGTTTACATTTATACATCATAACGTATTTATAAATTATACTCGAAATTATGAGGTTGACTTCAAGATGGCATTGGCGTACGTGTGAAAGGCAATATAGCTTTCATAACAATGATTAAAAATAGTATTAAGAAACTAATTCATTATGAATTGGTTGCTTGAAAGAAAGTTTGTATACATCATCAAGCTTGTCATTTCCTGGACAAGAAATTCAAAGCAATGGCATGGGACTGCTTTCTTGTTCACATTACTATTTGTTTCTGCAGTCAGTCCAAATATGTCTTAATATTGGATTAATCAAAACCAAATATGTCCTAATATTGGATTAATCAACATTTTTAATAAATTAAAGTGGAAGAAGCAACTCAGCTTAAGCTGTGTTTGGATTTTGGAAGCATATGAAGAGCTGATTATAAAAGAGTACAGAAAACTCCATGATGAACCCAACACGTTCCCTAGTTGCAACCGAAACCATCTCCTCCATTGTTCCCGTCATCCTATAAAAGATTTTCCCAAACCCTTATCTATTTCAGAATACTTGAATCAGAAGAAACCATCACTAAATCCATCGTCGCTTGGAACTCAAGGTAACGAAAACAAACCCAATGTTCCTTCTTCTCATGCATCAATGTTCTGTTATTACATAGAGTTGTAGACACTTGTCCATATCGTAATCATGTTACTCTTTTTGTGTATGTAATTGCTTCATGCCCAAGGTTTTATAGCATGTGAACACAACCCTATTACAACTATGCTTTCATGAGTAATATTGAAGGCTTGAATTTCAAGTTCTGAGACTTCTGAGTGAGTTCCGAACTATGTTCCAACAGGCTTAGACAAATTTCTGGAAATCAAATGGAAGAAGATGATATATATACAAAAGATGGGACAGTGGATTACAAGGGAAATCCAGCAAATAAGAAGAAAACCGGAACCTGGAAAGCCTGTCCATATATCATAGGTAATCAATGGAAGCCATTAGATGAACTTGAAATTTCTGATAGTAAGATGGAGATTTGATGCTTTTTATGGTATATTATAAAACAGGAAATGAAGGGTGTGAAAGATTGGCATACTATGGGATGAGCACCAATTTGGTGCTTTATTTCAAGCATCAACTAAACCAGCAAAGCGCGACTGCCACCAAAAATAACCAGAACTGGGGTGGAACATGTTACATTACGCCATTGATTGGAGCGTTTCTGGCTGATTCTTATCTAGGAAGATATTGGACAATTGCCTGTTTCTCAATCATCTATATTTTTGTAAGTCTCAGTCACCAGTAAAAGAACCAATCCGAAATCGGTACCTGCAATTGTGACAAGAAAAGTTTACTTCTTTTTTTGCACAGGGAATGACACTTTTAGCATTGTCTGCATCGGTCCACGGAATGAGGCCAAGATGTTATGCGAAAGATAATTGTGATCCGACTGAGACACAAAGTGCCATGACCTTTCTAGCGCTTTACCTGATAGCACTAGGAACAGGAGGGATCAAGCCTTGTGTTTCATCGTACGGTGCCGATCAATTCGACGATGCAGATGAAAAGGAGAAGAAACACAAGAGTTCTTTCTTCAATTGGTTCTATTTTTCCATAAACATCGGTGCTCTTATTGCATCATCTGTACTGGTGTGGATTCAAACTAATAAGAGCTGGGGATGGGGTTTCGGCATCCCTGCTATAGCCATGGCTATAGCCGTTTGTTTTTTCTTCTCGGGCACTCGTTTATATCGGAACCAAATACCCGGAGGAAGCCCGATCACTCGTCTCTGTCAGGTTTTGGTGGCATCCATCAGCAAATATGATGTTGCAGTACCTGATGATAGTGCCCTTTTGTATGAGACAGCAGATGCAGAGTCCAATATCAAAGGAAGCCGCAAGATCGAACACTCCCGAAATCTCAGGTCAGCACTTCGGCTTTAATCAAATAAATACTCGTAAATCCGAAAATCATCTCAAGTCTTGATAACTTAGTATGCAACTATGAATGTAATACGTTCAGGTTCTTCGACAAAGCTGCAGTGGAAACTCAAACAGATAGATTAAAGGGCTCAGTAAATCCGTGGAGTCTTTGCACAGTCACACAGGTGGAGGAGCTGAAAGCCATAATTCGGTTGCTTCCCATATGGGCCTCGGGGATCATCTTTTCAACGGTTTACAGCCAGATGGGCAACTTATTCACGTTGCAAGGTGAAAGAATGGATACTCGAGTCGGCCACTCAAACTTCAATATCCCACCGGCATCACTCTCGATCTTCGACACTCTGAGTGTGATCTTCTGGGTGCCGGTTTACGATCGTATCATCGTCCCAATGGCTAGAAGATTCACGGGCCACAAAAACGGCCTTACACAACTTCAACGGATGGGGATTGGACTCTTCATATCGATATTCTCCATGGTAGCAGCGGCCATCCTCGAGCAAGAGAGGCTGAAAATAGTGAAACAACACAACTACTATTACGTAAAGGAAATGCCATTGACGATATTTTGGCAAGTTCCGCAGTATTTCCTCATAGGGTGCGCCGAGGTCTTCACGTTCATCGGACAATTGGAGTTTTTCTACGAACAGGCTCCCGATGCGATGCGGAGCTTCTGCTCGGCGCTGTCGTTAACGACCGTGGCTCTGGGAAGCTACTTGAGCTCTCTGCTTGTTACCATTGTTACTAGCGTAACTACCAAACATGGGAAGCTGGGGTGGATACCCGACAACCTTAATTTCGGTCATGTTGATCACTTCTTTTGGCTATTGGCTGCTCTAAGCGTAGCCAATTTTGTGGTTTTCCTGGGGATTTCCAAGTGGTATACTTATAAAACTGCCGTGGGTACTATTTCTGTCCATCAGAAATAAGCAGACACCAATTTCAAAGTTTGTGGTTGCAATTTAAGGTTGTACTTGTTCTTTATCATCTTCTCGTTGTCCACGTGTAATGTTTACGATCCCCATAGATGTAATACAAAAGAATGTACCATGTTTACTATCCTTTCTATATACTTAATTTTAACAAATGTCCATTTCGTTATTCAGTGCATTTTGTTGAAGTACCATTGTCCATGTCTGTTCATTGACGCTACTTCCTCATCTTTCCCTGTTAAAGGCTTCATGAGATGAGGCACATCCACCAGTAGAATAATAGTAAAGGATTTGAGACTACGAAGCTGCACGAATAGAAACAACACTGGAGACTTGCTCCACATATATGCCGAATGAGCTATTGAGTATCAACAAAGACTTACTGTTCTAAACAAAATCCATAATTTCATAAACACTGAGCTCAATGAATTAACAAGAAAGATTACTCTTTTATTTTCTACATAGCAAAGTTTACAACTTCACTCCACTCCACCCCACCCCACACGCTTCATAGTAGAAAACAAAGTTACACAAACATAAGTTTCATAGTAGAAAACTCTCATCTGAACCCACACATTTCATAACTTTGAAACAGAGCAATCTGTGGTTTAATTTCAATTGTTTTAGCCAGAAATGTCGATGGCTTTGACATCAGGCTTTTTAACTTCCATCTTCGGAACAGTGACAGTGAGCACACCGTTTTCCATGTCAGCCTAGATCTGATCCATCTTGGCATTCTCAGGCAGCCTGAACCTCCTCATGAACTTCCCACTGCTCCGTTCCACACGGTGCCACGTGTCGTTCTTGTCTTCCTTCTCCACCTTCCTCTCTCCTCTTATCTGCAACACCCTGTCGTCTTCAACCTCCACTTTGACCTCTTCTTTCTTGAGCCCAGGAACATCGGCCTTGAACACGTGAGCTTCAGGGGTTTCTTTCCAGTCGATCCGTGTGTTGACAAAGGCCGATGTTTCAGGAGTTCGTGTCGTCAACGAAGAGGAAGTGAAGTCCTTGAAAGGGTCCCAAACATCTAGAGAGAATGGATAGAAGACGTTGCTGCGTCGGTTGCCGAAGAAGCTTGGAATCAGAGACATTTTCAGAACTCAAGTCGAAGACTTAAAGCCCAAAATGAACTGAACTGGACTTAATTTTATCAGTTTAGGATTTTGTTGGAGTGCCATTTAACTTTTGGGTAAATTATAAATTTAGTAACTGAATTTTATTTTATTTTCTATTTTACTCACTGTATTTTAAAATTTTTTTTCCATTTAATTACTGAACTTTATAACTTTCTATCAGCGTCATGATGTGGCTCAATTAAATAACTTTTTATTCGTGAAAACGTACGGCTTCCATTTTGAGAGCAAGTGGTGGCTTCTTCTTCTTTCTGCTGCAACGGAAATCATGGGTTCAAGGTGGTTGGTTGTGGCCTTGGCAACACTGGGTGGCTTTGCGTTTCTGAAATGGGTGTTGAAGAGCGTGAATCTGTGGGTGTATGAATCCCGGTTGGGGGATTTGGAGTACTCTCTCTCGCCGGATGATTTGGGTTGGCCTGTCATCGACAACATGTGATTGTTTTTCCGAGCTTTCCGGTCCGACGAATCCGATCCCTTCATAGGTTCCTTCATTTCCAGGTGCTTTTCATTACGCTTTTTAAAAAATGATTTAAACTTTGCTCAGTACAGAGGATGGAAATATTGCAGGTAAAAAGAGACAGAGCCTTGCGAGAATGGATGTTGGAGGAAACATATGAAAACATGCATAGTAGTTTTGGTTCTGGATATCCAGGAGGTTGGAAGTGCTTGGTATTATCTTATTTCATATATATATATATCCTATTAGCAAAGGTGATTAAACAAGGAATCTGGTTATCTTTGATTTGTTCCAGGCTTTAGTCTTTTGTTCCACAACCTAAAACCAAACTAACTACTAATAATTTATTTCTAACACAAAGCCCAATTTCAAGAGGCACATGAACCAGCTGCTCTTGAAATAGATGAAGTTGAGAAAGAAGAACAGGAAGCAACTGAGGTTAAGAGAGGTAAATACATTGCAGCTTATTTCTTTGAACATGAAAAAACAAGGAGGGGAGAGATATAGAGAGAGTTGACTTTTCAACCTAAAGATAAAGGTCTTAAAAAGTAACTGATTTTAATATTAAAATAAGCCAGGCAAGTAATCTATAACAGAGAAAACGATTGAGTGCTTAAATAAATTAAATGTATAAAGTTGATTTATTAAATTGAAAATTTTTAAAGTACAGTGAATAAAATAAAAGAAAATGTATTAATTATTAAATTTGTAGTATTATTTTGTAACCATATAATGTATGCAGTAAGAGACGTTAAATGATTTATAGGGTTGAAAATATTTGGAATGGCATACATAAATATATATAAAAGTGAAAGAGTTGTACACTATCACCCACATCTTAGGATATTTAAGATTTTTTAAGAGCATTTTTTATGTCCTACATGTCTCAGGATCTAAATTTAGGCATATAAAAAACTTTAAGACTTTACGAATCTTTTAACGACTCTCCTCAGAGTTCAAGGGACAAATCTTCGACTATTTCAAATAGACAAAATATTCTTTTAGAATTTTACATTAAAATTAGGGTAAAATACACAAATAATTTTCTGACTATAGGACGATATGTTATGAAGTTCTTTAATTATTAAAAATTACAAAGTGGTCTCTCGACTATAGCATGTTACTTTATTAAGTCTCTCGATTATTAAAAGTTACAAAATGATCATTCGACTATTCATATGTTCTAAACTAATCAATTTTCGTTAAAAAAATTGATGACATTCTGAATTAAAAAATCTTAAATATCTTAAGATGTGGGTGATAGTTTACAACTCTTTCACTTTTATATATATTTATCTGTCATTCCAAACTTTTTAAACCCCGTAAATCTTTTAATGTCTCTTAGTGTATACATTATATGGTTACAAAATAATTTATGGGCTTAAATGCTTCTTTGCCCTTAAAGTATGTCATTTGTATCGAGTTATCTTTTGAAGTATTTTTCGTGATATTTTATCTTTTAAAATTTAAATTGTTATCTCATTTGTCCCAAATTATTAACTCTGTCAAATTGTACAAGGATAAATTACATAATTAGTCAACTCAATTATTCTTGTGGTTCCGTTTCGGTCATCTAACTATTTTTTTCTCAAAATCATCACTAAATTTAAATTTTTGTTTCATTTTAGTCACCAATTATTTACAAACATTTCTTTCACTTTGGCAGATGATTTCATTTTTCGATCTTCATTACCATCATTTCTAGGTTGCCAGACAATAGTATGGAACCTTGCTTTATCTTATGAATTCCTGATGCTTCCAATATGAACGTTGCTTTACCATATAATAGCATTGACGGGTACGATTGCATCATCAGTTCAACTTTTGTCTCTGTTTGTATAGATATGTCAATACCTCAAAACATTATCTTTTGTTAGTTGCCACGTCCTTTATATTGAAGTTTAACTCAAAAATGTCCTCTCACTGCAGGTCATTGTGAGTATGAGAGTAATGATGAGACTCCAACAATGTTGTGAGAAGTTCATTCTTACTAGGTGATGATTCAAGGTATCAGTTATCATTACATTCAAAACTTACAAACATTTTCATATATATTATCCATTTTCATCCATGGATATAAATTGAACCACTTACGCATTTCGCTCTTTTCTCTTGCAGCATATCATTCTCTATGGACCATAGATGATATCTCCAAGTCGATGCAACAAATAGATGTGGCTGAAATCGATCTGTCACCTTTGTTTCATTCACACTCCGATTTCAAATTCTTGCTACAACATTCTGAATGCAGGAAGTCGTCCCTTTGCCCCATTCGCTCTACTGTTACGATATTTGTGCATAATCTGTAATTATAGTTGGCTTTAATCTTCATACCAAAGACACCCTATCTAGTGTCTGTCTTCTCTTATTAATAGGTTAGGTGTTTGTGCTATAGGATTAAGCTTAGTGGTTGGGGTTCTAGGGTTTTTTTTAAACAAAAAATTCAACACATCATATAAGGTTGTTGTTGCTCGTGCAACCTTTCAATCACTATTGCTAATTTGTTATGGCTGATGAAAATGTTCACTCAAGTATGCTGTGAATATAATATAGAAGTTCAGCGTAAAAAAAGAAATATTTGTGAATAATTGGTGACTAAAATGGAAAAAAAAGTTAAATTTTATAATGATTTTGAAAAAAAAATAATTAGATCTCCAAAATGAAATTGTGAAAATAGTTGAGTGACTGATCTTTAGTGTTTTTAATGGGGTTAATGATTTAAAGCAAACAAGGTATCAATTTAAGGTATTGATTTAAATTTTAAAGACAAAACGTTTTAAAAAATGTTTTAAGGGACAACTCGATACAAATAACATATTTTAAGAGCAATGATACATTTAAACCATAATTTGTACTATAAATGTGCTTGTTTATGGTTTTGTTAGAGCATTAAAAATTAAAAAAGATGTTAATAATATTTAAAGTAAGTGATTAAAATGTCTCAATTAATATTTCTTATCTCTCAAGTTATGAGTTCAATGCTTACGAGCAAGATTTATCTTCCCTCTCTCCTTAAATAAAAATTATTTTAAAAAATTAGAAGAAATCACCTCATATATAGTTAATTGATTATTTTTAAGATAAGTTTAGATATTATTTAATCTTTTAAGTTTTAAGTTGGTATAATTAGAAATGAATAATGAATTTTGACCCTATTTGATTTTACAGAGTTGTTTTTTGAAATTAATTTATGAATTTTGACAAGATCCTTTTACATGATCTTTATCAGATAATGCTTGAACGTATGCTATTCCATGGTTCCCTTACGAAGAAAGTGCTGAAAGCGATGAAGGCTTGGTGGATAATGTGAATTTCTTCCTGATCTTACTTGGAAATGCAAGTCATGTTAATATTTTTTAACATGCCTTCACCTGTAATAACGAAACCAACTTTCTCATTGGTTCCCTTATTAAGATTTGTTCTGCAAACCTTTTCCATTGGGATTAAAATACTTGTGAATTAACAAGAGAGATTATTCTTTTATTTCTGATATAGCAAAGTTGACAATCTTCATTTCGCACACTTACATAAACATAAGTTTGATAGTAGAAAACTCTAATCTGACAGAGACAAGCCCACTCATAAGATTGAAACAGAGTAATATTTTTGTTTAAGTAGAATATTTTTTTAGCCAGAAATGTCTATGGCTTTGACATCAGGCTTTTTAACTTCCATCTTCGGAACGGTAACAGTGAGCACACCGTTTTCCATGGAAGCTTTGATCTGATCCATCTTGGCATTCTCAGGCAGCCTGAACCTCCTCGTGAACTTCCCACTGCTCCGTTCCACCCTGTGCCACGTGTCGTTCTTGTCTTCCTTCTCCACCTTCCTCTCCCCGCTTATCTGCAACACTCTGTCGTCCTCGACCTCCACTTTCACCTCCTCTTTCTTAAGCCCAGGAACATCGGCCTTGAACACGTGAGCTTCAGGGGTTTCTTTCCAATCGATCCGTGTGTTGACAAATGCCGATGTCTCTGGGGTTCGTGTCGTCAACGAAGAGGAAGTGAAGTCCTTGAAAGGGTCCCAAACATCGAGAGAGAATGGATCGAAGACGTTGCTGCGTCGGTTGCCGAAGAAGCTTGGAATCAGAGACATTTTCAGGACTGAAATAACCTTGATGGCAAAGAAAACTCAGAGAACTTTGTCTGAGATGTTTTGGAATCCTTGCTTGTTCTCTCCGGTTATTCAAGGTGGGATTATTTATACTAGTAGTGGAGGATTCTAGCGTTCACAAGATGTTTCTACTTTTATTCGGAACATTTGCCCAGATATTTGTAATAACCGGAAACTGAAAAGACACTTCAACTCCAGGACATTCATGAATGTTCATATTCTATATACGGGCTTTATGCATACACAAGTCGGGGACTTAAAAGCCCAATGTGAACTGAATTGGACCTAATTTTATTAGTTTAGGATCTAGCAGGAGTGCGATTCAAATTTTTTTTAGGTATTCATTTCCAAAACAAACTGTAAGTGAGATTCAATTTATTTTAGCTAAAAGTTGATAAATTTTTATTTATTTAATTTATTATATAATTAATGTTAAATTCTTGAAGATTTTCCTTTTAATGTTCCGGAGAGTTTAAATTTTGTGTTTCAAATTCTGTCAAGAGCCATTAAGAAAATGTTAATAGAATCGCTTTATATACCTAAACAAATTTTCTAAAAATAAAAAAACCGTATCAAATTAAAAAATTATCCATGAAGATCAAACCCAGATCTTAAGTACATAAAAATGCTGATAAAAATTCTTAAATGTCTTAGGAGATAGGTACAATCCTACCAATGCAATTATTTAAATCTAATATTTTTTTATAATTACCGATATATGATCTATTCATTGACTAAGTCGGATCGGGTACCGCATAGGCAATGACGACCCTCCCAACCCAGCTTGTTCAATTCACAAATATCAGGATTCGAGCTCTTTACTTAAGAGATTTAGTACCTCATCCCACTAGATAATTAGTTGATCATTAGTTTAATTCCCCTCCACTGTAATTAAATCTAATGAATTTTGATTTAATCTAATTATATAGAAAAAAATAAACTTCAGATTTAAATTAGATTATACAAAAGAGATTTGAGGTCCATTTTTTAATTATTTCTCTATATTATCGAATAAAAATAAGAAAAATACTCGCATCAGATTAGAAGTAGGTTTTTTTCCCTAAAATTTAAAATAGATTTGAAATAGATGAAACTCATTAAATACCGAATTAAATGAAAATTAAATAATTATTTTAATTTTTAAATTAAAATCGAGACAATAAGGAAACAGTACTCTCATTTCCGTCCCTGGTATACAATACCAACTTACATCGTGCAATATGCAATAACAACCATATCATGTTTAATGCCGTAGAAACGAAGTTTTAGCCTACTCGTTTGCAACGAACTTTTAGTCCCACGATTCAAACTACTTAAGGTTCTCTCTTATATAATAAACCTCGAGGCAAGCATCTTCCCTTTCTCCTTCAAGACCCTTCAAGACTCCAAATCTTTTCTATCAAGAAAACAAAAGAAACCCAAAAATGCTTGAATTTAGGCTAGTTCATGGTTCTCTTCTGAAGAAAGTGGTGAAAGCGATTAAGGGCTTTGTGGATGATGCCCTCTTCTTCTTTACGGCGGATGGCGTCTCGTTGCATCTCGTAGAACCGACCAAAGTGGTAGTTTTATATCTGTTTCTGTCACCTCAAAGCTTCGACCACTATCACTGCGATGATGACATCATCTTGGGAATTAATCTCAAAACCTTGTACAAGAAACTCAAACGCTGCAGTGAAGGCAACACCCTCACAATCACCGCTAAGCACGACGAAGATGTCATTACATTCACGTACCACAGGCCAAGTACCTTGCCGGATTTCCAGGGTACTTATATTATTCTCTTTTAATTATCCCAATCAAGATGAAGATTCTTTAAGTTGAACTGAACATATTTTTGGTGTTTCTTAATGCCTGCGCTAATTATGTTGGATTAAAGACCGAATGTACAATTTATCGGAATATTACCTGAAACGGATGGAATTAATCAACGGTCAATTAGTTCAACTCCCGGAGATGAACACTTTGGATGCTATTATCCGAATGCCTTCAGCAAAGCTCGTTAGGATTTTTGAAGGTCTTGGCCGCATTGGTGATATTGGTCCGAACATCAATCCAAGATTCTTTGAATACCATTTCAGGGATCTTCTTTAACTCTAAGTTTGATGTGGTTTGCAGTTACTGTCTCTGTTACCAAGGAAAAGGTGAAGTTTTCCACAACGGATGGTGATAACATAACTGCAAAAGCTGTTATCAGGCAAAATAAAGATAAAGTAGGCAATTCTTGGGTCGCTAAGTTGTTCTAACTCTTCGTTTTTCTTACAAGTTTTCTTGTTATATATATGCATGCAGCCAGCTGAAGAAGCAACGATTATAGAGTTGACCGAGCCTGCATCATTCACAATTGAATTGAGGTACATAAATTCCTTTGCATACGCTACTCCGTTATCAAAAACAGTGTTCATCAGCTTGCAATCAGAACCGCCACTTATGTTGGTCAAGTACGGTGTAGCCAACGTGGCAGAAATCATGTTCTACTTGAACGGTATTGAGGATGAATGATGTCTGATGTTTGTGTCATTAATGTCTCCTTGAGAACTCATGTGCTTGGGTTTTGCTACAGATTGTTATAAATGATGCATCTTATTCCTTATTAATCTTCATTGATAAATATATAGATATAGATATAGATATGTAAAGAGAGAAAGGATACAAAAGAAAGGTAATTCCAGTAAAAGATTTCAGCCAAATTCTCCATAAAAGAAGACAAATACATGTATATATGTTCAACAAAACTGCAATTCTTCTACTTTGGTATCTCTGCAAAAAGAGGGACAATCCCACACTAAAACCACTTAACATTGGCTGGAATTTGTGCCTATATGTTCCCTGCTAATGGATATATTGTTACATATTGCGTTTCTTGGCTTCAGTGTAGAGAACAACTCCAGCTACCGTGAGCGAGTATCCGAGCATCCTGGTAACTGATACTGGGTTTTTGAAAATCAAGATCGATATAACCACAGCCACCGCCCCCTTCGCATTCCCCAACACCTGCAACAACGACAACCACACTTAAGATCGATATAGTTGAACATATTCATATTAGGCACGCACGTGTACCGAGTAATTTTACCTGAAGAGTCAAGGGACTGGCATGCTTAGTGACCAAAAAATTGGCCAAGTTGACAAAATATGCAAGTGCAGAATTGAAGAGGAGACACAATAAGAACCTCCGATCATCTCTTGCAAGTGCAATGGTGATTCCGATCACACCTTCTTCCATGTAAAGAGCTGCTGCAACAAGGGCTATTAGAGCTACAGGTGCCATGTACATTAGCAAGTTCATGGAGTTGAGCTTTTCCCTGATAAAATTAACCAATGAAAGCTAATTTAGCATCGTTTCTGCATTCAGAAAGTAGGTTTCAAAAGCAATGCTAAACAAAGCCGATTTCAGAAAATGTCCTTACCCTTCAGAAGAGAGCAAAATCCCTTGAATCCATGATCATTAAGAGCTCTTGCAGCTGTGGCACCAATGCACATTATAAATCCAAACAGATGAAACAGTTGTTCTCCCTTCAATCGATGCATTAACACATGAACCAAATCAATAACCAGTTAACAGCATATCACAATTAAAAAAGAACTACGTAACAATCCAAGCGCTTACTCCAGTAGCAATAATAACACCGGTTACAACAGGAATCAGTGTGACATACGTAAGCCAGCCTTCTCTCTTGGCCGTCAACACCACCGCTAAAACCGCCGTGAAGAACGGCGTGGTGGCACCGACTGCCTGGTTGAACGAAACTGGGAGGTATCTAAGAGAAATGTTCCCGCCGACAACGGATAAACAAAAGATGATCCCCAAGGCGGATATCTTCAGCATCTGCAGCCGCGATCTTACTCTTTGCAGAGAAGCTATTTTCTGCCATTCAATGGAGATGTAACTCAGCAAAGAGCACGCCAACATGTGGCATAACGTGAGGAAGATCGGATATTTGAACCCATAATCGCTTAGCAAGAACTTGTTCAATAACAAAACCCCAATGTTGGAGGAATACCATGCTGCTGTTAGCCCGATCGTGAATAAACTTCTCATCGGATTTTGATAATGAATCTTCAAATAAAAAACAAAATTTTCCTGTGTATTTGATAAAAACGAGAAAAAATTGCTTTTTTAAGATAATTTAGATATACAGAAGATATAATGAAGAAGAAAGTAAACTATAAAACAGGTTGAAACCCAGAATTTCTTGCTGGTCATCGCTATTACAGAATATAGAGAATTTAGCATTGGGATTTGACTGTTAAAGTAAACAAATTAGAAGAAGGTTCTGGTTTTTGTGATGTATGAAGGGGAAATTAGAGAACCTGAGGTGATGGGTTTTTTTTTTCTCAGGTTTTTTAGGAGCTTATGTCGAAGAGTTCTTGTTCTTCCCTAGTTTTCGTTACATTATATTCCTTTTTATTTTATTTGTGAGCGAGAAAAAAAATATAGTAATCAACCGTTTTCTCAGTTGTATCCTACAAAAGTAGAGATTTTCTTGCATTTTCCCAGAAAACAAACGCCATTTATTTTTCCCGAGTATGTGGATTGTTGTAAATTTTGAAGACTGAGAATTGTAAGTCTGTGTTGAGCTTTCTCTCCACTAATTTCTTCTTCTTTTTCAGAGAAACCACTAATTTTATTATTATTATTCATGGTGGCTCTTGTTCTCTACTAAACCTGCTAAATAAACACCAACATATGTGACGTGACAATTTTCATTCGTTTATTATATTTAGGATAAATTAACTAAACAAATTTTATTAATAATTTATTTAATATATTTTGAACGTTTAAAAAATTATTTGGAGATCTTTATTCGATGAGAAATTAATTTAATTTTCAAAATATAGAGAATTACGTTAATCGTTTTTTACCAACGTTAATTGAGCATTAATTAATAATGGCCTAGCCTTGATTTTTCTGATATGAACGAAGAAAGATCAACCACAAGTTCACCATATATATAAACATAAAGTAGATGACGGAATTAAATATGAAGTTGCTGCTAATATAGATCCCATTGAAAACAACTCAACCACCATTTATTTTCCATAAAATGATCATGGGAAAAAAATCCAATATCGTTCGACCAATAGATAACTCTTGTCCATAAAGTAACATTTCTCTAAAAAAAAATAAAGTTAAAGACAATTAAATGTTTTTAATGAAGATTTCTATGACCTTTTTAGTTAACATTTGTTAAATGTTACTTTTAAGTATAAATTAAACTTATAAATTAAATTTTATCTTTCGAATTATGTTAAGAGTTATTAAAGGATTTACATAATTAATAATATTTTAATTGTTTGAAGATAATATTATGTGAAGTTGAATAATGGTATATGATAGGATTAAGACCTGGATTTAATTCACATTGTTATACCTTTGATGGTGGTCTCCGGTAACTACTCCCTCTCTTTCCCGCTCGAAATTTATAGGTAAATCTCTTTTGCTTATCAGAGATTTTAAGGAATTTGTATTCTCTGAATATAGACTTATGAATCAATTATAATACATAGATAGAATCTCTGATAAGATCATGTGAACTATTAGAACAAAGTCCAAGAGTTGACATCATATCTATTTATCTATACATGACATTAGCCACGGCTGAGCAGGAGGTTTAGGAAGAAAAAAAAAGAATCGTCAACCACAACTCTCCTTATGCTTTTATCTCCCTAAAAAATAAGCATCAACCAATGATCGTTATCTTATCGTTTTTTATTTTTCGCCCAAATAAGAATGGATTAACTGCCAACGATTGATGAGACCAAATTGTTCTCGTCAGCCATTAGTGCGAAGAGCATGGACGAGCTTTCACGATTGAGAGAATCAATTGAAATCCTCCCAAAAATCTAAACAATTATCCTTATCTCTCATTTTTCTTCCTAAAACCTACCCAAACACTCTGGTTTCTCTAACCAGGTGAAGCATATGATGGGGGAGAAAAAAGGTGAAAAGAGACAGTGTGAACATTATTGTCTTTCCCTCACACCAAGATAGTCTTCTCATTGACTTTTTAGCTCGGACCATTCACACCTCTAACTACCCATGATCCGAGCATAAAGTAAAAGACGATAAATGCATTTATTATCATAAGTCTTAGATCAAGTCACTTTATGACATTCTCTTGACAAGAGGAGACAAATGTTATACCTCCAGAGGTCGCCTCTAAAAGCTACTCACTCTTTTCACCAGGTGAAACCTCTAAGTAAATCTCCCTTGCTCATCGGAGTTCTTAAGGAACATGTGTTCTCCGAAGATAGACCTTTGAGTTAATTACAATATATAGATAAGATATATGGCTCGATCACATGATCCACCAAAACAAAAATCTATGATTTAATGATCATATCTATCTAAACTACTAACCTACAAATAGTTATAATAGCTTACACATAACTCTCCCATCTTACGTAATATTATATCTTTAATCAATTTATTTAAATATTTGAGAAATTGAATAACTACACATTTATTAATTTTTATCTCTAATAAAATTTAAATTTTATAAAAATATTTATTCATAGTCCTAGTCCATCCTAAACCGATAAATTTAAGTCAAATTCAATTCACATTATGCTTAAGGGTCTGTTTGATAATGCTTTCTAAAAGTACTTTTAGTTAAAAAAAACTCGTTTTGACTGTAAAATCAATGTCAAACATGTAAAAGATGAAGAAGAAAATTACGGTGGAATCGGTAGTTTCAAATCAACTACAAAAGCTAAGTTTTCTAGCTTTTTCATTTTCAACTTTACGTTTAGAAACAAATTATAATTTTACCTTACTATTGCTTGTGCTCTACTTCGTTATGTATTTATATTTTATTTTAATAATTTAATACTAACATCCTTAAAAAATAATTTATTTTAGTTATTTTTCTTATGGAAGCCACTAATTTTATCAAAAGTAGAAAATATCCAAATTATAATGAAAGTTTACAATCACAACCGTAAACTAAACCTAATAAGAATATTTTTCTAAACACAAGAAAAGTAACCACTTAAGATCACACAAGTATTATATGAATAAACTCGAACAAGAGATAAATACAAATAGACCTGACTGCATCAGTAAACGAACCACAAAGGAGAATAAAACTATTGAAATACCATCGACATACTGTAAATCAAAATCAAGCAATGCGAAAATACTATCCACGAACGCAAATAGTATATCTAAATTCAATCTGCATGTCAAAAACAGAAAAAATCATCGTGATAACAAATAAATATTATTTTAATCGAGGTTCCATGAAGAATGGGATGCTGACTGTCACTGTTTCGAAAAAGGAAGTGAAAAGTCCTAATGTCAAAGCCATCGACATTTCTAGCTAAAAAACTTCAACTTCAACCACAGATTACTCTGCTTCAAAGTTATGAAATTAGTGGACTTCTATTTATGTTTATAGAAGTGAAGTGAAGTGAAGTGAAGTAAAGTAAACTTTTATATGCGGAAAATAAAAGAGTAATCTTCCCTGTCTGTGAAATGATTTGTTAACTGAACCACGCCACGCCATCCACCCAGCCTGCTCCTATTCATTTTAACCTTTCAATATAGTCTATTTTACACCATTGCCATTACAACGCCACCGTTTCATCCACCCAAAATGCCGAAAACCGTAATAAACAATATTTTTAATTCAAAATTAAACCTTGCCCGTTTCAAAATCAAAATCGAAGCACTCCCGGCTTGGCCTCGTCCCTCTTTAATTTCCCCAAAACTATCGGATTTCTTCCATTTTGATAATTCTCTCTTCTCGATCTTTATCCGCTTCGGGTAAATTTTCAATTGATTCCATATCTATCTCTTCTCGTTCGTTTATTTTTTTAGTTTTTCTTTTTGATTTATTTGGTGTTTGGATCTTGCAGGTTTGAGAGGGAAGAGATAAAAGACATATGAAATGGCGCATAGAGTAGATCATGAATACGAGTACCTTTTCAAGATCGTCTTGATCGGCGATTCTGGAGTTGGAAAATCAAATATCCTCTCTAGGTACACCAGAAACGAGTTCTGTTTAGAATCTAAATCCACTATCGGCGTCGAGTTTGCTACGAGAACTCTCCAGGTTTTTTTCATCTATTCAATCGATACTTGTTTGATGGTCCTTGTGTTTTTTTTCTTTTCAATTCTCTGCTGATAATTAATTGGTCTTGAAGTTTCTAGAACTTGAAAATGCTCTTCAACGTTGATATTTTTAAGTATATTAGATTACTTTATGATCTGATTTAGTTTCGTGGGGAATAAATTGCTTGACGAACTATACTGTGGATTCTTATGCTTAGTTAAACATTTATTACGTAAAAAGTTATTTTAATTCTACATGAAGAATCTGATTGCGTTCTCTTGCAACTTGATTTTTAGCTTGGAAGTTCATTTGAGTGATATGCTGTAAAAGAAGGGACAATGAAAATAATCTGACAGTGATAATCATCAAAGGCGCTTTCATGTCTTTCTTTTATTTGTGTATTTTTCACAAATAACATGTTGTTGAGCTGAGATGACTGTTCCGTTTCTATTTCCCTTTACAAATTCTACATTTAAGAAATATTGAAGATTTGATCCATTCAGAATATATTTTTTTTATTTAGATGGATGGATTGATGTATTTTTGCGGACTCTTTTATGAATTATGATGCTCCAAATATATGGGGGGGGGGGAAACTTAAAAAGAAATCAAGTATACTCGTGTCGAACTTATATCCATACCACTATCAGGGTGAGGGGAAAGCATTTCTCTCTTATTTCATTGAATTGAAATGCTTTATCATCATTTTCATTTCCTGGTTTGATCAAATCAGCTCTACTTCTTTTCCTGGGTTAGTCCAGGCTGTTGTTCATGGCCCCATGATATAAACAATATTTTCTTCATTTTCCAGGCTGATATATTGGATTTATTAGAATCTTCATTTCTTTGTTCACTAGTAATCATGATAATGGAGATTGATGAACTGTTTGGTTTGTATTTAGCTATTAATTTCTCTTCATCATCATAATATAGGTGGAGGGAAAGGCGGTGAAGGCACAGATATGGGATACAGCAGGTCAGGAGAGATATCGAGCTATCACTAGTGCTTACTACAGAGGAGCCGTTGGTGCAATTCTTGTCTATGACATAACCAAGAGGCAAACCTTTGATAATGTTCAGAGGTGGCTGCGTGAATTAAGGAACCATGCTGATTCCAACATCGTCCTCATGATGGCTGGAAATAAGTCTGACTTGAACCATCTCAGAGCTGTTTCCGAACAGGATGGTCAAGCCCTGGCCGAGAAGGAAGGGCTTTCTTTTCTCGAAACATCAGCTTTGGATGCCACCAACATCCAGAAGGCATTCCAAACCATATTGACCGAGGTCTACCATATCGTAAGCAAAAAGGCATTGGCAGCACAGGAAGCCAAAGCTAATGCCTCGATTCCCGGTCAGGGAACAACCATTAATGTGGCTGAGACATCAGGGAACACTAAGAAAGGATGCTGTTCTACTTGAAGGGAAAAAAGGTAATATTATTTTTTACTTGATTGTGAAATTTTTAAACAAATCCATTTGTTAGCAGCTCGAAGAGACTTTTTTTTTATATAAAAAAAATCGACACGTTTTCTTCAAAAGTGGAAGATGGGAGGTTGGAACTTGGAAGTTCTTTTAGAAACAAAGGTTTAAATTGTTTTATTTGATCAGTCACCAACTTGTAATAAAAGTGTTAAGACTTGTTTTCCCTATGTTTTTAAACATGTCTGTGAGTTATGTAAAGTGTATGGTTATGAGAATTGAAAGGAACAAAACAGATCAAGAATGGACAGTATAAACCGAATCAAATTAATTCATTTATGGTTTTCTAAAGATAAATGCAATTAATTGTTATTTTAATAGACAAAACTTCTCAAATTATAATCTATATTTCACATTAATTCTTAACTTTTAAATGGGTTTAATCAATTATTCAAAATATTAATATTATATCACTAGGTTATTCCATCAATTTAAGCATTATTAAGTATTAGTCTGAAATAGAGTAGATCATATCTTAAAACATTATAATTAAAATTTTAAGATACAATTATAAATTCAATCTTTAATGTTTTAAAGTTAAATTCTAATGATAAGAATTAATAGCTATTGTATCTAACAATTACTTAAGATACATATGTACCCAAAATAAGGGTAAATTACATATTTAGTCGTCTAACTATCACTTTGGTTCCGTTTTGGTCATTTAATTAATTTTTAAAATCATACTTAATGTTATGTTTTGGTTTCGTTTTATCACACGAGTTTAAAAAATAAATGGTTTATTTTTTATTACATGATGTTAAAAAATAAATAAAATTGTTGATGTGATAAAAAAAATCAAAACTAACATCACGTTATCTTGTGGAGACACGACAACATCATCATTAATTTTTTAACAACGAGTAGTCAAAATGGAGCCAAAAGATAACATTAGATATGATTTAAAAAATCAAATTAGATGATCAAAATAGAATAAGTTATAGTTGAGTGACTAAATACGTAGTTTAAATCTTTAAAATTTTAATTACATCAATTTTTTAATAAATATAAAATTCCCATACATTAGTTGTATCTGTTTAAATTTTGATATACGTGTTGGATATACTTTATAGAGTAATTTACAATTTAAACCATAATTCTAGGAGGTTGGGTGTAATTAACCCTAATATATAGAGTCTAGTGGTATAATAAGATCCGAGCCGCCCAAGCTCAAGGCCAGAAAACCGAAGCCTTCCGGAAACCCCATTATAAGTAGAAGGAACGAAACAAAACATATTCGCAAATAAACATTCGCCCAAGCTTCAATCTCTTCGATCTGTTCAGTTTTAAAACTTTGGTTCTTAATCGAGAAGAAAAAGAAAAAAAATGTTTTTTCACATAGTATTGGAGAGGAACATGCAGCTGCATCCACGCCACTTCGGTCGTAACCTACGGGAAAACCTAGTTTCCAAACTCATGAAAGATGTCGAGGGCACTTGCAGGTTCTTCTTTCCTTTACAACTTCATAACGAATCAGACAAAAAATAATTATTTTTTCACGTGTGTTGGGTTTTAGTTTTCCAAATAGGGTTCTCTTGGATTGATTGGATGGAAGAATCTAGAATGGGTTTTGGGGATAAAATTGGTAAAATTTGGTAATTCTTTTGCAGTGGTAGACATGGATTTGTGGTGGCAATAACGGGTATAGAAAACGTCGGTAAAGGTTTGATTCGAGACGGGACAGGATTTGTGACATTCCCTGTCAAATATCAATGTGTTGTGTTCAGACCATTTAAAGGGGAGATCTTGGAAGCTGCTGTTTCGATGGTGAACAAGGCATGTTTTCCTTTGGATTGTTTAACTATTGGTTTCTTCCAATTATTTTAATGGTTGCAACTAATGTTTGTGGCTTCCCTCACAGATGGGATTTTTTGCAGAAGCCGGCCCGGTCCAAATTTTCGTTTCTAACCATGTAAGTCTTGTTAGACATCCGTTAGAATATAGATCTTCCACTTCGGTTCTATGCTATGCGCTCAAGTTTTCGTTCTTTTTCAATGTTATGCTTTGTATCCTGATTTGAGATAGAGACTTAAGGAAGGAAATAGTATTTGAATTATCCCATTGATCAACTTCAATGAGCTAGTTCCTTTGTCGGGGAGTGATTTTCTGTTCCTATGACAACATACGAGGAAACACGAGTTTTGTTTTTATGAGACTCATTTTCTTCTACTTTGCAATTTGGATGAAGATTAATGCATGATATATGAAGAAGTAGCGTCTTTCCTGTAAGCATGCCTATAACTTGCATCTAATATAGGAAACTTTTGTATCTTGATGGTATTTCTATTACATTTTATTGTAGGAAAGTTTCTTTTTCATTTACACTTCATATGTTACTTGGATTTCAGATTTACTGGATTGGCTGACAAATTTTACCTTTTCTTTTATACCTCCATCTCACTTGTAAATTATTTTTTTTGTGCCTTTCCAGTTGATTCCAGATGATATGGAGTTTCAGTCTGGAGATATACCGAATTATACTACCTCTGATGGATCGGTATGCTTAAGGCAAAATAATTGTTAATATTTTGTCGTGAGAATTCAACTTCTGACCTTTCCGTTTATATTTTTGCAGGTTAAGATTCAAAAGGACAGTGAAGTTCGCTTGAAGATAATTGGAACTCGAGTAGATGCTACTGAAATAGTATGAACTTAACCCTCTCTTCTTCTTCTTCTTCTTCATTATTATTTTAACTCATAGTTCCTATACTTGTGTGTGCCGTGAATCACACAGTCTTGACATGTTAAGGACTTTAATAGATTCACTTAGAGATGTAGATGCCAAGCTAACGTAGAGTCTTTTAAGACCAATCGGAATTGGTAGTTGTAATGCTTGGACTCTTCAAGAATCTTTCAAATGCATGGAATTTTTCTTAAAAAAAGTTGAATATGTCAGTGTCATACCATACTCATATCTAGCAGTCACACCCAAATCCAGATAACATAGATTTGAAGTATTCCTTAATGCAAGTAGTGACTGATTGTTGGAACTGGTCACAAATCAATAACAAGTTGCATTTATTATGGTGGTAGGGAAAGTTATGCATTTAAGTGTATAATGGGATTTTTTTTTATTTTCTTTGTGATTATTGCTCATTATTCTTCTGTATGATCTAAAATCTGGTAAATCACATGTCTGTGCTGGGATCAAAGATAATCCGATTTCAGGTCTATATTTGAGCATGTAGGCTGCTATGTGAGCCTGTATTTTGTACACACATTTGTTAAAATTTCTTACTTTACATTTTGTCACATTTCATCCGACGGCTTTCTGACCGGGGTTGAGTCTTTCCATATATTTGAAGAATCATATACTGATATCGTTGTCAGATGTCAAATACTCGAGGAAAAAGGAATAAGAGAGTCCAGTGGTAAGTATTAAGATTGACGTTTTTCTGTTTTGTCTTGCAGTTCTGTATTGGAACCATAAAGGATGATTTCTTGGGTGTGATTAATGATCCCACCACAGCTTAATCCGATGTTGGATAATCTCAGATCATACCACGATTTCTATAACAGTTATGTCGTGGTTGATGCCGGTAAAGCTTCATTAGCCGTAAAATTTTCATTTTCTGGAACATTGTATTTTACTTGAAGTGTAATCTTTCAAATGCCTCCATGGTCTTCGTCTACATAGCCTGTAATGTTTGAGAATAAAGCTATTTCCTTATTGAGAAGCAGTTTTTTCTCTCTCTCTAATCAGATCTCATTTGACACCCCTTTGTCGCTGGGATCCGTGGGTGGTTGGTTGCTCGCCTGTTCAATGCCAGATAATTTGGGTGGATAGATTGTCCTTCGCATACAGAGAATTATTTTTTGAGAAAATAATCTCAGTGATTGAAAATGTCTTATAATATACGATTTTAATCAATTTTTTTGGATTTGCCAAAATGATCAACAAAATCGCAACGCAATCTTAAATTCGCAACTCGAGCTCTAATTTTTCAACTCAGTTTCCAAATTTGCAACGTGAATATCCCAGATTCGTAACGTGATTGTAAGATTCGCAAAGCGATTTTGAAAAATGTGTTGCGATAGTTAAAATGTGTTGCGATAATTAAAATGTGTTGCGAGAGTTTGAAAAATGTGTTGTTGCGATAGTGAAATATCCAAAATATGTTTATATTTTAACTATTTCAAATTCATGTGGAGTTTGAAACAATAAAGAATATGTTGTGATAGTATAAAAGATTCTCAAGCTATTTGTAAGATCTTAGTTTAAAACAATAAATAATGTGTTGCGATAGTGTAAAAGATTCCCAAGTGTTTGCAATGTTCAATCCTACATAGTATTAGAAACACTATTGGGAATGGGTATTTAAGGCTTGAATTTTTTACTTCCTTGTTGAGTGGAAGAGAACAAGGGAGACTCTCGCGCGTCGCTGTCGCTGTCCCGTCTCGGGTCGTGATCGTGGTAATACGTGTCTTCGACACGTCCGCGCGGATACTATCTTTTTAGAGAAAATTCTTAAGAAATCGCAACGTGAACTTGGATTATCGCAACGAATTTGGACTAACGTAAATTTGAAAAATCGCATTGTGATTTTGTATTATCACATTGCGATAGTCAGAATCACGTTGCGATTATGTATTATCGCGTTGCGATAGTCAGAATCGCGTTGCAATTTTGTATTATCGCGTTGCGATAGTCAGAATCGCGTTGTGATTTACATATTCTTATTGCGATTTTCTAAAATCGCAACAACGCGATTCTGTATTATCTCGTTGTGATAGTCAGAATCGCGTTGCAAATTTTGTATTATCATGTTGCGATAGTCAGAATCGCGTTGTGATTTTGTATTATCGCGTTGCGATAGTCAGAATCGCGTTGCGATTTACATATTCGTATTGCGATTTTCTAAAATCGCGTTACGAATCTGGAAACTGATTTGCGATACTGGAGATCGCGTTGCGATAGTCAGAATCGCGTTGCGATTTACATATTCGCAATGCGATAGTCAAAATCGCGTTGCGAATCTGGAAACTGATTTGCGATACTAGAGATCGCGTTGCGATTTTGTTGGTCATTTTGGCAAATCGAAATTTTTTTTGTTAAAATCGTATATTATAAGGCATTTTCGATCACTGAGATTATTTTCTCTTATTTTTAATGCATCAATGCGTACCGAGATTTCAGAGAAATTCTGATGCACAACTAATCACTGCAAATACATGCGTAGCTTTCAAATTTGAGAAATATTCTCATGCAGAGTTAATCATTGCAAATACATACATTCGATGTTCTCGGAAGACAGACGGATACACTAAGTTCTCTACGAGAGCAGTAGTATATTCTAATTTATCCATTTCAGCTACCACCAGTAAACACAAACTACATTAAGCAGTAACCAATATAAAATACTTATGAACTTCAAAAGTGTCTGCTCAACATAAAATAAAATAGCATATTAGCATTAAAATTCACAAGATTCAGCCCCTCTTTGCTTTTAGTGATTCAAGGGCTTTCTTCCTTACTCCACTTCAAGTTGTTCATGCTTAGATGATGCCTCATCATCACTTGGACGGAAGTTCCTCCTTGCTGCATCCTCATCATCTTGACCTTTCATTTTAGGCTTCCGAGCATGTCGTTCTTCTCTTCTGTGACGCCACTCCTTGCGACGTCTACGCATCTCCTCCTTCCTCATCCTCTAAGCCTCTCTCCAGTCCTCGGTTTGAGAATCATCATCTGAAGTAGTTTCATGCCTCTCAGACCTTTTATGTTCTCTTTCTCTTTTTCTTAGTTCGGTGTTTATTGCTTCCTTCAGAAACTGAGTCCAAACCATCATTATTATGATTGACAATGAATTTTCAATCATCTTTACAGTCGTTTGTGCTCGAATCCATAACTTCTAAAAACAATAATTCCTTTAACCACTGAGATAAATTGATTCGTGCAAGATGCTTCATTTTAGAAATACGACAAAATATAATAAAAATAATATCCGCGTGTATTTAATAGCTATTAATAAAATAAGAATATATTAGGTTGTTGAATCTATATAATATATAATTTTAGCTCCTAGAGTCTAATGGAATAAGTAGGGTCAAAGTGGACCTTTCACTTTTATATTTAAATTTTTATTAGGGTTATAACTATGTTATAATTATTATTAAATCATAAATAAAATGAGATTATTTTTTATTCAATATTTTTAAATAATTTGATACAATAATTATCCCATCCCATCATGAATAGGAGGGTATTAAGCGCTTAAGCATGTTGGGCTTGCCGATACCTTTGGTTTAAAGTTATATTTGCACCGTAATCATCAACATTGTGAACTCTGTGTTGTATGGTCCAGGCTAAATAATCACCATGCTGCTATCTGCTACCTGCTACCAGTTGATCAAGAAAATAATATGAAATGGTTTTGGTGGGGAAATAGTCAAGAGAAAAAGGCTTTTCTTTTCTCTGCAAATACTTCAAGAACAACAATCAATCTTGCGATTCTGATAAGAGTATCAAACTATCTTCCCCTTTCAAGAACAAACATCAATGTTGCTGAGTGTCGGAAATATCCACGGATGCTATTACTGTAATTCACTTCCCAGCATGGTAAGCTTGCAGAACAGCTCGACTTGTGTCAGAGCAATATAAAGCTGCACTTCCTTGTTACAAACCTAGCTCCTTTTTCAGCTTATCAAGAGTAGCTTCTATTTCGTCGATGTTCTCCTCAATGCTGCTACCCTTGTTAGCTTCGTTTTGAAAACTGCTTCCTGTTCTCTCGGGATTGCTGAAGTCGTTTCTGCTGTTTTCTTCAACTTCATCATCAGATATGTTGAGCTCTTTCTCCAGAAATTCAACAAATTCCTCTCCAATCACCTGCCATTGGTGAATTCAACTAGTTAAGCGAAAATATTCCTTGTTACGAACTAAGCTTGAACGAGCGTAAGTATGCTTTTCATATATATATATATATCAGCAATGCTAGAAACAGTGACATCATACCGCTAATTCCTCCCATAAGCTTTTCGGCTTTTCTTGTGATGCACTTGCTTCCCAATTCCGAAATTCTTCTTGAAGGTCGCTAAAGAAGTCCTCTGCAACACAAATCGAACTATGAGTTATAAAGAGAAGTGAGTACTAGTTGCCATTTAGAGGGAGAAGATAAAACAGATGCTGGACAAGATTTAGAAATGAAGCAATCAATTCTATCTTATCAACCTCATAAGCTCAGCAGAGAGTACAAATCTACCTAGCGTAAATTTGAACATCCCTCAAAAAATTGCCTGCAGCATGAAACTTTAAGTATAAGAATAACAAAAAATACGTCTCATTCCTAGAAATATAACGAAACATATAAATTATAAGTATCCTTTCAGCGGTGGTTAGATGGTTTTCCCATTCGGAAATGGTCATAAAAGAAAGTTAAAAAGTTGAAAGGATGAAGTGTGCTCATTTAGAGTAAGCAATGCATGGCATGGACCACCAACATCATCCATCGAACTGCAAGAGCATATAGAAACGAAACGAAATACTAACTCTTAAATGGCTATAAGGAAAGCAGCTACATTGAGTGTAAACATTGAACACACACACTATAAGAATATAATCCTCAACGGATAAAACAACTAATTAGCTTCTGGTAGGTCTAGAGGATGTTACCAAATCCATAGAATTCTTTATCTTGGGTGTTATAGCTCTGGCTTCTTTGAGTTCCAGAGTACGAAAAATCAGATGTTCGGTTACCGCCAGGGTTGTATCTTCTCCTAGATTCAGAGTTCAGCAACGTATTATACGCATGCTTAATCCTCATAAATTTCTCTTGAGCATTTGCCTGTAAACCAGAATTACTCGATATACAAAAGCAATAAACATAAAAAACAAAGCATTAAAGCTCAGAAAGGCAATCCAACTATGAAGGAATAATGATAGAAATGCATAAACAACAAAATCGTAACTATCATATGATAAACATTGCTTTCAATCACTTAAGAAGCCCTAACTCTGAGATGTCCTATATCTTCTCAAAGCAAAGGGTTTTCTGGTTCCTGGAGAGCAATTGATTTATTTCTGAAACCTGAAACCCGAACTAAGAAGATAGTTGAACAATAGTAATCAGAACAAAGCCTGAGAAACATGATACTACGTGGTTTGGTGCCATTGTTTCAACCTCTATTAACCTTCCAATAAGAAACAAGCAACACAAATACAAGGTAATGGGAATTTTAATGTCTATTTCACAGAATTACCTCTTTGTTGACGTCAGGGTGATACTTCAAAGCGAGTTTCCTATAAGCCCTTTTGATTTCATCTGGAGTTGCAGAAGGAGACTCTCCAGCTCGCTCTCAAAAGGGTACACGCATTTCTTTTCTTATAATACCTGAAAAGAACTGGTGCAAAGGTCTTGGAGTAAAGCCAAAGCCACCGCCTTGGCAATATCTGGAACTGGGTACCGATAAATTTGCCTGCTTTTGAACGGTAAGGAATGATCTTGGAGAAAAGTAAGGGCCAAAGATAAGAGCATTCGGTGTTAAGGAACGATACAATTCATGCATATTCATGAATTAACCCTCTTCTATAGTGTATTTGATATTCATAAAAGTCTGGATTTTGGATGCAAAAACTCTGTTTTTCTGCTCTGAAATTGGGTTGTAAGGGAAGTTGTGGTGGGAGGTGCATGGCTTGGAACCGGACCATGGCTTCTGATGATAAGTATATCAACGGTTCAAAAAAGGCCGTTACTTTAGACAGTAACAAAAGAAAATGAAAATACTAAAACACCCTCGTTTTATTCATACTTTTTGTCCGAAATGGAGACCAAGCATAGACGACACCAATATTGCCGGCCATGGTTCTTGTATAGACACCTGTAAGGCCTCTCGTAGTCCCTATCTTGGTCCATTAAAGATTGCTTCCGATATTTCTCCACAATGAGTGCTTGGTGTTTTGCTCAAATGCTTGAAAGAATTTGTATGTCAACATATCATCATGGAACTCGTATAGAAGAAAATGGTGAAGTAGCGAGAAATTTATTGGCGGTGGTCATTTGATTAGTGTTTTGAAGATTAACGTGAAGGGTGCTTAGAATTCAAAGACTCCGCCATGTTTAATTGCAAAGATTGGATGATTGATATTGTATGCTAAATAGTAAATATGAAAACATTGATAATGCAATACGACACAGGTTGCAGAAATGACAGTCGTGCCTGTGAGCATCAAAAGAAGATAATACCGACCTATAAAAGGCGAGTACATTTCCTGTTGCGCGGATCGCGGCACTCAACTTTTTTCTGGTTTATCGTTTGTTTTAATCAATCATACCTCTTTGTTTCCAAGAATTCTTCAAGTTCCAGTGGGAATTTTCTTTCTTTTTAACATATTTGCATCAGATGATTACCCTAGTCTTGATCACTAAATCAAATAAAAACCAATATAGATATACACAAACATGAGCAATTCGATGGCAGCAAGAAACAAAGAACATTTAGGAGGGAAAGAAGTAAAAATGTCATTAAGCATACATCGAACAGGTAAAAACCTTGGCCTCACCTAAACATCAACAGCTCTCCACAAGCCAACATTTTGTACAGTCGCGGTTACCATATAAAACTAACTCGCCATTTAAATTTTTTACACCGTAACAACGCCTATAATCATTTGTCTCCTCTGCATGGGGTCATCAGTCATATTCAACAACTGAAACCTCGGGTTTGCTCGATTCTATGTATACATCTTAAGCTACAAAATGTGCAGTTCTTCCAGTCAAGCAACAACTTATTTCCATACAGATCTTACCTGCCTAAAAAGATAGGTAGAAACATAGCTCTAGAGATAGAGGAAGCTCTCATAATAGCTTCTGTTAGCTGTACAAACATATTATTTCCTACACCAACTAAGCAGCAGGGTGGGAAGACTGAGCAGCAATTCTCCTTTCTGAAAAGTAAACAAAACTACGTATTAGAAGGTTTCGACATACAGAATAAGGATCAAATTTGAATTGATCAAAAAGAAAAGTGTGTTTCACGTCGATAGCCCTATGCCTGCTTTAGATCAAATTCCTATGGTTTCATTACAGATGTACAGAGAGAGCATGTCACCTACAATTACTATAATGCAATCGAACCAATAAAAATCTTGAATTGTGTAGAGCACATGAAAATTTTGCTGAACCCATATTTTTCAAGTGATTGAATAATTCCAGGATTGTAGTTACAAGAGCTATATGTGGAATAATTCGGCATTAGTCTAAGGAACTCATTTACACCATGCATGAACAGACATAAAAAAACTAATAAGCAGTCACAGACGACAAGGAAGAAACAGTACCCCCAGCAGCAACAAGTTTCTCTATGCGTGCAACAATATGTTTCCCATAAGTGTACTTCTTCAATGCATTTAAATGGACCTTAATTCGAGAGAGGATCAGCTCACGTTGCTGGTCATCACAAGTCTCCAGTACTTTCTGTACAACGTAGTTTGCAAATTGATCTTTCATCATTGCCTGAAATCAGACAAACAAGTGTCGATAAAAATGACAAGGAATTATAGAGTAACGGGAAAACTATTTCTTGAAAATCATGCAATCAATTTTTAGAAAGATGATTCTAGTTGGAGTCTTCACATCTTATTGCATCCTGAGACAGCAGTAATATGCAAATATTAAGAGCTCCCATAAATATTCGCAGCATTCCTGAATCCTTACTGTACATGAACCCAGCTTACAAATGTAAATGAACTAGGCATATTTCTCATCAAGAAGGAAAACCACCATATTCAGCCAAAATCTAGCACAAATAATAGCACTCATGATTCATGGCTTTTCTCCAATGATTTATAAATCAGGTGTAGTTATTTTGTACATTTATTATTCAATGTTGAGAACTTAAAAATCAGAAAAGTGTTACAATTCACAGGTGAAAAATCAGGCACAAAATAGACAAACCTGAAGAGGCTCATTCTCATCAGTAGAACCAAGCATTTCATTCACCAATAGTTGACGTTCAGAAGGACCACCAAAAGTTAAGCACTTCTCAACAACATTAGAGGCAAACTTCTGCTGACTCATCTGGACAATCTTTCCAGCTAGTTCCTTGATTATAATTGAGCGCTCATGAGGTTTTCCGTGCTCCAGTACATGCTGTAGTGTTGTGTGAATGAAAAGGTCAGTCCATGCACCAAATCTATAACGTGCAAAATATAAGTTTCCAGAAAAGAACCACAACCTGAACAACATAATTCCCATACTGGTCTTGAGCCAACATGCTAACAGATCCTAAAATCTCATCCATAACCTTACTCTGCGTTTTTGGGTCCTTGCAGTGCTCCAGTATTCTCTGCAGTGTTAAAAGAAAAGAAATTACTGCCGAACACACATCGATCATTCTTAGCATAGGACAGTTCTAAGGGGCAAAATGAGGTTCCGAACCTGTATCACCCGGCACCCATATGGATGAGCAGAAAGGGTCACAACTTGATCAAAAAACGTTGTAACTATAAATTGAATGTTCTCCTCAGGAACACATTCGATACATTTTTGGATGACATGGTTGCCATTCTGATCACGTACACAACGCATCACATTACCATCAAGCTCTTGAACCATTTTAATCTTCTGATCCAGATCAACAACTTCTATGGCCTTGAGTGTTCAACAAATCATACATAATTGTCAAAAAGCAAGCAGTATTCTTGGTGTAAGCATTTAGAATCATATCAATTAGCACAAGCACTTCTATGAAATCCATACAAAGCAAGATAAGCAGATGATAAAGTTAAGTCTTACTGTTAAAGCATATACATAGTCCATAATTACAAAGTAAACATAAATAAAGATTTAAATCAATTCTGCATGAAAAAGGAAAGTACCACTTTATCAGACTAAGACACATTTCCATATGTCAAATACAAAACTGTGCTGGGGTCATTTAGAAAGGAACTCATAAATTGTCAAGAAACTGCAATTATGAGGAGAATGGTAAATGAAAAGAATCAACAGAAGCTGTTCAATAAGTAATCAGATGATTATGAGCAAACCAAATGGAAAAAATGCATGAAATGAAGCCAAGAAAATAACGACCATAAAATACCTTCTGGGTCACCCGACACCCATACATTTGAAGACCAAGTGTTAAAACATGACCAAAAAGCTTGCCAGCAAGTTCTCTTCTCTGACTTGGAAGTCCATGCTCAAAAAACTGTACGAATTTAAGGTATTAGCATTGGGTAAAGACAATAAACCATTAAAATGTTTAATACTAAGCAGATAAGAAACAGATCAAGAGGCTGATATGATACCTTCTGAATGACATAATTACCGAACACGTCAGTCATCAAAGCAAGAG
Organism: Hibiscus syriacus; assembly: GCF_006381635.1. Lineage (NCBI taxonomy): Eukaryota > Viridiplantae > Streptophyta > Magnoliopsida > Malvales > Malvaceae > Hibiscus > Hibiscus syriacus. The sequence continues at coordinate 2,355,609 of NW_024063176.1, forward strand.
CTTGAGGCATGATTTCCTCATAAACCATAGTTTTCTCTTCAGTTGTGGCTGTTTCAAGTTTTTGCTGTATAAAGCGGCTTCCATATTGATCTGCGCTGCTCATGAAAAGCGTGTAAATATCAGGATGACAGTATAACAACATAAAACATGATGTAAGCTACAAACATACCTGAACTCAACAACATGACCAGCGAGCTCTGAAAGTTCAAAACATTTCATTTTATTGCTCTTGAACTCTTCAAGTAGGGAGGAGGCAAAGCTTTCATCAATATTACATCCTGAATCCAAATGCCAGGGTCCCATGACACCCCCAGCTAGGTTCCTCATCCCGGAAGGAAAACACATATTCAGATCAGTCTGTCTGATAGGACTACCAGGTCCAACCGGGGAATTGGGAATAACAGCACTTGCTAATGGGATTGTAGGATAAGACATGCCAGCTCCAAAGGTCGTATTTCCATAAAAACCATGGAAATTAGAACTACCACATTTAGAACCCAATGGAACACCATACTGGGATTTCTGGGGTGACAGTAGAGCTCCAAGATAAGCTTTTTGAAGCTCAAGCAAGTTCATGTATGAATTACCAAGGAAATTCCTATCCATGGCGGGGTCATTAAGAGCTGCTTGCTGTGCTGCAGCATAATCAAATGTCCTTAGATACTGAAGATGCAAAGGATCAATTAAAGGTGTATTCAGAGCATTCCTGGCTATTGGGTTTCCAGCTCTACCCAGATTATGGGACTCGGATGCAGCATTTGAAATGTTTTGTCCAGAACCGAAAGCTCCCCCAAGCACTCTGGAGTTCATTCCAGGGCCAGCCATAGCTGATGCGGCAGCAACATTTTCATACAATGGCGGCAGATTGCCAGCTACAAGTTGGCTAGGCATCATATTGGCCAAAGCAGGATTTAAAGAGTAACCACTTAACCCATAATTTGTAAATGATGCATTTGCACCATCAATGTGATGATACTGAGAAGGTAAGCTGCCACTGCCATTGAGAGCAGAAGTAGGTGATCCTTTAAAGTGAGAATTGTTTGAGGGAACAGCAGATTTCTGGAGTACGGATCCACTCCCATTACTCTTAGATGAAGGCATATGTAAATGACCAGATGCTGATTTCTTCACGTATGCCTGCTGTTTGATATGATTCTGACCATCTTGCAAACCAAATAGATAATTCTGGTGATTTTCAACATCTTGTTCCAAATGTGATGCTAACTGATTATCTTCATCTATGACACCATTTGATGAAAGGTTCATGCCTGATAAAGCAGACACAAGATCATCAGACCCATTGACACCAGTTGAGACACCACCAAATGTGCTTGGACTATTTATGTTTCTTTTGTCAGAGTTGCCAACTCTGCCTCCTCCAATTGGTGTCGGACAGGGACTAGGAGCCCTAGCTACAACTTGGGGATCAGGAGTAGTACTCCTAGATATCGAAGAGCCTACAGCAGCAGCATAAGTGTATGAAGAGATCGGCCCAATGTTATGGACAGCAGACGATCCCTGGCCACTTCCACTTGACCTTAAAGGATCTGCAGAAGTCAGTTGACGATGCAAATAAGCCAGCTCAGATTCAGCAGAACCTACATTTTCAAAGTTCTCGTCAAAAGCATTACAACTGGCAGGACGAGACGGTATCCTCATGCCTGGAGCACTGTGTCCCAAATCATCCTGCAAAGGTTCTAGATATTAGATCACTGCACAAAAGAAAAAGGAAAAACCACAGGAGTTTATGAAACGTTAGCAAAAAGAACTTGGTAGGATAGGTACATAAAAGTTAAGGAATGAGGATCTAGATGAAAATTTAAATGAGAAGATTTTGAAGCATTTTGAGACCTAGGAGATGCATTAAAAAACCTAGCTATTTACAAGCCAAGACAAAAAATTAATCACATATATACCTACTAAGTATTACACATAGTATATGGCATATCAGTTGTCGTAGATATGATTTAAAACACACATCGCTAAGTACATTTTCAATCAAAATAGCATGTACAGTAAATATATTCAACATAATGCACGTCAAAAACATAAAATTAAGTGGAGAAAGTCACTACAAATAACTCATAAATGGACAATCTTCAGATAAGCAAATTATTATCAGGCTAGAAACAATGGCAGAGACTATTCACTATACAGAATCAAAACCCTATAAAGAATTGGAATTTATGAAAAAAATGTTAAACCACCATCAGTTATAACCTGAAAGATCTCGGCGAAGCTTTTCTGTTTACTTCCAAGTCCTATACCGGACAAACCAATCAGTCCATCGCCACCCCAGTCTGCAGAGCTATGCATTTTCTCAGCATCTACTTCATTCTCTTGTTTCCTGGAATCAAACCCTGGTGGCATCGAAAACAACGAGCTACCGCTACCATTATCAGCCCTATTCACTTTCCTCCTCTCTCCAATCCCACCTATAGCCAAATTCTCTCCCTTCAACCTCTGGGCAAACTTCCAATCCTCTTTGGAAAGCAAAGGAGGTGGGAGCCTTGGGTTAAGATTCACATTTGAGTAGTAGTATGAATGGTAAGCTGGATCAGACCTGAGTTCTTCCTCAGATGCAAACCCATTTCCATTTTTAGCTCCAGCAAAAGCTGAAAAGGATGTAGCGGCGAAACCACCACCAGCTTCACCCCCAAACAAACCGCCAACCGCACTCAGTGAACCCTCAACGGTAGGAGGTGCAGAGCCACTTCTATACAAGTTTAGCTCGAGTTCAAGTTCATCAGCCTCTTGCCTACTATGCTGTTCACGGAGTAATAATCCTATCTCGTTTTCCAAATCATCCCCAAATGACCCTTCACTATTTCCTATCATTGGTCTCCTATCCAGTTCAGATAACATTCTTCAAAAAACCCTAAATGGTCATTAACCTCTGATCAAAGCTCCCCAAATCAATTATCAGCCTCTAAACACGAAAGGCCCATTTTTTCATACACCAATACCCTAAAATCAGTATTTACAAGCTAAAGATTCTCACTTTAAGCTACCAAATGTGTCAAAGATCAAAAACTTTAATCTCTATAACCTCAAAACAGCATAAAACCCTACCTCCCCAATAATCAAACTAAGAAAACAAGAATAACAAAGTACCCAAATTTTCTATATTCCTCAAATTTGGATATGACAAATCAGCCAACAATAACTATATGAGAAAACCATCATTTCCTAGTTAAAAAAAAACAGGAACAAAAGTAAAAATAGAGCTAAAAACAAAGCAGTATAGCATGGAGAAAGAAGAAAGCTTTCTCTTTTTTTTTTAGTTGGAAGCTGAGATCAATGAAGAGAGTAAAATAAGTATAAAGATATATAGAGAAAGAGTAGACGGCTGAGATCAAATCAAGCGGCGATTGTTTCTTACAATAACCCTTTTAGGGTTTTGTTACAATTCAGAAAAATTAGGATTAAAGACAGTAATAAAAAATGTTTTTTATCATTATCACGTATTCATAAATTCATTATTTCCTTACTATTAAAAAGATTCATTATTTCCCAAAACAACCATTTTTATTATTCTCAGCAATGGTAACTCTAAGCTCATCTTAGTTAAATATCTGAGTTACTCCTTTTGGGGTTACTTTTTTTTTTGTTCACATGGGATGTGTGTGTTTTCATTACATGAACGCCTTTAGATATTTGCCTGGATCTTACTCTCCTCATCTTTGTTCTTTTTCACTTGTTAGGATAATGTCAAGCACAGTTAAAACTCCTCTACTTGAGAGTAAGTGGTGCACTTCAGAATTCAGTGCACGTTGTTTCCTTTTTCAAGTACATTTCTATCAAATAACCTGATTTTTCAAGTCTGATTTCTAGTTTTATTTAATTTTTTTTATTTAAAAAACTTATAATTTTTAATTTTGAAAAACCTTAATATTCTTAATTTCTCTTAAAAACTTCTCGAGTATTTTATTTTTTAAAGACAAAACCCTAGAATCTTTTATTCCTCCCGTTATACGTAGTCGGAAAATGTCATTTGTCGTCACAATAATTAACAATTCATGAGTCTCCTTCTCTTATCTCACTATAAAATATAAATTATCCTTGCGTTGTGCATCGATAAGAGAATGATATATCGTTCATTGATGCACATCGACAAAAATTATTTATCATTGATTTCATGGTGTCTCGTCCATCGATTTATTAGGGACATGAGAATATGGTAATTGATAGTGGAGATCTAATAATAAAAAAATGGATATTGGTAATTGATTCCCAACAATAGAAGAAGGGATTTAATATATTTTGATTGAAGAATTTATAGGTTTTTTAGAAATTAATTAATTTAGGGGTTTATAGTTTTGGATTTAGAGATTCTATGTGACGCAAAGTGAAGGTGATCAACTAGTATGGTTCGATGACTGATAGGATGGGCAATGGTGGTTCATTCCACGGTGATAGATAGGCTTAATGGATTGGGATTTAAGGATATTAGGGTTAAAAATCATTTAACACATGATACTTAATATGTTGACATGTCAATTTGACTAAAATTTATTAGATATTTCTCTTTTAAATGAGTACTTGACTACCCAATTACTCAGCTCCTATTTTTTTAAATTAAATTAATATTATTTTAATAAAACTCATATTCCCATATTTTGAATTATTTTACCTAATTCGCGTCTTGATTCCCCATGAATCCTTTATATTTCAGATGTCATAAGTTCAAATCCTTTCATGTGTTATTCAGTATGTATTATTATTAAAATTCGGTTGAGTTGCACATGATTATTAGAGCTGAAATAAGTCATAAGATATTGGTTTGTTGAGTCTTTTATTAAGAAAGTTAGGTTTCTTCGACGTGTTTTATATTAAACATTGATTGTTCCATGAATAAAGACTAAAAAATAAACTTATAAATAGTGATGAAGTAGTAGAAGAAGATGCATTGATGAAATCATTAACTTCAGATGTTAAAAGGAAGGAAGATGCAAAAAAATCTGATAAAACAATGGAAGAAGATGAAAAAGAAGAAGAAAGTCTTCTTTCTTGTATCCTACTAAATGGCGTATGTACATCACTGATTAGTTGTTTACGGAAAGAAAGATGCAAAGATCGTGATCAAGTAGTTTGCAGCTTGTCGAAAACTGAATAGTCGCATGATGTAAAAGACAACGAAGAAAAGATAGGTGAATGAAGAACAAACATTAAAAAGAAAAAAGCTGAAATGGAAATTTTGCTCGGGTAGTACCAACTTTTATCAATTCTTATGATTTTTTTTTTTATAAATTTTAAGAAATACATAAGATCAAAAGATTGAAGAAATAAGGTAAGATGAATGAAGAAAAGATAGGTGAATGAAGAACAACATATTTCTTAATCTTTAGTTCCTCAAGTTGGATGGCTTTCCATTTCTTTGCTATCACGTTGTACTCGAACATTGAATCTCTCACAATTACCTGTTCAATCGACACCCTGACTCTTCCACCCTTTCTGCAGGTCGGAAACCTGGTTGCCGAAACTCGATACCGATAATACAAAGCCGCCAGCCTGCGCTGGATGAGACAAAGCCATTGAAACCCGTAGCAAATGCCATAATCAACAATGTGGAGCGTGGTTGCCTTTTCAGCCATCTCCATTATCATTTTATTTGCATACAAATTTATCTTCTTAAAGGCGCAGGCTAAATTACAAAGTCCATAAGCTTTTAAGACATCAGCAGCTAATGTGCTGTTGCCCAGCAGATGCGAATACAATGGTTCCCCCATAACAGCCAAACGTGTCTTAAGGGCATCAGCAAAGTAACATGCTAATCTCCAGAATTGGCTTATTTGTTTCAGAAGCTCATTGGCAGTCCTTTGGTCTTTTATGGCCACCGATTGTGCAGATTGAGTAAGAAGACTCCATAGATCCACCACTTCACTTTTCTTCTGGGCTTTCTTCTTCCAACGTGTAATTCCACCGCCATTAGACCCTTTTATCCGCTGCAAGTTCCGACTAAGAGAACACTATGGAGAGTCCTCATTTTCACCTTCGCAAGCAGTACATCATCGAACATTTTAGACTGCAACTGCTCTGAGTCCTCAAGAGAAAGTGCAGATTGCTTGTTGATCCTACCTTCTTCCACATCCTCACGCTCATAATTTTTTCTTCCTGTTGACCCTGGAGGCTTTGATGGGTCACTTTAAGTAGCCGAAAACACCTCATCAACATTGACAGATGATGATTTACTAGCTTCTCCAAGCTTTTTAATGGATTTTCTTTGTAAATCTAGAAACAAAGAGGTTCTTCCAAGAGAAATTCGACTGTAAAAGGAGTTGATTCACTTTTTTTAACTGCTCTGAGTGAGATTATAATAATGGCCGAGGACTTCATAGAAGGATATTTCAGCAGCTTGGAGAGCAAAGCAATCCTGCAACATGCAGGTCTTTTTTTCAAGATCTTCCTCCATTAGCAACCCCTTTATATATTTTAGCATTTCATTGGCGAAAGGATTATTATCAAGAGGAGGTGCATCTGAATGAATACCTGACGATGAAGATGAACCGATGTTAGACTCCTGACTCTCGGCGATCAAATTTGAATCCATACATGGAACTAGGAAAATCCTGGAAAAGTGTATCCATAGAAACCTAAAGAAGAAGTCTTGTTGATGGTCAAATTCATGAAAGAGGCTAAAATTGAAAGAATTTTGCAGGAACAAAACATGAAGGTGGATCTTCAATTCTAAAGTTCAAGCTTTGAGGTTTCAAAGTGAAGCTTCCGGGGAAGTTGACTTTGTTATGGAGGGCAGCTTAGATCATTAGAAAAAAAGTTGCTAGGGGCACAAGATTTTTTACTTATCTGGAAGGCTAAGTTGATCTTTTTGGGCCCTTTACTATGCTTAAAATTGAGATTTAGTCTATATACTTTGATTTGATATAATGTGGCCTTTACTTTTAAAATATCATTAGTTAGTTCATATAACTAACATTAGTTGTTTCAGTTAAAATACCGACGTGGATTTTTTTGAAAAAAAATACTCCTTTCATCTCACTGATTATCTTATGTTTTTGTGTGTATGTTAAAAGGGATGTTATTTTAACAAAAATCTACATCAACATCTTAATTGGAATAGCTAACCGTGCTAACTATTTGGACTAACTAATGTCATAATAAAAATATAAGATCAAACTAAGCAAATAAAAGCATAGCAGATAAGCCTCAAATATGAACATAGTAGAAAGACCAAAACCAAAGTAAACAAAATGAAAAGTTGAGGGACTAAATAGAAAAGAAAGAAAGATGAATTATAATTACAAATATATTTTATAGTGGTTGAGAGGCACGTGGTTCAAATTTGGTAAAAATGAACTTAAAACGGATGATGAATTGAAGAAACAAGAATATTATGGATCAAAATCATAAAATATTTTACTTTTGTGGCAGAGAAAGCTCTCCAAATCTAATATCCCTGTGGGTGGTGGCATTTGGCATGCATTTGAGGTTGAATATTTATGTACAAAGTTGGGTGAGTTGAGTAGCTGATTGTAAGATGGAATGGGGCTTACGCAACCAGCCTACTTGACACCTGATTTTGATCCATACCAACATACCTTTAATCCTACGTATAATCCATTAAACTAATAAGGCAAAATATTCATTTTTGTGTATGATTCAATCAACTATCCCGACATTAGCCTACCTCTGTACTGCTATACCTAATATATATCTAAGAATACCATCAACGATTTTGGATTTCGATTTCATATATTGGTGTTACCGACATTTTTTAATCATTTATTCATATGGTATATTGATGGTAGTGTGTTGAAAATGATGAAATTTAATTGGGAAAGTTAGGTCAGTGATTTGGATTCAACTTACACCTTGTTTAGTCTAGTATAAGAATACTCATCCGTCGCACTCTATACACTTGTTGTCGCAATCGTCCTATAAAGATGGCACCCATTTAACTGCCATCAGTCAGGCTAATCGACGTTGTCTCTCCGACTATGTCTGGTGTGTGGCTATTCGACAAGAAAGGTGTGGCTCGCTTGATATCCAATCCTACCAGAGAATCCTTCGAGCAAAAAGATCCGATTTATCCCGGAACCTCGACCCCACCAGGGGCTCGACCACGGGTCGTGGTCTACCTCCCAACCAATAATGTCATCAAATCCTATACCGAGCTCGAGCTGCGATTGGCTGAACTCGGCTGGACTCGATATTACAGCTCCAGCCAACCTCACATTCTCCAATTCCACAAATCAGAGAACTCGGCTCACCTCATTTCACTCCCCATAAATTTCGCCCATTTGAGGTCCCAACATATGTACGACATTATCGTCAAAAACCGGTCCTTCTTTGAAGTACGTGAAACCCCCTCAGTGACATGACGTGAAATTGTTTTGGGACTGATGTTTTCTTGTCATGTTTAAGTTTATTAAAGGACTGATGTTCAGTTCTAGTTTTGGGATGTTTTCTTTTTCTGATTCCTTCCGCTTTCTCATTTCCAATTGGTCTTTGTTTCTCTTTTATAATATATTATATGTCGTGCTGTTGCAATGCAGGCAGCTACTTGAACGTTGTAGAGATAGCTTATATATATATATATATATATATATATATATATATATATATATATATATATATATATGTAGTTAGTGGATTTGTTTACGTCAACCTTGACCTACGATGCTAAGGGGCCATAGAAGTGTTTTCTGATCAGAGATGAAACTTGTCATGCATTGCTGCAAGCAGCAGCCCAGCCCCCCAAATATTCTTTTTCCTATTCCGATTCTGTTTTATACTCTGTCCTTTGCACTTTTTGAAATTTGCTTTCATACCTCATCATTCCAATTTTGTTTCAGACGATGGATCGTGTTGTTCTGAGATTGACTAAAGAAAGATAGATTAATATAAGGGTAATTTATTTCAAATACTACTCATCTTTATGCTGATCGAAAATGTCACTAACGTTTTAATTTTGTCAATTTTAGCACGGACGTTTATGTTTCACTGCAATTTTTCCACTCCGCCGTTAATCCATTAACGGCACGATGACATGGCATTCCAATGTCGTGACGGCGATGACATGGACGACTTTTTTTTAAGTTTTTTAGTCCACGTAGGATCGTTGTTACCATTTGATTGGTATTTTAAGTTTTTTAAGTGGATTACCTCTCGACAACACCAATAGAATCGCCTAAGCTCCCATTTCCATGAAAGCTATCTTCAGGTTTGAACTGGGTTTTTAGAAAAAAAGAAGAAGCAATAAACGAAGCTAGCAAGCAACTAAAAACTCGAACCAGAAAAATAATACGCAGAACTTAATGACAAACACCCATTAACCTAAATCGACTATTCCGAAGAAAATACACAATGAGAAGGAGAGAATTTAGGGTTTTATCGAAACCCTAGATGGGAAAATCCTAAAAGAGAAATGAGGGGATATGCAGATGAAAATGTCAGACAAAGAAACATAAAATGAAGGCAAAGGGAGAAGAAGGAGCAACTAGATCTGCCACAAAGGACGAACCAAATTCTTTCGAAACAGCAAATAAGAGAAACAAAAGAGTGTTTTGTTACCTGGTGATGAAGATACGATGGGTATGGGTCTTGAGCGAAAGGAACCACATCTCATGACGATTGGTTCATCTCGTACACGTGCACACTCTCAGCCCTCGAACCCGTCGGGTTTACCAGCGACGATAGCTTCGCGTTCTTTCGAATTCTCATACTCTATCGATCTCGAGTAAAAATAAACCAAATAAATGTGGAATAAAAATATTGCAAATTGTAGGAGATGGAGGGGAACTCAAGGAATGATGAAAGAGATGTGAATAGCCAGAAAATGAAAAATATTTTGATCCAAGAGGAATTTGGTTTGGTAGTGCTGTAGTGTTTTTCTGCAGATCTCACATAACTCGATAATCAGGGTTTTCTTAACTTTCTGTTGCTTTCTCGGCCCTTCATATGTTTTGGAATACTAATGAATTGTTTAATGGTTTCAGGAATAATAAAACACAAAACTATAAAATTACACCATTTGATGTAAGGCTAACCAAGCTTCTTTAATAATGGAGAAGTTGGCAACCTTGTTGTTTCTCGATCTAGGAGAGACACCATAATGTTACACTTTGAATTGATAAGTAATCTGCAAAAATTAAAGAAAGAAATGATTAAGATGGAAACATAAATAAGAAATGGAAGAATAAAGGAAATGATAAGAATTGAAATGGATAGAAATGTTATCAAAGATGGGCTGCGGAAGTGTTGTTGAATTGTCCTTCAAATGTTGTTGAATTCAGTCACCATTGGTGATGATGCACGTGATTCTTGATGAATGTTGATGGATAATTCAATGGTTAAGGAATGGTGATGAATATGGTAATGGGATGGTGATAGAGTTGGCGTGAAAGTGATAGATAATGGTGAAGGAAATAGTATCTTATAAAACTAAGAAGGAACCAATGTTATAAAGAACAAAGACCCGTTTCTTATAAGTTTTATAAGGGATGGTAGCAAGGACTTTGACCCACTAGTAATATGAACTAGGAACCAGAAGTATCAAGGAAGGGATTGACGCCACAAACTTTAGAAAAGCTTGCTTAATCGATATAGTTCTAAAAAAACTTGAAGAGAGAATAATCTCACAAGAGTTTTAATTTTTCAAAGGATTTAGTTACAAATGAAATGCATAGCCTATTTATAGTTTTCAAAGGGTTTAGGCCGAAAAGATACTTGATGGTTCGGCCAAGGTTGAAACCCTTTGAAAATACATGATTTAAATGAAGATACATGCTCTTGTCCGAATGGGTATGTGTTGGTTCGGCCCTAAGGATGATTTGAATGCATTTGGAAGTTATCTGGGCGCCAAAATGAAGAGGAAAGAGTCTTTAGCCGAATAGGAAGCATCCCTTGGTGTTTTGGCGCCTATTTGATGTCACATGGAGTGCACATGGAAGCCTACTTGAACACACATGGGTCTTCTTGCAAGGCTTTGGTGAGGTTGTAACCATAGGATGATGTCTTGAAGTCCATGGAATGAAGATAGGTAGCAACTACGTGTGACTTAGCTTCCAACGTGCATCTAGGTGTCATGGTCTTCAATGGGCAGCAACTTGTCATGAAAATTCACATTTGTGGAAGGTGACCTTTCATCATTTGAGCTACTTTCCATGTGTTTGAGTTGAAGATAAGCTGGCCAAAGATGAATTACATGTATGTGAGTCTTAGGACAGCTCCTTATGAAAAGACACTTCTCGGAATGACAACTCCTCGCAAAAAGGTACGAATCCACAAAATTTGATCTAGACCATATTTGTAATGTTCTGTATGGTGATGATGATGGTGCAACTCTCCAGCTGAAATGAGGTCTCTAGCTAGCTCAAAAGTCCATCTCAAGTGAGCTATGAGCTCGGGGCTCAGCTGGCAACTTTGTCCCAAAATGTTCTTGAGATGTCCCGGAGTTGTCCTAGTCAAGTTTCCATTGCTCTTGGACTCCAATGCTAGCTTTAAGTCAGCTCCCATCATGTGGCCGAATATGCACCTACAAAAGAAAGCATAATATAAGCTAAATATTTAAATTAAATAACTTATAATATAAAGATGTGGACTATAGGTTATAATAATAACTCATGCATCATATGATAATGAATGAATATTATTATTATAACTATAGATTATATGCTTGAATATCAATCAATGATGCAAACCATATAATGAATGAATGCTCATGTTATGATAATTCAAGTATAGTCTAATCTACAATGTATCCTCATAATAATATATAGTGTATAAATAAGTAAATATAAGATAAAGTAATGATGAACTCCCTTAGAACCAGCTTTGAATAATCTCCATGGTGTGATCAAGTCATGGATAAAGTAGGAGCTGGACAGGATCACATCACCGTTTTAGGAATATAAATAGTCATTGGCAAAACTACTCCATTTTAATAAATCGTCCATGTCATCGCCGTCACGGTATTGGAATGCCATGCCATCGTGTCGTTAACGAATTAACGGCGGAGTGGCAAAATTGCAGTGAAAGATAAACGTCTGTGCTAAAATTAAAACGTCAGTGGCATTTTCGATCACGAGCATAAAGATGAGTGATATTTGATATAGATTTACCCTTAATATAATGTTAAAAAACAACATAATTGGAAATCTATAAAGAACCTTAATAAAATCGATTTAGCGCAATTAGAAATGTTGACTTATACCTAATATATTAATTACAATAGCTTAACAGGAAAACTTATCAGATCAGTAAGTATCGATACTTTTTCACAAGTATAGATACTTTCTAATTTTAAAAAAAATAGAAAATGAGAAAGCTGCAAAGTATTAATACTTTTCCACAAATATCGATACTTTCAAATTTTTTTAAAAAAATAGAAAATGAAAATGTTGCAAAGTTTCAATATTTTTCCATAAATATCAATACTTTCTAATTTAAAAAAACATGTAAAATGAAAAGGCGGTAAGTTACAATACTTTTCCATAAATATCAATACTTTCAAATTTTAAAAAAAATGAAAAATGAGAAAACTGTAAAGTTTCAATATTTTTTCACAAATATCAATACTTTCGAATTTTAAAAAATATATAGAAAATGAGAAGGTTGCAAAGTATCAAATTTTTTTTAAAATAAATATCGATACTACGATTTGATGATTGATACTTTAATATTTGATGAATAGTAAAATGTATATAAATTTTCTCTTATGATCGATATTTTAACATTTGAGAAAGTTGATGAAAATTAAAATATTGATACTTATTTTATTTGAAAAAAGTGTTCAAGTTAAGATCGAAAGTTACTTAATTATTTGAAAATTTTCATTAAAATATCATCGTAAAAATATTAATAATGTAATAACAATTACAACTTAACCGGTTAAAATAAAATAGGTGCAACCTATTACGTTAAGCCAGCTACTTGTTTGTTTAAATGTATAATAATAATGTAAACGATAAAATATTTACAACTTAACCGATTAAAATAAAATAGGTGCAACCTATTACGTTAAACTAGCTATCGGTTTGTTTAAAAGTATAATAATAATGTAAAAGGTAAAATAAAATATGTGCAACATATTATGTTAAACTAGCTACCGGTTTATTTAAAGGTATAATAATAATGTAAACGATAAAATAAAATAGACTCAACCTATTACGTTAAACTAGAAACCTATTACGTTAAATTAAAAATCTATTACGTTAAACTAGCTACCGATTTGTTTGAATGTATAATAATAATGTAAACGGTAAAGTAAAATAGACGCAATATATTACGTTAAACTAGTTACCGGTTTGTTTAAAGGTATAATAATAAAGTAAATTGTATTTACTATAATAATAATGTAAATTGTATTTACAACTTAACCAATTAAAATAAAATAAGCACAAATTGTTACGTTAAACTAGCTATTGGTTTGTTTAAATGTATAATAATAATGTAAACGGTGAAAGATTTACAACTTAACCATTTAATTTTTTTTTAATTTGATAGTATCGATACTTGTAGGTTGACATGGGGGGAGTTCATCAACTTTTTCAAAAGTCTTGATACATCAGATATCAATTATCGATATTTTAACATTCATCAACTTTTTTAAATGCTAAAGTCTCGATAACAGTCATCAAAATTCTAAAATTCTAAAATATCGATATTGGATATTAATAATTTTCCTGAATATGTATTGATACATATACTCTAAGTATCGATATTAATAATTTCCATACATCTACACTAAGTATCGATATTGAGTATAAGAATTTTGATACTTTTAATCCAGTTTCGCCTGGGTTTTTTATCAGTTACCTTAGTTAAAACAGTAACGGTTACTTATAAGGAATCAAAACATCATAGAAACAGTATCGATATTTACTAAAGTATCAATCATCTGATCATAGTAGTATCAATATTTTATTTTAAAAACAATTTCCATCCAAAGATACAATTACATATTAAATTGCAACCGATTTCATTAAAAACATTCCAAATCGCAACCTACTTCTTTATTCACAATAACATTATTAGACGCAACCTAATATGTTAATATTTATTTATAACAAAATAAGTATTTAACTAATTTTGTTGTCGTGTGATTTATAAGGTCAGATCAGCTTCAACTTTGGTAATATTTTAGGCGTAACCTAATTTATTGATAATATTCATAATAAAATAAGTAATTAACCTATTTTTTTTGTTGTGAGATTTCAAAGGCCCCATCAGTTTAAACTCTCATGATGTATTAGACGCAACCTAATATGTTGAAAATGTTAATAACAAAATAAATAATTAACTTATTTTCTTACCGTTTATAATATTTTATGCGCAACTTGTTATGTTATTACGGTTAATAATGTTTCCAGTAATTAACCTAAATTATTAAAGTAAAAATTTTTTGTCCATTTTACATACAACGATAACATTTCACCCATCAAAATTAATGTTTAATGTTATGTTGGTTCAAACTCGTTAGCATTTCACCCATCAAAATTAATTATTAAACCCGAGAATGGATATGGATAAAATTTTAAATCTCTACATAATTTAAATATTTTCTATTGGTAATATTATTTTGTATTTATAAAATTTTACATTTCTAGATTTATAATATAACTCACAGTGATAACATAAAATCATATATTCATCCTTGTTTAATATTTGGTTCATAATTTTGAACATTTTAAATTTATTCTCAAACTATGACTTTCATTCTAAATTAATTCAAACATTTTGAATATTTTAATAACATTCTCCAAAATTATTCAAAATTGAGAATGGCTCGAAGAGTGGGATGGAAGATGTTGATTAGCTTGGAGTTGCATCTTATTTTAGGGTGCGTTTGGTTCACGGAATGTAAAATTATCAGTGGTATGTAAGATTACTAGGAAATAGGATTACTGAGAATGTTATATTTTGTGTTTGGTTGATTTAGTAGGAATGTAAGATTACTGTGTTTGGTTAAAAGAATAAAAAAATTATTGGAATGTATATTTAACCAAATTGTCTTTATTATATATATATATATATAGTTAACAAGTTGAAAAATATTTATATATTTTCTTTAAAAAATTTAAATTCATAAAATTTATATTTTTTTTACAAAATTAAAAATATAAAAAGGTTTAATAAAAAGATAAAATTTTATTTTAACCCCTAAATTTCATATAAAATTTCAATTATAGATTTTTTTTTTGTAAATCTAAAATAATTTAAGAATAAATTTGTAATTTAACCTTCGTAGAATTTTTATTATTCAATGACAGAAGAATGATATTTTTGAAAGAAAAAAATTAAGGACATTTTAATCCAAAACGTCGATAATCCAACAATATCTAAAGAAAGAGAGGTAATGACATTCTCGATAATATAACCAAAAAAACTACTATTAGTAATAAAACATTACCGGAAATGAGATTCCCGACAAATCAAACATGAGAATATAGATTTCATTCCCATGAGAATCTTACATTCCTTGAACCCTTAAGGTTTTAAATCATTACATTTCCATCCAAATAGTTGTTTTGAAGTCGTCAATGTAGTGGAACATCAGAATATTGTAGCTTATTGAGCAAAAGATTCAATCACTCAGACCACCTGATTATTATAAAAACATCCATGGAACAGTCTCTCCAACCCACGACAATGTGAAAATATAGAGTTAAAAATTCAAAATGAGGATCTATGCTTAACAAACAAATGTTACATTTGGCTTATAATTCTCAGAATCCCGATACCAGGTCCTAATGAAAGATCATAAATTCCAAGAAGGCAGATCAGTTCTTTTTCACAGTGGCTGCCTTGATGATATCGATGAACTCGGGCTGCAGTGGTTAAGACGATGCATCAAATTAATGAATCAACCGTGGAGTAATGGAAGAGAGAAAAAAGATCACTAACCTTTAGAGACGCTCCACCAACTAAAAAGCCGTCCACATCTGGCTGTGCCGCCAATTCCTTGCAGTTAGCTCCATTAACCGAACCTTCATTTATATTCCAACGGATGCAAAATCAGATTAAATCATTAGAGCACCAGGATAAGATCAATAGGCAGTAAAGTAAAATACCTCCATATATGATTCTAGTAGATGCAGCTACTTCAGCACCGACATTGTCATGAAGCCATTTCCTCAATTCACAATGAACCTGGAATATACAATCACAAATTTCTGAGTAAAACAATAGAGGGCACGATTACCCTATACACAAGTAAAAGAGCAACCAATGACACGAGCTTAGATATATGAATCCCAAATCCATATACCACTATCGGTTAGTTATATGATAGCATTCGGTATTTATGAGAGGACAAAACAATTAACAGGCATGCAATGCAAAGGTGAAGACTCGTCTCGAAAGATATATGCAAAAGAATCCCAACTTACTTCCTGAGCCTGAGCAGGGGTCGCAACCTTCCCGGTACCAATGGCCCAAACAGGTTCATAAGCCAGAACAACATTTTCCCAGTTTGTCACTTTCTCTGCAAAAGAGCATTAACAGTTAAATAAATCAAAATGAAGAAAATGCAAAATTCTAATCCAACTTGGTCAAATAAATACAAACTTAAGCCAACGTTCATCAGAGAAACAAATAATTGGATTTTCAAAAGAAAGTACCGGTAATTGCTTTGGTTTGTGCAGCAACAACAGCCATGGTCAAGCCTGATTCTCGCTGTTCAAGTGTCTCTCCAATGCAAGCAATCACTTTCAAGCCTCGAGAAAGTGCATATGCTACTTTGTCTCCGACAAACTGCAGAGACAAACATTCGAAACATAAACAATCAGACATAAATTCACTAGTAATAATCATAATAACTATTTTCACTAAAAGAAACAACAAAAACAAGCCTTAAACTAATGAAATGATAGGAATCTAATCGCATCGTTTACCTCATTGGACTCATTCAAGAGAGCCCTCCTCTCAGAGTGACCAATAATAACCCATGGAATCCCCAAATTAACAAGCATCTCAGCACTGTTAAAAGATTAGCAATAAGTTGCCACCGACAACGATGGGATCTAAAGAGCTTACATAACATTAGCCTAACATAAAATCATACCTAATTTCACCGGTAAAAGCCCCACCTTTGCGAACCCAACAGTTCTGGGCAGCAACATGGAAATCAGACCGTAATAGGCTTTTCACAAGAGTAAGAAACACAAATGGAGGGCTCACAACAACCTCTGCCACAACATAAATTGTAAGTTCTTCAGTTCAAAGTATAAGTCTGGTAAAGTTTTCAGACAAATAAAAAAAACCAACCGACAACATCCTCGGATGGAACTTCAGCTTCATTCAATATGGTCACAATCTTCTTGACTTCATCAGTTGTTCCATTCTGCAACAAAATTAACTCTCCAATCATTGACTTGTATATAATCAGAAGAAAGATACTAAAAACCCATTTAAAGCAATCGGATCTCAAAACTTAAGACCAATTTAGAGTACCCATCAGCTTGAAAACGTTTTCAGTATCGAACAATAGCTGAAAACAGACAGATCTGTTCATGTTGAAACATAGATCAAGTGAAGTTTTGACTGAAAGAGGAAGAAACATACGCATTTCCAGTTGCCTCCAACAAAGAATTTGCGGGCCATGAAAAAGTTTTGTGTTTGGCGATGGAAACGAGAGAACCCAAAGCTCCACAGTTATGTAATCAGATTTTACGGAAATAGTTGAGGGATTTCGCCCTGGTATTTTATAGTCGGGAAGATATGAGTGGAGCACAGGTTTTCCGGTAATAACAATAATGCCATTTCCATCCATTTTTACTAATTTAGTCCTTTAAGATTCTAGTTTTCTTTTTCAAGTACAATTTTTAAATATATCTTACATATCAGTATGCTTATTACGATGATTTTTTTTTCTTTTGATCAATCTAGAGTACTTATAAGTGATAATATATATTCTAACAATGAAATACAAATATCTTAGTCACTGATGTTCAAACACGAGATCTTTAAAAATAACAACAATTCTTTTAATTATTAAAGTCGTTTAGTTCATGTTTTTCTTTTTAATTCGGTTTACAATAACATTGTTGATTTCGTCTGTCACTACATCCTTATTTTATCGTCATTTTCCTCTAATTATTGTATGGGTACAAAACGGGTGTGAATATAGAACTTTTTTTAATCTTAGATGTCAAGATATTTGAACATACTCTTAATTAAGGATGGGAAAAAATTGAAATTAATGGATTTCAATCCAATCTAATCTTAATAAAGTTATATTTTTTAAAATCGAAATTTAAATAAGTTAAAAACTTTTGATAAAATTTTTAGAGTGAGGCTCGGATTTAGGTGACCATTATAGAAAAGAAAATTCTACTCACTAAGCAAAATTACTTTGAGCTCCATTCAGTGAATGGTTGTTTAATTAGCTTTAATCTTGTGTTGCCGCCTGGGAGTTGAGCTCCGCAAACCTCATGCCTACGCCGCGCATCAAGTGACACAGGTTTTCTCCTGCTTCCGCAAGTGAAGTTGTCAACACAGTCATTAAAACATCTCTCCACCAGTGACTTCTACATTCTCAAACTGAAAAAGTTAAAAGGAAGAAGAGAAGAAAAATATTGTACGGAGATTATAGAGGCCATGATCCTTTCTCAATTATAATTGTTGAGTATTTATAGTAATGGTGTCTGATATAGAGTTATAATAATTATTTGTAGAAGTAGATTAAATAAATTTGATTATCACATATTGAATTTTACTTTGAACCTATAGAAGTCTGATCTATACATTGTAGTTAACTCTGAGATTTGTGCTTGAAGGATGCGTGCTTTTTGAAGGCTCCAATAAACATGAAATCTATATGAAGATCTTTGCTAACAGAAAGTAGTAGTTTCCTGAAGAATAACAATTGTACTCCTTAATTGAGAGAGTGTCATAATTTATTTTTATTTGAATTTAATAATCATTTATTTATTAAGTAGAATAGTATTATTATATAATATCACATATCAAACTATAATCGAGATGTGTGTCCAATTTAACGCTATTAAAGATAGGTATCTCTTTACTACATGAGAGAATTTAACAAGAATAACTCTGAATTCATTCATTTCCTTAGGCAGGTCTTGAATGGGAAAAACATTCAACAACGGTTAAATAAAAACAAAGTGAATTATCAGCTCTATAGTCATCTCCGCCGTTCTTGGTTCATTTTTCCCCGACAATATGAATATTACAAAAAATAAGATAAGGAATAAAAGAATAAGAGAAATGGCATAAATTAAAATACCAAACAAAACAAGGCATTGTTTTTGCTGCTCTTGCGCTCTCAAGAGTTAGAAACACTTCCTGTGCACGATAGATGGGCCAGATTCATCATACTCTGCCTTTGCAATCCACATCTGCATTCCAATCAAAATGAGGAAATGTATGAATGGTGTTCAGTTCATGTGCAATTAATTAAACAATTTCTTTAACAACTATATGCATTATGTGGTCAGCATAATGAGTAGATAATACCTGCTGGAAAGTGCTGAGAGATGCTAAGATGGAGCCTCCAATCCAGACACTGTATTTCCTTTCAGGTGGAGCCACCACCTTGATTTTCATGCTGCTTGGGGCCAAGGCAGTGATTTCCTTGCTCATCCTGTCAGCAATTCCTGGGAACATGGTAGTTCCACCACTCAGAACTATGTTTCCATACAAATCCTTCCTGATGTCCACATCGCACTTCATGATGGAGTTGTACGTGGTTTCATGAATGCCGGCAGCTTCCATTCCTATCATGGAAGGCTGGAAAAGGACTTCCGGGCACCGGAAGCGCTCAGACCCAATGGTGATCACTTGGCCATCGGGCAACTCGTAGCTCTTCTCAATGGAAGAACTAGTTTTGGAAGTTTCTAGCTCTTGCTCATAGTCGAGTGCAATATATGCCAGCTTCTCTTTCACGTCCCTCACGATTTCACGCTCTGCTGTAGTGGTGAATGAATAACCACGCTCAGTCAAGATTTTCATGAGGGCGTCAGTAAGGTCACGACCAGCCAAGTCGAGGCGGAGGATGGCATGAGGTAGAGCATATCCTTCGTAAATGGGGACAGTATGGCTCACACCATCTCCAGAGTCCAGAACAATACCTACATCAAGGATTGTTTGAGAATGGTTAGCAGATGAAAAATGAGCAAAGTCCTTCTATGTTCTAAATATAGGTTATAGTGTCGGACCACGAAGACATTTTAACATGAAAAATGACTAAATGAACCCAATATCAATCGAAACAAGAAAATAGGGAGAAATGTGAACCAACTTGGAATATTCCCCTTATAATCGACAAACAACCATGCATGATATCAAGAATATCTTTAACCAAATTGCAAATTTGACTTTGAAATTGTTTAAATCAAGTTTTTATCTAAGAGACTAAGAGCTATGTTGCTCGGACTCTTCATTTTATTTTAAGTACATGTGTCCAACACATATCTAAATAAAGGGTATGAAGGTCCAACTCTAACCCTTCAAATATATGAAAAGCTTATATGTTATTGAGTATACCGTATCAGACTTCAGACACTTACCCTTGAATCTGAGTAACTTGGTCAAAGGGTAGTAAAAGTTTTCTTACCAGTTGTACGACCACTGGCATAAAGGGAGAGAACAGCCTGGATAGCAACATACATGGCCGGAGCATTGAAGGTCTCAAACATGATCTGGGTCATTTTTTCACGATTGGCTTTTGGGTTAAGGGGTGCCTCGGTGAGCAGAACCGGGTGTTCTTCTGGAGCCACACGAAGTTCATTGTAGAAGGTATGATGCCAGATCTTTTCCATATCATCCCAGTTGTTAACAATACCGTGTTCAATTGGATATTTAAGAGTTAGAATACCACGCTTGGACTGAGCCTCATCCCCAACATATGCATCTTTCTGACCCATGCCAACCATCACACCAGTGTGACGCGGACGGCCCACAATGCTAGGGAACACGGCCCTTGGAGCATCATCACCCGCAAATCCAGCCTAGAGAAAGCAAAACACGTCATAAGAAAATATCATATGTAAAACATGAAAGAAAGTGTATCCAAAACTGATACCTTGACCATTCCAGTTCCATTGTCACAGACAAGTGGTTGAATATCCTCACCATCTGCCATCTTGTATTAACTAAAACGTCGGGATTTAGATCAACAGCACAACAATAAGAGAAGCAATTCACAAACCACAATTAAACCAGAATGATTCAAATCAATTATGAGCCAAGATATATGAACAAATCATTCACGTTACCGAGAAATTTGAAAGTTAAAACTCAAGACAAAATTCCTAGTCCACTATAAATAATCCATCACAAGCATTTTGTTCAAGAAAAGCTATGACTAATCATAGAACAGATACCTTCATATGATCATACATTCTAAATATTTTTAGCTTTTTATTTGATAAGATAATTAGAATCGCAAAAATACGGAAGAAAGAAAAAGCTAATTCAAGGATCGTTAGCAAAATCGAAATCACAAAACATCCGTATATGGCATCAATAGAAGCTAGGAAACAAAAAAAATTACCAAAGATCGAAACAATCAGAATGGATACATGCAATTCCCGCGAACTTATAAGACTGCCAATCGAATACATATCGAAAAATCAAGAATCGTAATATTACATGAGAAAACGGGAACCTGAAATATTCGCTTATTGTATTATTTTTCCTTTTTTCCCCTATATTTTTCTCAGGGACCAAAGAGAATGTAAAGAGAAATTACCTGCAAAAGTAAAAAAAAACAACAACGAGAAAGATGATCTGAACTACCCGCCTCAGGAGTTCCAATAGAATAAGGAAAAGGTAACTTGTAAATGAAACGCAGTCTGAAATTTAAAACATGTAGCGGGAAAAACTTTTTCAACTGTTTTACCGGATCCTACGGTTATTCTCCTTTCTTAGGTGAGTGACGGAGCGCTTCAACAGCGTTCCAAAACCTGTAAACCCGGTTTCCCTTCCACTTATCACATAACGTAGGAAAATTCAATAAATAATTTAAATTTTGGGTAAAGTATACAAATGGTCTGTCGACTATAGATTGTTACTTTTTTAATATTCTAACTATTAAAAGTTACAAAATAGTCACTAAACTATTCATATATTCTAAACTCGTCCTTTTCTGTTAAATAATTGACATTCATCTAAGGTGGACGTTAACATACTAACTGAGATATGATAAAATTATATTTTAATGATTTCTATTGGCACCGTCGTTGCTTTCAAGTATTGACTCGATGACATAATGTAATCGTAGACTCGATCCATAAAATACAACTCAAATGATTTTCAGATCATATTTTATCATGTTTCAGTCAACTGGTTAACGTCCATCTCAGACGGTTGAACAAAAACTGATGAGTTTGGAACATATTTTGAAACTTCTAATAATTGGGGGACTCAACTAAGTAGTGCCCTATAATCGAGAGACTATTTTGTAATTTTTAATAGTTGGGAGACTATTTTATAATTTTTAATAGTTGGGAGACTATTTTGTAACTTTTAATAATTGGAGGACTTAATAAAGTAGTATCATGTAATCAAGGGAACATCTGTGTACTTTACCCTTACATTTTTTAAATAAAAATTAATAACGATGTCCTCATAATGTTTTTATAATCCGTATTAAATATTTCAAGATTTAAAAATATTTTAACTTAAACATTAATATATCAACAAAAAAAGATGTTTCATTATTATTTTTATTAATTATTTAATTAGGGAACGATGATTATATCATACTAATTTAAAATATCAATGATTAAATAGATAAAACTTTTAGTTTCCTTACCTATGTAAAATCGGCAGTTCATATCTTCCATTCATAGTGTTTTGAGTTAAGATTTTTTCCCCTCATGTTTCAGCCTTAGCTTATTCCATAGAGCTAAAGTTTAAAATATGAAAGATATATATATGTATTTTCACGACTTATTTTTGTAATTTAATTTGTACGAACCAAATTACTTTAATGATTAAAATATAATTATTATCCTTAAAGATTTCAGGTTCAAGCAACAGAGTCCACAAGGATGTGAACTCTCATTGTCGAATGATAAAGAATTTTTAGAACGAATATTATCTTATAAACATCTTTGATTAATAAAAAAAATATAACTTAATTTTGTTTCACTTAATGCCTACTTCATACTTCATAGTCATATATCTTTCCGGCTAAGTAATAGAAAAATTTTCTTCTCTTTTTAAAATAATGTTCAAAATAATAATAAATTTTATATAGAGGTAGGATGGTTTATTTGAGAAGTAGGAAGTTAGTTGTTTGATGACTAATATATAGTTTAAAATATATAAATTATTTGTTATAAAACTTATTACACATTTTAAAATATGTGAACCATAACTTCAAAATCTTAATATGTAATAATACAACTTTAAAGATCAATAATATCTAATCCGTCAGTCACCGTCACTGCCACTATCTCTCCCTTTCTTTATCTGAGCTTTTCTTTTCGCTTTCCAATTCCAATTCCCCCCCCCCCACACACATTTTCGTCATCACGATTCACATAATTTCTCTTTGATTGCTAACTGTTTCTTCCAACTTTTCTAGGACCAATACACTATAGTACAGTTACGTACACATTTTCTTTCATGTCCATATGCTACCACTTTTGTATAATTATCCTGTTATTTTTTTTAATTAATAAAAAAATATTAGATTGGCATGTGCTTATAAGCACAAGCATTTGTAAAATAAACGTTATATCAGTCTAAATATTAACATGTTATGCATTAATGTCATTTTCAAATTGTTTTTCCCCCTTGAAATTATCGTAAGAATTGCTTTATTCGTTGATGTAAGGCAGTGGCCTTTGGTCCCTGCAAAGAGGAAAAGCAAACATCCCCTTTGATTTCCTTTCTTTTTCTTTTGTTTTAAGGCAAAAAAATTTAGGATATATCTCATAATGATGCTTGATATAAATATGAAATCATTGGACAAGTAAATTCCCACTAGCTAGGACGAGTCAGAATTTGTGTAAGAAGAAGACTGAAAAGCCAATGTTTTTGTTCATTCAACCACTGTAGTCTAGTGCACAACCTTGGATATGCACACATACCAGCGCAACCATATGATTGTCACGGATGTAAACTTAAGAAGTTATATTAAAAATGTAGATATACGAAATTATAAAATTTTAAGAATGAAAAATTAAATTATTAATAAAAAATACAAATAAATATCTAAACTATATAGGATTTTAAAATTTCTAAGGACCGCAACCCATCACTGTTCAGTCTATCTCTGGATATGCATGGCCTGAGGTAAACAGTTTACGGTTCATGGGAAGGTCGATGAAGTTCGGAGTCGAGTTCAATCAAACCCATAAGCGAGAGGAAGGTGACATGCCTTACATGCTATAAATCTTAACTTCACTTGCATGATAGAATAGAAATGGATAGAAAAGCATGGGAGATGGGATATTTCAAGAGGGAAATTAGCTTATATTAATGTCAGATAACAGATCCCTTAATTTCACACATAAACAGAGAGAGCATATCAGTAAACAAGCTCCATGCAAACTAAATAACCAAACAAATACCTTAATAAAACTCAATATATATACTATCAAACATAAAACATCAATTCCGCCAATCTTTGTGTTTCGGATGTAGAAGCTTGTGAGCGAGTCAAGGTGATCAAGGGAACACTGCAACTTTTATGTCAACTAACATCTGTCATTAAAGCTTTAAGCTGCTGTCAATGAAGAAATATTGAAACCAACTATAAGATATGATTAGTATTAGAAGAGTTGAGACCTGATAAATATGTCCAATTATTTCCTCCCCAGTACTGATTATTCTCCGAAACACCACCCATCACTGATCTTGATAGATTTAGCCCTTGGTTGTTGTTGTTCTCCCTTTTCACTGGGTCTAGCTGAGAAACCCTAGAGCTTGAAGCTATGGAACGGAGAAGGTGGCTTTCTCCCACCATGGAAGATGATCCTCCCATGCTCTCACTTTGAAATGAGTATAAACCATTAGTTGGCTCAAACAAAGGGAACTGCTGATGAGCTCCTAACTGAAATCCCATCTCAGCTTGTGCACTGCCAGTTGTTGCCCCTTGAATTCCACTAAAGTTTAATCCAATATTTCCCAAACCAAACTGAGGAGAACTTTGCAAAGAAGCCATGAAGGACAAATGAGGCGTTTTCTGTGGCAAATGACCTGTGATTTCAGAAGGAATATTAACAGCATTTGTTGAATTCGAACCACCTTGTCCTTGATTCTCGGCAGAAGCAGTGGATTTCGAGCTGCTACTGCTACTGCCCTTGTTTTTCTTGTTTCTTCGGCATCCTCCACCGACCGGAACATTTCTAAGGGCACCCCCTCTTGTCCAATACCGCTTACACGTCTTGCAAAAGTGGCGTGGCTGTGAAAGGCTATAGTTATTGTAGTAACAAAACTTGGTGTTAGTGGACTCACACCTCGGACATTTCAGGGCTGCCTCTGGCTGTGGAATTTTTGCTAGCCTGGCTCGATCAGCCATTGAACCAGGCCTAATGGAGCCGCCGCCACCACCACCAGCAGCTCCAACATGAGAAGGTGGAGGAAGAGGTGGAAGCTGAAGATTTTCACTACCTGTACCAGTTCCATGTTGATGATTATGCTGCTACAAAAACAAACCAAAGCCCAAAAACCAAAGTAAATTTTTACAATTGTGAAAAAAGAAGAAAAAAATAGTTGGTATATTCAATAAAAAGATCACAAAGGAATAGGAATATTTATCTTTTGAATTTGCTTTACTTTGGGAGCACAAAGCCACAAACTATGGATAGAAATTGATGAAGAAAAGAAAAACCCTTACCTGCTGCCAGTTGGGAGGATCTAAATAGATTGGAATAGATGAGAAAACCATTGTTAATATTTAGAAATTTCTTTTATAAAGTTTGATGGGTTCTTTAATAAGGTAGAGAATCCATGCACTGGGGGGAATACTGGAGGCCAAGAAAGGAGAGGAGACGCAGAAGGACAGGTAAGAGAGGTGGGGAGGAGAGAGGGCTTTTGTTTATTATTATTATCATCATCATTATTCCTTCATTCTTTGCTTTTTGTTGTTATTATATTGCATATATATTTTTAGGGTTTTAGTGGAAGAAGTGTTCCTTCATCTATAAGCTTTCTTTCATCTTTCACGTTGTGGATTGTATTTGTTTTTGTGCTCCAAAAGTGGCTTCATGCATGATGATGCATGGAGAGATATAAAGATAATAGCAAAAGTAATTATCACCTTTTGCCAATATACGGTAGTCATTAGAAAATGTGTGTATTGCTCATTTTAGTTTGGGTCATCCATATCTTCGTATCTTATGTTAGTTCATTCTCATATCGAACTCATGCACTTATGCATTAGGAGCAATACTTTTAGTTAGGGTTGTCATTATAAAATGTGTTTATTAATTGCCGATATTTATTTTGTCAATGATCTTTAGAGTATGTGGTTAAAAGCTTCCAGTTTATACATTTTCTCTCCCATAAATTATAGGTTCAATATCAATCAGAAGCAAACTTTCGTTTCTCCTCCCTCTAGTAAAAATTGTTAGAAAAACAAGTAATAATATATATATATTACTTTTATCCTCCCTTCACCATCTTGATTTAATCAAGTTACGAGAGGTTAATGACTAATGAGGCCCTCTCTAATTTAGAAAAAAAAGTTAAAGGATATAAATTTGAACCCTACTAAACATAAATTATTAAACTTTTTGTTGCTAATCGTCTCTTAATATTATTAAAAAGTTTATTTTGGTAGCTAATAATATTGATGTGCCGAATGTGATTATTACGTGCATGAATATTACGAACATATTACAAATGTGGTACTTTTTCAAAGAGGGGGAGGGAAAGCAAAGGTTGAGAATGAGTAATGGTTATGGTCTATCAAGCCGACAATCTTTATTGTGTAATATCACAGGAGCTCTGCCATTTGTTTCGAGATAAGCTCCTTTGCTCTTTATACATGGACGTGATTCTATGTTGGTGACTTATGCCTTGCTAAGCTCTCTTCTATACGTAACTATATAGTAATTTTCTACTCAAAAGAGAAACACGCATCAGCCATGATAGATACATCATCAATCATTATCTGTAATTTGCTTTCCTTTTATTTCCATCAATTCATACGCCAACCCATTACCCCCACTTCATTCATTATCTATTCATTACAAGAAAGAAAGTTTTATTCCCTATTTATTCATTTAACTAAATTGATTCTTTTATTTTGATATTTAATTTTTATTTACTTTAAAATTTAAATTATTTGTTCTAAGTTTTCTAAAAATTAATGTTACAACCGAGATGTTGATTTAAGATGAAGGATAGGTTAATGAAGATGATGAATTGATCGATCAACCACAATATACCTCTTAAAATTTTGATAGAGATTCGTATTCCAATGATAGAGATCGAAGATGAAGGTTTTCATAGGAAGAATGATAAAACAATGACAGAGATCAAAGATAAAGGTTTTCAAAGAAGAATGATAAAGAAGAATACGATGAAGAGAGAAACCACCGGCTCTCTTCTCAGTCTCTATAAAGAGAGAAAGTCCAATTATATATCAAATATCCTTGGTACCTACTAATGGGTGTGTATTGATTATAATACTATCTCACTAATCTTGTAGTTATTTAGTAGTGAAATGAGCAACTTCAACAAATTATATTTTTTATGACTATAATGTTAATGAAAATGTGATATGTAATAGTAGATAGATCTTAATTTATAATAAAATTACTCATTATGAGAATGTGTTTTGTGCAAAAAGAATCGTTATTTTAAAATAATACATCCAAAACATAAAATATAACACAATTAAATAATAATATCATCTAATAATAATATCGATACTTATCTGATTATTTATATCATGAATGATATTATATATTACGTACGTACATACTACATATTTTGGAAAATGATATTATTATTTTTATTTTATCACTAAGACAAATGATAACTTAAACATCAAAATTATTGTAAAATATTGTAAATTCCAATTTCCAAATGTAGAAAAAGTAGGTATCCTTTGTCTTTTTAATTTCATTTAAAAGTTAATGACGTGGCGACAAAGTGGAAAATCAAAATCACTCTTTTTTTTCCCTCCTTTTTCTAATGAGATGCTAATGGTCAGGATTCCAATGCCACAACTGGCCAAGGCCGTAGGTCCCATGGCGTTATATATATAAAATAGAGAAAATAACCTCAGTGACCAAAAATGTCTTATAATATACGATTTTAATTAACTTTTTTTGGATTTGCCAAAATGACCAACTAAATCGCAATACGATCGATAATTCGCAACGCGATATCCGGTATCGCAAATCAGTTTCCAGATTCGTAACGCGAACTTCGACTATCGCATTGCGATTTACATATTCGCATTGCGATTTACATATTCGCATTGTGATAGTTCAAGTTCGCGTTGCGATAGTCGAAGTTCGCGTTGCGATTTTCCAAATTCGTTGCGATAGTCGAAGTTCGCGTTGCGATTTATTTCAAATTCGTTGCGATAGTCCAAAATCGCAACGACTGGTGGTATTGCATTTGTTTCTTAAGAATTTTCTCTAAAAAGATAGTATTCGCGCGGACGTGTCGAAGACATGTATTACCACGACCACGACCACGAGACGAGACGAGACGGACGGCGGCGGCAGCGGCGCGCGAGAGTCCCCCTTGTTCTCTATCACTCAACAAGGAAGTGTGAAAGCCAAGCCTTCCCAATAGTGTTTCCAAAACTATGTGAGATTGAGCATTACCAACACTTGTTCCCAATACTATGTGGGATTGAGCCTTAAATAGTGATATTATTTTTGAATGTTTTGCTTAAATTGCAATAATCGCGATTGATTGTAGATTGACTTTTAATTATGACATATTTAATCGTATAATACTAATGCAATTGGTTGCTGATTCAGTTGTTTTAAGGTGCATGATTGTTAATTATTTCCTGAATAATCAATTGTATTGGAAACAAGTGTTGGTAATGCTCAATCCCACATAGTATTGGAAACACTATTGGAAATGGTATTTAAGGCTTGGCTTTCCCACTTCCTTGTTGAGTGATAGAGAACAAGGGGGACTCTCGCGCGCCGCCGTTGTCGCCGTCCGTCTCGGATCGTGGTCGTGGTAATACGTGTCTTCGACACGTCCGCGTGAATACTATATTTTTAGAGAAAATTCTTAAGAAACAAATGCAATACCACCAGTCGTTAAAATCGCATTGCGATAGTCCAAGTTCGCGTTGCGAATCTGGAAACTGATTTGCGATACCGGAGATCGCGTTGCGAATTATCGATCGCATTGCGATTTAGTTGGTCATTTTGGCAAATCCAAAAAATCTAGGTTCGAACAATTATGTTTGTATATGTATATTTTTAATAGGCTAAGAAAAATTTTGGACATTAAAAAAATTTATATTACTTTGTATCAATTCAAACTATTCAAAAAATTTATCTCTTTGCTTTGCATGCATGAACTAACTAATATAATAGTTGCTAGGTGATATATTTGATGCATATATTAATAATTTTCAAGATTTAGACACACTTAGCAATAAAGAAAATGGTGGGGGCGGAATCTAATTCCCTATCTAGTTTTGCACAGAAAACGGGCTTTCGCTGGTTTTCAAGCAAAAAGAAGCCACCCCTGCTGTCTCGAGATATTTAGTTGGGAGGGAAAGCAAGTGGGAGGCCTTAACACATTCGCCTAATTGCGCCTAATATTTCAATCTTTTATGTATTTTAAATATTTTTTATATTTTCTTAATGCAAATATATTTTCGTCTTTTAAAATTTTATAATTTTTTCATTACTTAAAATTTCCTGACATAAATGAGGGAAGGCTGAAGGTTTCCCACTATGCAACTGTATATAGCGTACCTTTGTCTGATATCAAACACTGAAACACATGTGGCTGTTCCTTAAACGAACATGGGATTTCGTGTTTCCGGTTTCCACCCCACTCACTGCTAACCAAAACTTTACCCGCTCATAATTGCACATGCCAATCTGACACCAATAAGATAATGCACTTTCACTTTTATATTCTATACTCTATCTTCCCCCGATCACATAAGGGCAAACCCATTAATGCACTGCTGTGCATGATGTGTTAGGTTAGGACCAAAACCTAACAACACAAAAAAGTACACCCAAAGAGAAGCTAGCTCTCATTTTCCTGTCTCAATCTGACCATGATCCATAGGTACTTCTGTTCATTCGGGGGTTTTGGACATATTATCATAACCTATGGCCTGTGTTGGTTAGAAGAAAACGAACATAGCTGATGTTTTGTCTTCTTTCCTTCTCTCTGTCATTTTCTGGTTCTGAGTCAAACCAACTCTACTCTTTAATATATATACACATGCAGAAATGACACTTCAAACTCAAGTAACCAGCATTGTACATTTTTACTACGGGCTAACATCAACCAAAAACATACCCATTTCTCTCATTCATGATTCCTTTGATTTTGAATCCATTTAACGACTTCATTGATTACATATAAACTATTAAAACAAAAAGAAATATTCGTTTGATTTCAAAACAAAGGTCTAATTATGCTCTAAACCACTCTAGTATGCTGAAATTTAGGATTTAATCTCTTTACTATATATTTACATAGTTTAGTCTTCGTATTTTCATTGATATTAGGAGGTCTATTTAGTTGTTACTCTTAAAGTGATGACATGAATATATTATTATTTGTTCATACAGTAAAGTCGCATGAAAATTCAAACAAAAATATTCAATTGGTAACAATTTAGCTCGAATTAAACTAGTAAAGCTAAAAGTTTAATTGAAACTAATATTTTTTTATCTCATAAAATTCATTATGAGGGGCTTGAGTATGCAATTCAAAGCTCAAACTTGAGTGTGTCGGGGAAAAGAAAAGGGGGGGGGGGATGAAGGATGCTTTTCCCTACAACCAAACAGGAAAAGAAAAAAGAAGCCGCGGCTTTACTTTACAAACTTTATGCCTTTAACATTAATGTTACCAGTGTACTAGATGACGCTACTACAATGAACAAAAACAAGGTGACGCTACTACTTTGTTTATGTATTACTTTTCGATAAGAATGTTATGTCTCTTTTCTTGCTTTTTTTTAAAAATTTTTTATTTCAAGTATTTAATTTCCAATAAGAATGTTTTATCTGTTTTTGTAACACATTTGTTTTGTCTGTTCTTGTCGTTGATACAAAAAAAAGGAATGGAGAGAAATAAGAGGTGAATGCAAGAGGAAAGTATCAGAGGGTAACGAGAAATGCTATGATCTGTTGCTAGTGATGCTTCTTCTCTACATAAATATATAATCTGTGGGGGGAGGGGGGGAATGTGGATGATAAACTGCAGTGTCCTTGTACAATACCATCACATTTTACCTATATACAATGCCCTCATCGTAACAACAATCATTCTTTATGTGTTCAAAAGTGTCTTCATTCTGGCACGAACCAAGTGATATCGGTGGTAAAGAAATTATTGTTATTCATTGAGGTCCCGAATTCAAGCACCATGAATGTCAGGGTGTGAACGTTCAATGTCAAATAATTGAAAGTTATCTTTGAATAAATCTCACTTTCTACTTACCCAAATAGATCTAAATTTGAATCTGGATCTAAATTTTATTAAAAGATAGTTTTGGGTCACTTGGTTGGCCTAGAGGCCTATGTTTTGCGGCAAAATTGATGACTAATCTGGCTTTAAGTTAGGACTTATGTTGGACCGACCTACACAAGATTTGGTGCATATACATTATCTATACTTTCTTTTGAACATTATCCGGTGATTACAATTGTAATATCTTTAACAACAATTCAAATAATATAACAACTATATATGAAATCAGTTAAAAGTCATGTTTTTACAGAATAATCATGACACACATATACATAACCATGCAACGAAAAAACATACAAAGATTGAAGTAAATTATCTTGGTAACTGTACACCTGAACAAATAATTCATGCATAATAATAATAAAAATTATAGAAATTCAAAATTATTAACGTAATGGTATAGCATTTAAGATGAGACACACATATTCAGTATTATGAGGTTCACGAATATGGGAGTGTTTGTCTTTTTCCTAGCGGTATAGTTGAACGAAATTATTACGTGAATTGGTAATAGAAGAATATGGATTAATATTGAACGTTTTAAAATAAATTTTTAGGGTCGATAAATCAAAGTCAACCGTTGAACTGTCAATTGTCAACAATTAATAATTAAATGATCAATATTTTTCATAGCTTTTCTTTTATCTTTTATTGATAATTTTAAACATTCATTTTTACTCATCTAAATTTATTAAAAATAAATAAAATCTAAAATAAAAGAAAATAAAAGTATCAATGGATCCTATTCCATATATGATTTTGCTCTTTAAAAATACCTTTTTCTTGGCAATTATACTAACATGGACAAAATTATATGTCGATTATTTTCTCATAGTCAATTTTTTTTTTTAATTTTTGAAACGTTAGGGTCCTTGTCCTTATATAGAACATAATAAGTTAAGCGTTCCAATCCAAACAAATAAAAATTATTAAAATAAATAAAGTGCTCCAATTCTAAACAAATAAAAGTCCTTACAATAATTATAATTTTAATTAAAAATATAATATAATTATATTCATTAAAATATAATAAAAGATTATTTGTGAATAGGTCATTATATTTTTTTTTCATATTTATTTAATAAAGACAATTTAATTAATAGTATGCATCAGTATATCGTATTAATGATGTGTTTCAGTGTACGATGTTCATTCCAGAATTTTGCCTAGGTTGAGAAGCGTGGGAGGTATTCTTTCCTTATACGTTGTGGTATGGATTACCAACTCCAACTCGGACTAGTCCTTTTATAAACAACCCAATTTCTGGAAAACAAAGCTAAAATATTTTGGCGGTGACTCCCTTTTTCTTTCAAATTACAATAGTGGGATTTATATCGACAGAAATTCCGGCGATTCATGTAGCTTCGCGTCAAACTCAACAGTACGCTGCTCATTGAAATTCTATGTAGCAAACAATACACATCTCACCGCCACCATGATCCAGTTACGTATCACATTTTGCCTTGGACATGGCCAAACGCCACGGCGTATCTGTTTCCAGTTTTATGACTATGGCCAAAGTTTCGGTCAATAAAGTCGATTATATCCGGGAGGAGTTTATTAGGATTTCAACAACATTAAAACCGGAACACATTGTGTTAGATGTGAAACGCAATTAAACAATAATTGGTAGGGTGTATTTGCAGTATTTTATCATAAAATTTCATATGTGAACTTTGTATTAATGAATTTAAAGTTGTTTGGGTGACCAAAGATTGAAAATGATTCTTTCGTGTTCACGATCAATACTTGTGTGCATATATGCAGCGGAGGAATGGAGAGAAAGAAGAGATTAATGCAAGAGGAGAGTCGGCAGCTGGGTCACAAGAAATGTTATGATCTGTTGCAAGCGGTGCTTCGTCTCTACATGCAGGTAGGTAATGCATTGAAATATATAATCTGTGGTGGGAAATGTGGTAGAGACAAAAAAAAAATAGTAGGCTAGAACAAATATTATCTAAATATATCAATTTCATTGCTATTACTTTTATATGATGTTTATGCATGTTAGATTCTATTAGTGTTTTAACTATTCACTTTATTTTATATTTTAAACAATTTTTTTTAATATTTAAAAGTTTAGTATCTAACATTTTATCTTATTCTACCAACTAAAATTAATGTTTTTTTAACATAACTAAAATTAATAATTCTTTTGGTAGCACTAAAATTAGTATTTGAATTAACTGAACTTGGATGGTTTTTTTATTATTAGTATTAATCTAGGGTGCTTACAAGTGGTAGTATTTGTTTTAAAGATTTTCAATCATTTGATAATTAACGTTAAAATATTTTATAGTCACTGTTACTCGAATCTAAAACCTTTAAAGATAATGATGCAGGGGGATCCGAGACAGATGATGCTGAGCTGTCAGATTGCACCTTGATGGCGCTAAGATACCATGAGTTGGCAGATCATCGCAAAGGCGGGAGTTGATTGTGATATGTTCCTTATTAGAGCCGTTGAGTGCGTTTTAGTCTTTTAGCCATAACTTTGGCTACGGGTGTCGGAATCGCCCATAAGACCCCAATTCGGAAAGCCCCTTTCGACGCACATGCTGTCCACATGAGCATGGCTCCATGTGGCTTTTTTTCGACCTTAAATTTTGTTGTTTTCCCCTCTGAATCACTAGTTTTATCTATTTTTTACTATTTATGGTAATATTTCGCTTGTCATTTAAGAAGTCAATTTAAACTCGATTTGGGTCGGATTTTTTGCAAATCGCTTATTTTATTTCGAATTTCAATTTAGAGTAATTTTCGGGATTTTGCTATTTTTGACAAAATTTGGATAAACACGATTTTTAGCTATAACAATCCGGCTTGTGGATTGATTTTTGGGCATTGTTTGATTTTATAATATTCTGTTAAACCCTAGAGACTTTTTCTCTGGTTTTTGGGAGAATTTTCTCCTGTGATTCATCTGTTGGAACTAGCCTGTAAGATAATCGCTATTCTGTTCGGCGTCAGATAACAACAATTATTTTATTGAGAATTAACTGAACTCGGATGGTTTGTCAAACTATTCTGTATTGGGCATTAAAATTGAAATGGGCGTTCCACATTGATTCGTCATAGAGAGAAGGTAAACCACCTTTGACTCCGACACATTTTGATTGGATTAATTGAATCTTTGGGAACATTATTTATTATGATTGCCATGGATTTTGATTAGGTGAATTTTGACTCAAGTTTATAATGTTTGATTTTTTAAAATACAAGTTCAAATTAGATTAGATTTGAATTTAAGATTAAATTTTATCGATTCTATTAGTAATAATAATAGTTTTTTTTATATAAATTTTGATATAACTACGGTTATAATTTTTTTTATTTTAATTAGATTTCTATTTTATTAAATAAAAATAAAGATTTTTGAGTTCGGGTAGATAATGAAAGACATCTGACCTAACCTGACTCGAATTACAGTGTAGCTTTTATATATAAATTTGTTTGCTATAATACTCTTTCTCTTTATAGTTTTTCTAATTAGATCCTTGTTTTACGTCAAACTAGGACGGATCGAGTTATGCTCCAAAAATTCAGGTTTAATTATATTCGGGTAGAAAAATATGCTCTTTATGTATGGTCGGGTGGAGAGTATATTTTTTAAGTTGATCGAATTCAAATGAATGATATATATTTTTTTGAGTAGGAATGTAGGATGATATTCACACAAAAATCGACTTAACGAATCCACTATCATATGTATTTATACGTACATCTTAAAATTTTAATAAATTTGATTTTTTTTAAACAATTATAATATAGAAAATCTTGAAACCAATTGTCAAAGCCTAACTCTTCATTGCACATTATTAACTGAAAGTGGACTAAAAATAATCCTATTTAATCGTACAAAATTTAATGTGCCCCACCGACCGAAGAAAATAAGATAAATGCTGGATTCAACGCCAAGTACCCGCATTAAGATGGCGTTACCTCTAAAACACTCTTCGATCTTCGGTCGTCGGTCTTCTTTCGTTCAGTTGTGTTTCCAATTATTGTTAACAAATATTTAATTCAACATTAAGTTGGCGTAAACTCTAAAACACTCCACTTCACTACAACTTTTGTATCATTATTTTTTAACTTTTAAAATTTGGATAAACAAAAGGGTAAGGTATATAAATAGTCCTTCAACTTTTAGGGCGCTTGCATTTTGGTCACTCAACTTTTGAAACTTGCAATACAATCATCAAACTTTTAGTTCATTTTCATTTTGGTCTCTACCGTTAATTTTTACTGACGTGACGCTTAACCCCGTTAACTTTTCTGACGTGACAGCTTCTTCCTCTTCTTCTGTTTTTTCTTTTTCTTCATTCTTTCTTCTGTTTTTTTTCTTTTTCTTCCTTCTTTCTTCTTCTTCTTCAAAGCAATCATCTTCAGCTTCAAACCCGATTCCAAAATCGACCCAACATGTTGGAGGGATGGGGATAGTAATTACCAAGCTGCAAAGACGTTGAGGTTGGGTTTGAAGCACGATGGGGGTGAGATCGTTGAGGTCCTTGAGACCGTCGTGTTCGTCTCTTGGTGCAACCCCCATCCAATTCTACGATGTCCAGGACCGACTCGGCTACGATCGCCCTAGTAAATCTATGGATTGATTATCAAAAAAGCCAAATTCGCCATTGATGAGCTCATTGAAATACCTCCTTGGAACCCATAAACTTTGAAAATAGCCACTTCAACCACAAAATTACCAAATAACCAAGAAGATCAAAATACAATAAGTGCAATAGATCATGAAAAACACTGTTAGTTTCACAACCTTGCTACTGGGTCGGGTACTCGAAGAAAAATAGCTAAAATTATTCAAAGATATCAAACTCCTCTACTAAATAGAAGAAGCTAACATTGTTTTTGTTGAAAAACATGTATTAAGCTATTAGTTAAAATTTTTGTAGAATAAAGCCTAAAAATTTCAATGAAAACCATCTATAATACCCATATTAAACAATGAAGGCCATTCGCCAAAGGGAATTGCAAGGCTAAGTCAATTCAATTACCTAATTTAACCATCCATAAGAATAACAAATTTATTAAACTAGTAAAGATATTGCACTACCTAAAACACCTTTTCATGGGAGATAAATCAAATACTCGTAATTATCACATAAAAAAAGCTGAATGTGGAAGAATAAGAAGTTGTTACCTTCAACCTCCTTCAACGCCTTCGTTGTGCTTCAAACCTAACATTGACGTCTTTGCAGCTTGGTAATTACTATCTCCCATCCCTCCTACATGTTGGGGCGATTTTGGAATCGGGTTTGAAGCTAAAGATGATTGTTTGAAGAAGAAAATGAAAGAAAGAAGAAGAAGAAGAGGATGAAGAAGAAGCTACCACGTCAGAAAATTTAACAGGTTTAAGTGTCACGTCAGCAAAAACTAATGGGAGGTAACAATAGGGACCAAAGTGAAAACAAACTGAAAGTTTGATGATTGTATTATAAGTTTCTAAAGTTGGGTGACCAAAATACAAGTTCTCTAAAAGTTCAGAGACTATTTATATACTTTACCCTAAACAAAATAATCATTCAAAAGAAAAAGAAAAAGGGAAATGAAGGGATAGAATAACACGTGGCCCATGAG
The DNA here is from genome assembly GCF_006381635.1 of Hibiscus syriacus. Taxonomy (NCBI): domain Eukaryota; kingdom Viridiplantae; phylum Streptophyta; class Magnoliopsida; order Malvales; family Malvaceae; genus Hibiscus; species Hibiscus syriacus. The sequence continues at coordinate 2,392,788 of NW_024063176.1, forward strand.
TTTGAAAAATAGAAAATAAATAGTAAATAATAAATTTGGCGCCATCTGTTTATCCACTCTCCCCTTCCAAGAAAAAAACAGAAAACGCACCGCATCACGACAACAAAATCCTTGTCACCAGCCACTCAGGCTCTCGCTTCCTCTCAGCTCAACTCCGGTCCTGGCTCTTGCTTCTCTGCCACGCCAGATCAACCTTTGCTTCATCCCTCTTATCATTTAACAATTATTATATATTTGTCTAAATCCACTGCTTTTTCTGCTCTCTGTCCGTCGATGAAAACGCCAAATGGCTACAGCCTTGCATTTAACATAGATAAACATCTCTTTAGGAGATAATACAAACGCTTTTGCTCTGAGTTTGTAGGTTTTTTATTGGATCAAATTCAAAATTCAAATTCCTTCTCTCCCAATTCACAGATCGATCCTTGTTTTTGTTTTTATGCTTTATGCTGTCAAGATCTTAACACAGAAATGCAGCAGCGAGTAGAAGCTTCCTCCAGACCCCGAAGCTCCGCTTATCTTAACGCGCTCTCACTAGAAATCGAGAAAAAGCTTCAACGGGTTCGTTTTCTCGTATCCTTTTCGCTTTCCTGTTTGTTTCTCGCGAAAATGTGTGGAACAACAAAACGATTTTAGTTTTTTTTTAATTTCTTGCTTTCCTTTCAAAGAATTTTTTCTTCTATTTTTTCCTGAAAGTGGAAATGATTACGTGTACATTTTTTTCTATTGTTGAATTTGACAGATGTCTGCAAAGCTATTGTTAATACTGCTAATGCTTGTATTCAATTAATAAAAGCGGTTTTCCTGTTTTTTTTCCCTTACTGTTTAGAGCTTTTTGATCGATTTATATTCAAATTTGTTGCAGGCATTATCGTCTTCATCTCAGAGACGCAACTTGTTAAAAGAACTATTTGCAGATATAGCTTTGGAAATCGATGATCGAGCCAAAGGTAAGCTTACATACGTCATCTCTTCCTTTTTAAAATTTACATCAAATTAAGTTTAGACTATAATTAAGTTTAGACAATCTAGTGTTCAAATTCTTGCACCTTTCAATTGGTCCAGATGACGAATACGATTGACTCACACTTGAAGATTTTCATATTGTTTTGTATTGAAATTGTAAACAGATATAATTCTAAGCAGAGAAGATCAAATATCTTCCGCGGCTAACGGCGTTAATGGTCGGTTATACTTTTATGATGTTCTTGCTGATTATTATGTTCAAGTACCCCCTCGTGGAAAGCCTATCCTTGATTTGATTGTTCAACTGTGGAGCCAGTCATTTGCATCTCACATTTTTGCCCTCTTATTCCATAATTGGGTAAGCATAAGCAAACTCATCATAACTCATAAGTTCAAATTTCTTTCGCCGTTCCAATTTGAAGTTTAGATCATATGAATCATTTCTGAACTGATCAACTTTCCTGATCTCCAAATTGATGAATCATTTAATGGAACTCAACTACTCAAGTTTCCTGAAAGATTGCTTTTATGATGGTAGTTTTTGTGAAGGGCATTTGCTTGGCTGTTGATGCTGTTTAATTTTTGTGTTGTTAAGTGAACAAATAGTTGGTATTGATAGCTCCGCTATGTAGTAATTTTGAGTGTTCCGAACCGGTTAAAGTAAAAAAGTAACAAACAGATCTGACAAGTTGGAAACACTTTTTTTTGGCCAAGAAAAATTTACTCCTATAAATTGATCATACTTTTATTTTTGGTTTTATTCCCTATTTAAGCGCACTTTCCATTTACAGTCTCTTATAAATAGTGATACATAATTGCAGAAATCAAGGTTCGCTGGATAAAACTGGACACTAAAAGAGTGGTTAAGACCTTTTGTTATATTTTTCATATGTGACGGTGCTCAGTAGTAGAAACTATTGCTTCTCTTATACTAATTCAGATATCTTCGCATTAGAGACTGAACAGATGTTGTTTTCACCAGTGAGGGATCTTGATTTTTTTTTGGTGAAGTCCTTTATATTGAATTGTAAATGCTTTGCATTTTCATTTTCTGCAGTTATCGGAAGTTCAACTGGATGATGCAGATATCCAACTTCGTTATGCCTCTGCACTTGTTCAGGGTGCAACAAATGTTTTCTGGTAGGAATTTAAATTTATAATGCTTGAGGGGGAATTTTCTTTTGTTCGGTTACCAAACTAGTTTCCAACTATTTTTTCTTGAAATATCCTAGTCCAACTCATATCTTAACACGAGTGGGATATAACTTTTCAAAGATCCTCAAAATACACGAGAAAACTTGGAAAAACTGAGCATGCTTACCTTTAGCTTTTGAAGTTGCGATTGTTATATAGGGTCATGCTTGACGAAAATAGTGGCATAACTCTCTGCTTGATTATGTCCTATAGGTTCGTTTAATTTTATGGTTTTATGCAGGATTGACATCCAATCAAATACGAGGTTTTTCCAGTCTCTCTTTCGGGTAAACTTAAAAGACACGTATCATCATTTGAAATGAATTTGTGCTTTTATCATTCTTTTTGAAGTATCTAATTGTTGAACTTTCATTCTTCTATGGACTCAGTACCTTCTCAATGAAGTTGCATTGGAGCCTACACGGTTAAATAAAATTCCAATACAGGTCAGCTATTTTTGCTTTATAGTTTAGACCCTTCATATTGTCGTTGTTTACCTTCAAAAATATGTTGTACTTTTCAGGCCCGGAGGGATCTGTACCTTTTAATGTCAAGGGTCATATTCTTTTACAACTCAGGTTGGATTCGTCTTTTTTCCCTTTGAAACCTTGATTTTGAACGATAATGTACATACAAATGGATATTCCTTTTATAATGTTTTACTCTATGCAGTTGAAAAACTCGAAAGCTTCTTAAAGCTATGTCCCACATTTCCAAATGCTTCACTGGTTGGTGGACCAGCAGATATACTTATTATTGAACTAGCAGATCAGGTGATCTTACATGATATTTTCATATTGGATACTACAAATTGCAATGTCTTGTTTTATAGTTGACATTAATGATAATTTTCTTGCGCCAGCTTCAAAAATTAAAAGTGGAGCCTGTCCTATTGCATTATCTTGGTCAGATTGAAGTTCTTCGAGGTATTACTATCAACCCCTTCAAGAGTTAGAGGTGTACGTGCCATGGCCCGAATGTGCACTTTAGCGGAGCTAAAGTCTTGGCACGTGACACATGCAGCTGCTTGAAAATGAACCTGAAGGATTCACTATTCCTGCAGGTATGGAACTGAGGATTGCAACGAGTACGAGGTTGAAAACATGTTTATATAGCTTGACATCACCTGGTGGCCCCATGTATCCTACAAGGGCTGTGCGTCATGCAGCTCGGGATGCCCTAGATTTGCTTTTTCCCGTGAGTACATGATTTTTTAACTGCAAATACCAATCTAATTGGACTTGATTTGATTTTAAAGTTCATATAGAATTATTGTTTTGTTAAATGAAAGGTAATCCTAGCTGATTGGATGAACTATGTTTCCTGTGGGTCATTATGGATGGTTGAATTGCGCAGGTCGGACGATACCCTCGACAACTTATAAGTTTGTTCTTTAGACTATTATATCCCTGGTATTGGCCTTCTTCATGTTGGTACTTCATAACGTATTACATCAAGGTTTTGTTTTGTTGCCTGTTGAGGTTTGTCTTTTCTAGTTGGGGGAAGCTTAGACAGCCGAAAGGGCCTAACCATCGCCCAGATGCCAAAGACTGCTAATACTAATAAATTATGCATTAGCTTTTCAAATATGATTGATTTCATGGGTTATGAATTAAGATCATGTTCATTAGTTTAAGTAATCATCATTCATGTATCGAATTCACTTATGCCTTATGTATTTGAAACACACATGAATGTCATTAAATTTATACTGAAAATTGGATTAAAAAAAATGTAACCATATTCCATATGGCATCCCTAATGTATGTGAACATTGATTTAGTTTTTTTTCTTTCGAAAATTCAAATAACGGCGTTATTCAATGATTTTAATAATTTTCATTAGTTTTTTAGCAGACTCTTTTTAGTGAATTTCTTTCGGAACAGCCCTCTGATTTACAAAAGTGATAATTTTCCTTTAAAAAATGATCTCTTATTGTTTTTTTAAAATAAAATTTCTTCACTAACTTATTATTATTATTTAAAATTTACCATTATAATAATATATATTAAAAAGGCCGTCAATCAAATATTTTTAGGTATATATTATCAAATTCAATTTTTAAAAATATTTAAAATGATATTATCAAAATTTTAAAAATTTATCATTGAAATATTCTAAAATTTAATTACTTAAAAATATTTAAAATGGTTGTTATAGAGGTTCAAAAAATTTATCATCAATATTATTAAGAAACAATTTTAACGATAATACTTTGCTTTTCGGCATTTCAAAAGTAGTTCAACAAATCAAAATTTACTAGGCATTATAGAAAAATAACCTCCAAACCTTATCAAGATGATCTTTAACCTCTATGATCAAAATCATTAGTTAAAACACAACGCATTAAATTAAAAATCTTTTTTAACCTAAAATAAAACATCGAGTCAAAATGTCTCAAAAAATAATGACAATAATTCATCTATTAAATGTTACAAGCTTTTCTGTCATAAAATAAAACGTTTGTCAAAATATTTCAAAAAATAGAATATAGGACAATAAATATTTTGATAAACGTTGGGGACTGATTTTAGTATTACGCTAATTTAATTAATATAAAAATTTATTTTTTCAGTTCTAAAATACATCTACAAAAATAATATAAACTCAACAAAAATCACTTTCATTATTTAATATTATTAAATATGTTTATATTTCAAAAACGTATAATACACCAACTCAATTCGAATAAAAAGGATAGACAAACCTAAAACTTTTTCTAACCGAATCTGATCCAAATGGACAACACTATTCAATTCAGCAAACTTAAGCTCCTACAAGTTAAAATTATTGGCAATAGCAGTTCTAGCCTAGTGATTAGCATCCACCACTTTATCCAGATTTAGAGCCTAGTTCCTCCCCGACTATTATTATTATTATTATTATTATTATTATTATTATATATATATATAATTATTGGCAAACAAGGATATAATGGTTGCTTCAGGGGGGGGGGGCGGTGCTTCCCAGATGTTGAACACCAACTCATATCCAAAAGCAATAAATTTAACTCCAAAATAAACAAAAAGGAATGAGCGGCATTTACAAAATGGCAACAAAGAAAATCCATATGCAAGCAAATTGTGATTAGCATTCAATAACATTAATTATGTAAGTCGATTAAGAGCACCGCACAACAATAGGTCAAAACTAGGCAAATCAGTAAAAGATTGGTAACCGGCAACTCACCAGCCTGATGCACATAACCTGATGCTCATAAGGCGATGGCAAGTTGGCAATCATGAGACAAACCAACACCACCGGAAATAGGTGCATTCTCTCACCCTAGTGTGCAATTAAAACCACTTGCTCCAAACAATAGAACATAGGAAGCTCACCGAGTGAAATGAAACATTATGCAAGTTCAAACATTTTTCAATCTTAGCTCTTGACCGTGTATGCTCATGCCTTAACTACTCCCTAATGGTTTTAATACCATTCAAACTATGACTTCCTCAGATCACAGTTTTGAAACAACCTGATAGCCTGAGCTTTTCTTCAAAACTACATTTAGGGGGTTGTGGCATTGCACCAAAGAACCAAAACTTTTGGTAGTAAAGAGGTTTAAGGGTGTGAAGGCTACAAATTCCAGCTGACCCCAAAAAGCAGCAGTCATATGCCGAGATGACAAGACTTTGGTCTCTCCTTTTTTCTCCATCAAGCCAACTGGATTAACAGAAGCAGAGAGATTCTACAACAATTGACTAAAATAAGCCACATCAGCAGCCACGACAGAAAATGGGGAAAGTATATTCCTTTCACAGATAATATAATAGCATGACATAATTTAACACCATAAACTCCTAAACAGGAAAAGCAATTGCAGCAATTGAAGCACAAAGGATAAAAACAGCTAAAACAGGATCCATTAGAGAAAGAACATAAAGAAATCTACCTCACTTGCAATCTCACTGGTTTTGCAATGCAGGAACAACCAAAAGGCAATGCAGTTCAGGGCAACAGCAAGATTAGTCCTCCAACAGCGCAGCCAAAGTTTCCTAGGTTGCCTTTTGTGCCCAACTTGTGGGACGAGGCAGTCTCAATGAAACCAAAAGATTTGAGACTACAAAGTGCTTTCCACTAACCATATTCTTTGGAACTACTAGTAGTAAAAGCCCAAACTCCATAAATCAAGAAACTAATAGTTCTCTTCACGATCAGTTCCTCTAAAGAGTATGAATTTGGTAGAGATACACAATATTGTCAGGTGTCAAGCACATAAAGTCCACAGTAGAAAAGACTTAAAACCGACCAATAGAACATGAGAAATGGTTCAATTTGTCTGCATTGCTTCCGAATGATACTTCTCTAGATCAGCATCGAGATCTTCTGCAGAAACCTTTTCTCCAGGGCCCTTTGCCCGTCCACGGCCTCTGCCAAAACCACGGCCTCCAACACCACCACGTTGCCGGCCAGATCCCCTGCGTTGGCCACTGTACAATAATCATAACAAGATTTGATTTATAAGTCAAGCCTATGAGAAACCAGAAGTTGACAAATAAGAGAAACAAATGACATGAAATATATTCCCACACAGATCCATTAACATAACTACATACATATCGGTGCTATACCAATTTGTTATGAAGGAAAGGTAACAAGCACATGAAAATATGAAATGTAGCATGTCCTGTTAAGTAAAAACATAGAATACACAGCACAATCACCCAAGATGCTTGTCTGAACATGCATCATAGCAGATTAGATAATTTTTTGAATGACCATTGCAGCCAAACATTCAGTTATTTTCTCTGGCTATCACACTTAAATTTCAAATAAATTGATAATTAAGGAGAAAGTACAACCAATAATTAATGTTAAGATTAGCATCTCATGGAGATTTCATGCTACTCTAGAAATGTTCAGCACACAACCTAACTGAAAAATATAGACAAAACTTTTATGTACTCTGCAAGTGTAAAATGTCAAAAACATAAGGGAAACAAATAACAGAATCTAAACTTTTGAAGAAAAAAGGAGTTGAGCAAAATATATGGTTAGGCATACCCTCTTGGGGCTCCTTTTGCATTTCCAAAGGTGTCATTAGAAGCTGGGGGTGCAGCAGGAGTAGAAATATTTGTTCCAACAATCTCAATTTTCATTGGCTTCCCATCGAGCTGAACATTGTTGTATCTTTTGACTGCAGCCAAAGCATCTGTTCGGCGAGAGAAGACAACTTCTGCTGTTCCCTAAGAAAAAGAGCATTTTTGTTCTAAACTACTGCATGTTACAAAGAATTTCATCGGAAGGAGCAGTTTATGCCAAGATCGATCAGATACCTTCGATCTTCCACTCCTGTCGTAATGGATTGTAAACCGTTTCAGGTCACCAACCTCAGAAAATAATTCCTGTATGCAGACACAAAATCAGTAAAAAAACAAAAGAAAAACCTAACAACAACACAATATCCGTCTTTATCAAATAGTTTATGCATGCTCTGATATTCATTGCTAAACTTTATAAATACAATGGATATTTCAACAAATTTCAAACAGCTAAGCCAGAAGAATCACCAGGAACATGAGCATATCTTTAAAAAAATCGAAATCAATACCACCGTTAAATTAATAACAGATCGAGACAGAAAAGCAAATCTTATATTAAGAATAAAATTAGAAAATAGTAGAAAATTTTTTGAAAATAAAATTACCTTAACGTCGTCGTTGGAAACACCGTAATCTAAATTTGAGATGTAGAGTTTCGTCCCGGTTTCAATAGCGGGGGCCCGACCTGCTTGTCGCTGGAAAGCAGCTCCCTTATCCGAATACATATCGTGCTGCCAAGGCGTCTCTGGTGCCTGAATCCAAAAGAAGACTCGCTTAATTGATAAAAAAAGGTACAATCAAAAACCAAAAAGTTACAATCAGATCTATGTTCTTAGCTATTTACCTTAGCTGTGGTATAAGGTGCCGAGCGGTTTGCTCTGCGGTTAGGAAGTCGGCGGGCAGGTCCTGGCCCGGATCCACGGCCTCGACCGCGGGAGTTTCCGGATCCGGACTTACGGTTGCTCTTGATGAGATCGTCTAGCGACATCTCTAAAGCACTAGACATTTTTAAAATCTTTGATTAGAACAAAGAAGGAAAACCCCTAGAAAAAGAAAGATAAATGGAGGAGAGGAATAAAGGGAGAATAGATCGAAGGAGGGAGATAAGGGAATGTATCAGGAAAGGCGGATTAATATACGGTTAATATATGACGTTATCAGATATATTAAAAGATATTTAATAAAATCGGTTTAGTGTTATCGGAAATGTTGTCTAATAATAATGTAGTAGGTCTAAGTCATGAAGAAATATTAAAAAATTATGCAACCGGCAAACTTAACTTGTCGGTTCGTGTCGATCCAAATTAAAAATGTGTCGATCCAAAACGATATAATAGGTAAAACTATGACAAAACCAGTATTGAAATGATAAAACCGGTAAAGCGCTACCGGATACATTTAAAGTGTCGGTACTTTAATATAAGGATCGACACTTCGTGAATTTAAAAGAGAAGCAGTTTTAAGTCCTATAAAGTGTCGATACTTTTAAAAAATGTATCGATCCAAAACGATATACCAGGTAAAAATATGATAAAACCGGTAAGAAAATGATAAAACCGGTAAAACGTTAGCGGATATATTGAAAGTGTCGATACTTTATATAAGGATCGATACTTTGTGAATTTAAAAGAGAAGCAGTTTTAGCGCCTATAATGTGTCAATACTTTAAAAAAATATATCGATCCACAACGATATAACAGGTAAAAATATGATAAAACAGGTATCAAAATGATAAAACCGGTAAAATAATACCGGATATATTGAAAGTGTCGATACTTTCGTAAGTATGTGTAATAAATTATCGACACTTTCAAAGAAATAGGTAATTATCCTTTTGAAAGTATCGACACCTGACATAAAAGTATCGACACTTTTGTATTTGTATCGATTAAATATAAATAACATATCCGATGAAAATATAAGCTAAATATCCTCTGAAAATAGATAGAACGGACGAGTTTTTGAAATCGAAGCGTAATTGTTGCTGCATTTCAGAAGGCGTTTCTAAAGCGAAGTTTGTTTGTTTGTTGCTGCAGTCGAATCGAAAAGTATGTTGTCGAAACCCTAATTTTTTATTATTACAGTAATCGCGATAGGGTTTTTATGTGTTGTTTGAGGTTTTGGAGTAAAGAAGCATTTGGGACCGATTGCATGTAGAAAGTGATATTCAAGGAAAAATATAAATGTCGATACTTTTATTAAATATTATAGGTAGAAAATGATATTATAGGTTGTATAAATGTGCCGACACATTTTGGTGTGACCATTCAAATTCTTTTGAAGAAAACCGTTTTACCACAAGAGTAGTTATCTATATTTGTATATTGAATAAAGTGTATGTAACAAAATAATTTGATTTGCGTAAAATGATATATGAAGGAAAAATGGAGTCAATAGGTTGGAAAATTGTTGGTGGAGCAGATGACTTTGAAATTGAGGCCGAGACTCGAAAGCAACCAAAGGGTGGATATATGTACTTCTAGTAAGTATCAATGTCTTTTTGTTATTATTGTTGAAATGGTAATTGGATTAAAGTATCGATAAATTTTAAATTGATTACAAATTTAAATGTTGACAGTATGGCCGAATGCAAAAGGATGAAGGAAGATGGCACACAGAGCGGTTCGGTATGTAAAATGAAATTGACATTGAGTAGTATTTAGTGTTAATGTATTGATTAAGAAACGTTTATGTTTAATATTAGGTGACAAAAGATGTGAGGTCCAAATGGAATTCAATGAGTGATGCTGAAAAGGAACCTTACATCACACAGTCAATGAATGATAGTAAAGAATACAAAGAACGGAGGAAAGCACATGAAAATAAGGTATTCATTAAACTTGTAAATACATTGATACAAAATATATAAGAACTATAACATTATATATTGTTAAAAAATGTAGGAAGTGTCGACAAGATGCAGCATTAAGAGGGTGAATTTATTAATTAAACACCTTAAGGAGAAGGGTCAGTTGAATGTGCTGGGAGAAATAGGTTTTGGATCGTTGGTAGGAGTAATGGATCGACCTATTTGGAGGGAATTGTGTCGATCCTTGATGGCGCAATTTGATGTCAGACAATGTATTGCTAAGTATGGTGATTTTTCATTTCCTCTCGGGATCCCATGTGCTGCAGTCGTATTGAAGGTAGAAAATGAAAGCAAAAGTGTTGTAGAAGTCTGTAAGAGTAAGGACTGGAAAGCACTTGCCTCCAAATATGGTTTGAAGCATAAGGTGACATATGCTGAAATTGAAGAGGAAATAAAAAGTGGATCTTACGTTGGGGATGAGCTGAAGGCCAGAGTTCTATTATACCTTGTCGGTATCTTTCTTTGTCCAACGGGTAATACGTCAACAAACAAGGAACATATGAAGCTCATTTGTGATGAAGGCTTGAAGGGTGAATTCAATTGGGCTGAATATATCCATTCGAGATTGATTGAATCAATAATCACCTTTAAAAAGGGCAGCCAGATATACCTCAAAGGGTGCATAGCTATCTTAGAGGTAAATGAGTTGAATAACTTTTTTGTGTTTTTATATAAAAATATAAATTTTATTATAAATGCAGGTTGCACTGTTCGATTTTTGGTCGGGCTGTGAGGCAGTGCCGGCTTATGAAAGAACCGGAGTGGCACGCATCCGTGTATGGGGGAAGGAAGAGGTGGTTAGAGTGATGGTGAAGTTGAAGTTGGATAGAGCGAAGAAGCAAGAAAGGGTAATAAATGTAATTAAATAATATTAAGAATATAATCAATGTCTTAATATTGTAATTTTATTTTGAAGGTTATTGGCAAGGATGTAGAGAAGGCAGTGGAGGCAGAGGAGAAGAAAGGAGGGATGGTTGTATTGGGGGATGACGGTGAATGGGACGACGGTGAGGGAAAACATAGTAACTTCGACATTTTGATGTCTGAATTGGCTGATATAAAAAAAATCCAATTTGATATCATGCAAAGACAATCAAGAGTCGAAGAGAAACTTGATAGAGTCGAAGAGAAACTTGAGAGAGTCGAAGATACACTTGAGAGGCATAAGGGGGTAGTGGAAGGAAAAATAGATGGAGTGGTGAAAGAAGTAGAGGTGTTGAGGGGTGAAGTGGTGAAAGAAGTTGGGGTGTTAAGGGGTGATATTAAGATGGTGACGGGTGAAAAATTTGAGGGAGTGGTGAAGGAGGTTGTGGAATTGAGGAGTGAACTTACGGGGGTGAAGGGGGTGGTTGATAAATACTTGGATGAAGGAGATCAATTGAAGGGTGAAATAAAAGAGATGAAGAGCTATGTAGGAAAAAAATACGATGAACTGAAAAAATATGAAGAAGAAAAGAGGGAGGAGGAAGAAGAAGAGATGGAAGAAATGAGGAGGAAGGAAGTCGATGTCATTTATACACCGGAGAGTGTTATAGCAGCAGATTTGGATTCGGAATGTCCTGCACCCCAGAAGAAGAAGCAGAAGGTAAGTTGAATAAAAGAAAACTTAATTTGATTTTTATTATGTTGTTGCGACAAAAATTTGTATGTAAAATTATAGGTTGAAAAAGCGGATATTCCAAGCGAAATTGATGACATCGAAACTGCAATTTGTGATTATTTATGGAATAGTGAGTTAGAATCGGAGTAAGTGAAATATATTGCTTTGTGAGTTATATTTAAATATTTCATGACAACATATTAATCCTAATGATTCATACAGATATTCTGTAATCTCAATGGGAAATCAATTCGCTAGTGTATACGACGTTGCAACGTTGAAGCCTACGGAATGGGTTGGCGGTGTGGTAAGTAGAAAGTAGAAAATGTTAAAACTTATTGAATATGTTCTGATTGTGTAATTAATTTTGTTAGGTTATTAATTTGCTCGCCTGGACAGTATGCTACGATTCTCAGAAGTCACTCCGGAGGATTGGCTACCTTCCATACCACTTAGCGGTGAGTTAAATTAATAAATGGAGATAAGTAGTGTTATAGACGGTAAATTAATAATGTTTGTTGCGTAATTGCAGCAGCAGGCGTTGGATGCCAACAACAAAGAAAGTGTTGTGAGTATTGCTACCTTCTGGGGTCCAATACTGAATAACTATGTGAAATTCACCGACTGTGAGAAGGTAAGACACCATACCAATTGCAAATGATGTTTTCGGATATAGAATGTTGAATTTTGTCAAATTGGGTGTGAAATTTGTTGCAGATCATGATCACAATAAACTACCATAATTCACATTGGTATCTGTTGGTGTTGGATATGGTAGATCGTGTTGCAACAATATATGATAGTATGTTTACAACTGAAGCAGCTAAACAGAGAGTGAAGGATGCTAAGAGATTGGTATGTATGTATGTATGAAAGGACATTATGTAAATTATAATGCATAATTTTTTTGGATCATAACTTCTTCTATTTTAATGCAGATTAAAATATTAGATTCTTATAATAAGAAACGCATTTGGGTTGAATCCTGTGGATCTCTAGGAAAGTATCCCTTGAAAAATTTCAAATTTGTGGAGCATAAGAAGAATAAGCAATTGAATGGGTATGAGATGTTATCACAAATAGAAAGCTTAATTTATGCAGTATTCATCATAATTGACATGTGTGGTTTTCAAATTTTGTAACAGACATGATTGCGGCATGTATGTGATGATGTGGATGGAATCGATCGGTTCTACAGGGGCAACTGGTGATTTTGTAAGTTGAAAGAAAAATTCGTTTGTGGTAAAATTGTTAAAAGTCGTAGATTGAATGCTGTAGTTTATAATACTTAACGTTCTGACAATTTGAATATAAGTTGTTAGAGAGTGGGATCGATCGCGAATATTAAACGATCTCGTAAGCCACAATCAAAATGAACGAAGACAGGAGATAACAAAAGCTGTCATGATACATAAGAATAACAAAAGGATGCAATGATGTAAATGTAGGGTTAATTTTGTATAAGATTTATAATTTTGTATACAATTTATAATTTTGTATGTGAATATAATTATGAATGAGATGAGAAAAGTTAGCAGTATGTTGTTGTACATGTTTCTTATACACATTAAGGGTCATGTTGATACTTTAAAGTAAAAGGCAAATTTACAATATGGCCAACAGGGTGCAACCATAAAGTGTCGATTCATATATAAAAAGTGTCGATCCCAAAAACATCGAAAACCAAAAGTATAATGTAATATGTAATTTTTCAATCTAACCGGTACAAGTATACCGGTTTTATGAGAGAATATGTCTAAATAATGTGTCGACACTTTTTTAGTTTGTGTCGATATTTTTGGTCTAGAATGAAGGGAAAACAGGGTGCAACCATAAAGTGTCGATCCATATATAAAAAGTGTCAATCCCAAAAACATCGAAAACCAAAAGTATAATGTAATATGTAATTTTTCAATCTAACCGGTACAAGTATACCGGTTTTATGAGAGAATATGTTTAAATAATGTGTCGACACTTTTTTAGTTTGTGTCGATATTTTTGGTCTAGAATGAATGGAAAACAGGGTGCAACCATAAAGTGTCGATCCATATATAGAAAGTGTCGATCCCAAAAACATCAAAAACCAAAAGTACAATGTAATATGTAATTTTTCAATCTAACCGGTACAAGTATACCGGTTTTATGAGAGAATTGGTATATAATATGTATCGACACTGTTTAATGTTTTGTCGATACTAATTTAAATATCAAGTGTTTTTTCCATCGTTCACTATATATAGTACTCTAAATCGAAAAACCCTAAACATAAAGACAAGCAGGCAGAAGATAACTCTTCCTCTTTCTTCTAGCGTTATCATAAGTGACGATCAGAGATTCAGGTAAATTTATCGATATTTTATGGGTTTGATTGATTTCTATATTGGAGTTTTTTTCCTGAATGTGTTTGTGTTCCATTGTAATAGTATCCAACCAAAATGGCTCCAAAACGTCAGCGTCAGAAGCGCAGTCTTTCTCAAAGCTCTTCTCAACCCAATTCTTCTCAACCACAACCTCCTTCTGTAACAAACGATTCTTCTGAGGAAATCAGGTCCTTCGAAACTCTGAACTTTAGATCCGATATGGAGAAACAAAGATGGCAGAAGAGTTTTAAAGTAAGGAAGATTCGTCCCGAACGTGTCATTGACCTGGCTTTCTTGTTTGATGATAAATATGCATTTAGTTTTAAATCCACATTTACATCTTGGGGTTGGCTTGAATTCCTTGATGTAGAACCAAGATATTATCCCAACCTAGTTAGAGTCTTCTACAACAATGCTTCCTTACAGCACGAGCCTAATAAGACTAATATAATAGGAATTAATACACATGTCATGGGGAAGGATATATATATATATCTCCAGAAACTATTACGGAGGGTTTAGGTGTAGCGAATAAAATGGATTCAGATGAAAATAGTGTAGATTGGTCTACAATTAAACGGGTTGCTAGAAATAGCCCAATTCACCTCGATGTAGAGTCGAGAGTGTTTCACAAAATGCTCACATGGTATATCCGGCCTAGTGGGGGAAAACTTTCAACGCTTCGAGACAGCGATTATTGGTGGATAGCAAAGTATAAATCCAAAACGGCTCCAAACATTGCAAAACTCATATTTAATACAATTGTATATATGGTCACAAAGGGAGCAACAATTTCAACTACACTACCATATGGATGTGTCATCACCCATCTGTTGAAGAAGAAGGAAGTTGATTTTTCGCATGACGCCCCTGTTCGATTAACCCGCAAGATTGACATGATATTTATTAAAAAAGCGGGATATGATTTTGTTGAAAAACTCGGTTGGAAGCGTGTCAAGGAGGTCAGATTAGATCAAGAGAGGGAGGAAATGGACCTCGTTGGCCATGAAGAAGAGCAACCAAGTGGAGACGCAATGATGGAAAAAGCTCCAGTTGCAGAGGATGTCACAATTAAGACCGTGATGGAATACATGGTCAATTTTCGGGAGCATATTGATTCCCTTATGAGTGGAATGTGATCTGATATTTCATCATTGCAACATGAAGTCTCCATGTTGCGTAACGAATTACTTCAACGACATCAAACGAGTTAGGTAATTCATTATTTATGTTTCTAAACATTTACACGTTCTGAACTGTATTTTATTTTCTTTTAACAGATGTGGACAACCAAGCGGTCAATGAAGATGAAGCTGAAGATGACGATGATGATGGCGATGAAGCTGACGATGAAGATGATGACGATGATGATGATGATCCAAACAAGTATATCGTGTCTGCAACGCCGCCTTCAAGAAAACTTTTAATTTTTGATCTCAATGGTGTCCTTGCCTACATCCCAAGACTGCCTGCAGGTTTTAATTCTATTCTTTTGTATCCATTATTTTAACATATAAGCGTAGAACTTTAATATCATTTTCTTCATGTTGTAGATGTTGTCCTCAGAAGAGGATTATTTGAATTTATGCAATTTTGTGTCGACAATTTTGTTGTTGCCCTTTGGTCTTCAAAGATGAGGTTAGAACATTTTTGGAACAATTGAATTACTGTAGTCAAAATCGTTAATATACATTTGAATGTTAACATTCAAACTTGATTACAATCTCAGGCATAACGTCGATCGTGTACTTGAGAAACTACCTGTATTTTCTGAGCATTTTCTATTCGTGTGGGTAAGATGAATGTCATTACAGTTTGCTGACTTTTCGTTGTCTATGATTCATACATATTTATGTTCGACTGTTTGTGAACAGGATCAAAAAAATGCAAAACATACGATTCTGTTACCTACTGTAAAAATCTCAATGATGTTTGGAACGCGTGTCCAGATTTTAACGAGCTAAATACACTTTTGGTCGATGATTCAGCGGAAAAAATGATTTATAATCCGGTAAGTTGCATTTATGCAATATGTTTTTCCAGTTGAACAGGTGTTCAGACATTGATTATTTTAACAACTTATGTGTTTATATAGAAATACAATTACATATGTCCACATACCTTTGACGCTGCTTCCCATTCGAACGACAATGCTCTAGGTATGACACAAATTTATTCATGCTTATGCGAATTTAGTTTATTGTTAGTAAAATTGCACCTCATTAGTTTGATAATTGAAATTATTTATGTATGTCCTCAGAAAAAGGCGGAAACATACGAGAGTATTTGGAAAATTTGTTGAAGGCCTCTAATGTTCCGGACTTCGTTAGAAATAACCCTTTTTCATCGGATTAATTTTGTTCGTCGATACATTAGTTGAACATTCTTATGTATTTATATTTTTGTGTGATTATATTGTGTGTATATTTTCATTAATTATTCCATATTCGCTTCTATGTGTACATATACATTTGAAGATTGTTGAAATATCAATACTAATGTATTTTACATCTGCTTGCAAATGTATCGAAACACATGACTATAGCATTGTTTTCGATGATATCCACAACAAAGTTTTCAACCTATATCGACACTTTCTAATATTGTGTCGGTACTTTATGTCCAGATTGGAAGAAAAATGTGTCGATACCATTTAAAAAAGTGTCGACATTTATACATCGGAACCCAGATTTATAATGTAATAGATAATTTTGTAATATAACCGGTATAAATATACTGGTTTTATGAGCGAATAGGTCTACAACCTATATCGACACTTTCTAATATTGTTTCGGTACTTTATGTCCAGATTGGAAGAAAAATGTGTCGATACCATTTAAAAAAGTGTCGACATTTACACATCGGAACCCAGATTTATGGTGTAATAGGTAGCGCTTATATAATGTAATAGGTATCGTTTATATAATGTAATAGGTAGTGCTTATATTGTAAAGTATCTATCCTTTTTATAAAAATGTCCATACTTTTTTCACTGTGGAAAACATTAATTTAAGGTTATCTTTTGAGTGAGTTTTAAGATACTAATTTAGTAATTATAGGCGTCTAATGATTTATTTTTTACGTTACGATATATATTATTATTAAATTAAAAATAATAAACATATATATTACATATTTATTATTATCTTTGGTTAATATTGTTAAATTTATATTCTAAATATTATTTTATAAAATATCAAAACAATCAAATATTTTTTTGTGTAAATGAAATTCTTAAATTAATATTGTAGGTGGAAAACATGAAACACTATTAAAAAATTGAAACATAAATTACATAACTTTAAAAAAAGTATCGATCCTTTTTATAAAAAGTATGGACACTTTCAATATAATAGGTAAAAATATGATGTAATAGGTAGCGCTTATATAATGTAATAGGTATCGTTTATATAATGTAATAGGTAGTGCTTATATTGTAAAGTATCTATCCTTTGTATAAAAGTGTCCATACTTTTTTCACTGTGGAAAACATTAATTTAAGGTTATCTTTTGAGTAAGTTTTAAGATATTAATTTAGTAATTATAGACGTCTAATGATTTATTTTTTACGTTACGGTATATATTATCATTAAATTAAAAACAATAAACATATATATTACATATTTATTATTATCTTTGGTTAATATTGTTAAATTTAAATTCTAAATATTATTTTATAAAATATCAAAACAATCAAATAATTTTTTGTGCAAATGAAATTATTAAATTAATATTGTAGGTGGAAAATATGAAATACTATTTAAAAAAATTGAAATATAAATTACATAACTTTAAAAAAAGTATCGATCATTTTTATAAAAAGTATGGACACTTTCAACATATTATAATGTAATAGGTAAATTTGCAATGCTATCGGTATAAATTTACCGGTTTACTTATAAAATAGGTAAATATAATCGCTACCTATTACATTATATAAGCGCTACCTAGTATGTTATTGTACTTTATAATATTTCCGGTTAAATAATATAACATAACCGATCTAAATTTTAACCGATCACTTATTTAATCGGTCACACCGTATATTAACCGTTTTTTAAACGCCGCACCGCAGAACCTGGAGATAAGGCTTCCGCCAAAGAGAAAACTAATATTTTATTATTTTTGAATAAAATAATGAAATATTCGTTTTAAAATAAAAAAGCGACGGGGCTTTAGTCCATAAATATATCAACCACTGGGGTTATAACTTATATTAGTCTTTGTATAATTAATAGGGTAAATTTTGTTTTAGTCACTATATATTTAGCATAAGTTTATGTTAGTCACCAAATTATCAAAAAATTCAACTGAATTTGTAGCATTTCATTAGCTCTATAACAGCTTGATGACACGACGTTTTGTTATTGATGTGTGAAGTCAAAAATATCTTCTTCTTTTTTTCTCTGGTTTGGCATTTAATTTTATTTTTTTTACCTTATCTTTCTTTCTAACAAAAAATTTAGTACTTTTTCAACTTATTTGTGTATAGGGTTAGAATCTAATTATATAGTGTAAAATTGATGATATATATTGGGTTATAATCTAATTATATAATATAAAATTAAAAAGTTTTACATTTTTTATTATCACTGGATGGGAGGAAATAAAAGGCTAAGAAGAAATCAAATGATGAGATTAATAGTAAAAAATGAGAAGTGTTCACTAAAAAAAATAAGGAGTTAATATCAACCTTTGATTTCCTTTCATCCAACGATCCTAAAAGAGTGGAAAACTAAAAAATTTACACTATGTGCAAGTGGATCATAACCATATATTTATATTTATGGTTAGAATCTACTTGCACCTAGTGTAAAACTCTTAAGTTTTACATAGATTTAGGATTGTTTGATGAGTGAAAACCTCGAAATTTTTAGGTTAAAATTAATAATTTTAATTTTTCTTTCGAGGGGTTAAATTGTGAGAATTTGAGATCTACTTTGTAAGATTCCAATCAATGCAAGGACCTGGAGCAGAATTTAGTCGTTAATTTTTGCATTAAAAATGATAAAATGAGTTTGAAAAATAATTTGGGTAGTTCACAAGTTTTGAACATGAGCCTCTTGAAAGTTCACTAAACCCGTGCCCATTTATACTAGGTTACTATTCAAAATATTTCTAGTAAAATAATTCTTTAATAGTTTTGATCATATATATTTTAAACCACCAAATCATTTTCCCAAATTATCTCCATGTTTGAACCAAAATCCCCATTCCGCCACCGTTCGACCAGCGATGTCGTGCACCACCAGCACCATCGTGACTGGTGTCGTCCCCCAATCAAAACCCCTTTATTTATTTGTCGAAAACCACTGTTGGTCGATGTCGAAAACCCTGATAAGCTTCGTCAGAACCCCATTTTTGTCACCCTTCGATTTTGACCACCACGATTGTTTGTGGGTCGTACCATCGTCAACAAACGGAGCATCATCCTTCACCGAGCAAAACTATACCATCCTGGCTCTGTTTGACCCCATGTTCGCCGTGGAGATCACATTGAATATTAGTTGGAAAAACAAAGGTCCTCCCTCGGGTTTTGTCGATTCTGCGCCAATCCTGAGCTCCGTTCACCTCACTGCCACCGCCATCGGGTTCTCTGCCCTGTTCTGACAAAAACCCAATCGATTTTTTCCCCTCCTGCCGTCGCTTCTTTTGACCATCGTTGAGGTAAGTGTAGGTTGCTTTATATTTAATTTTCCTCGACTTTTGGTTGTTTTGATGTTGTTGTAGATTGATTTTGGGTGTTTGGCTATCTTCTGAGCGTTCGACCGTCGTCCTTGTCCTCGTCGCCCGTTGCACGTGCTTCTACCCGTCTTCGTCGTGTGTGGCGTTTGTCCTTGCAGTGTTTTCTAGAAAACTGATTCAACTCAGAATGAGTTGATCGAGCCAATTGAGTCAACTTGTGAGTCAATCCGTCGAGTCAAGCCATTGACCGTTAACTATTGACCTGGATCGTTGACTAGACTGTTGATTTTGACCTTAATCGTTGACCCGTTGACTTTGACAAAAAAATCAAAATTTTAAAAAAAATCTTATTTTATGTTTTTTAACACCTTAAGTATGAATCAGAAGTTCGTTTTGCCAAATTCAAACCCGATAAGCTATTCTTTGATGTTTTATCTCCCAATTTGATACGAAGTTTCATGTTTAAGTTTTGTTTCTGACGTAAATTCTTTTGTTATGTATCCGACTTTATGGGATGTGGACTTAAAGTTCGAGGGTAATCGAATGGAGTTTAAATGGTTGATCGATGTGGCTAGTAAATCAAGGTAATACATTACTGCTATTTGCATGCTTTACAGAACATGTTGATATTGGTTATTACATGAATGAATTTTATTGGACAATTTTTTATAGTTAATTATTGCTGGACTCGAACTAAATTCAATAAAAATTTAGTAAATTGTATAACACTCGACTCGCATAAGAAATTAGAAGACCATTAAAACGGTAAATTTCAAGTTCATTGATTAATCAATAAATCAATTGACCTCAAGATCCGTAATAACTAAAATAACCCCTGATAATCAAGTTTTACTTCCGAAGTGGAAAAGCATACTTAGAGTTATGTTCCTAAGAAAACCCTTGAAGACTAAACTAACCAAGGTATCAGTCACGTCTGAATGATTTGAAATGGTTGAATTATATGATAAGACTGAATCAAAAGAGAATTACTATACTAACCCTGAGTATTGAAATGACCCAAATACCCTATTGATATAGTTTAAGGAAATGTGTGTAGACAAGTTTTGAAAGTACTAATGAATCATTAAATATTTTAATGACCCCTAAAGGTTTTGGAGACACCCAATTATGTCGATCATCTTGAAGATTGTATTAATACATAAATAAAACAAATACCACCAGAATACATACAGTTTCTCAAGATCCGTTCAACGATGGTTCTGAAGATGATCAGTTCGACTAGTGTTGTCAGTATTAAAGTGTGAATATTCTTGAAGTGTATCGATTCAAGTGGTTGACATGTATCACAATATTGGGATTTATTCAGCTTGAGTTGACCCGATATCCTGATAAATTGACATGAATCTTGAAAACTATAAATCATCGTTTCACTCTTATTAGATTAAGTTGCTAAGCATCCACTAAAAATCAAAGTGTCTGAAATACTCCTTATGGCCTAAATAATGGAATCGCACTGGTTATATCTGAAATCTTAATTTATTCTTATGTAAAGGTTTCTAAATACCTTTCTGATACACCTGAAATCCTAAATGGTCCTGAAGTATCAATCTTTGAATGTTTGTTTAGATCTGTTAGCAATTAAACCTTTTTAATAGGGACCTTGATCTTGAAATCTGATCAATTTTGCGTAAGTTCATACTTTCTATTCCTGATAATTTTTAAGTGCATTCAAAAAATATCTAAATCCTCTAGTATGTTCCCTATTGACAAGAATGTTTTCTCTGATTTATATAAAGTACGATTTTTGATATCTGGTTTTTGATTTCTGACACAAGGTACAATTAGCTCCTGATTTCTGATATTATTGTTTGTTATCTTATCTGTTTTATTGGGCTACTTTCTAGGTAGGTGTTTAGAGACTTTGAGGTTCAACTAGCTGGTAAATTCTTTTCGTTCTGATCATTCATATTGGACTAATAGATCCTAGGGGTCTAAGGTAAGTCCTTATGGGTGCATGTTATGGAGTACTGCATTTGGTGTACGGTTGGAGAGAAAATCTGTATTTTAAATAAAAACCCAACTTCTGTTTTCTGTTTTATGATATTACTGGTTCTATCTGAAACTGTTTTATTGGGGTTTTGATTGGGTAGGATTATGGAGTCTATGAGGTTCAACTAGTTGGTAAATCTTTTATGTTATGATCATTCATATTGGACTTCTAGATTCTAGAGGTTTATGGTAAGTCCTTATGGATGAAGTCCTGGGGAATTTCACATGGAGTATTTGGATGGAGAGTACTACCGTGATTTTAAAAACTTGTTTTACTGAAATAACTACTACTGTTTTTAAACTATGATTACATTTTATTATGGTTTTGAAGGAACACACTAGACGTCTGTTTCAATCTCTGAACCTGGTCTTCTAAATGTTTCCTCTGAGCTATAAGCTACTTTTCTGTTACCCGAAGAATTATCTGTGAAACTTTAGCTCATCACGAAAACATGTAGATGCTTGAATCAATGAGAAAATTTTTATGCTTGTCATTTATTTGTATGTCCTTCAGCATAACATGATAGTTTTTTATTACTAAGCTCCCCAAAGCTTACTATTTTACTCACCATTTCATGTTAAAAAAATAGATTCAGTGCAGCTATCGACTTCATTAATGGGAGTTCATTCAGCTTGGCATACAGAGTACTGTACAAGCATAATTAGGGCATGTAGGTCATATTGGATTTTTATACTGAGTCTAAAACTTGTATGATCTTAATTTTGTTTGTAATATATGAATGTTTTTCTGAATTTTTATTTTAATTATAAATTGTTTTATGATTTTACAGTTTTAACAAAAAAAATATTTTTTCTTGGTTTTTTCTGTGGTCGCTCTGATGGCCCTAATGTGACACCTCGGATCGGATCGGGTCACCCGTATCAGTCTGAGGGTGTTACAAATATATTCTCATTTCTTACTATTAATCTCAGTCATCTATTTTCATTCATCTAATAGTCCTAAATTTGTGTAAAACTAAGAGAGATCTATATTGTGCAATAGTATCGTATCTTATATATATACAACACCTTAACGAAGTTATCGCACACATAAACCACCTTAAGGAATTATCACTGAATTTGTTTTGCCAAAAAAAATGCACCAATAAACAAACAACAGTTGAATTGTTGAATCTATACAACTAGGAAACCCAAATAACAACGGTGAAACTATTGTAAGGAAAACCGCATAAAAATTATAATATGCGGAAAAATTAACACGAAGATTAACGCATATAGGTTTATCAAAAATGTTCAATACCAAATGACTTAAAAAACTGTCGGTATATCTTTTCCAATACAAACAAAAATCATTGAATTGTTATTATGTATAATTCGCACCCATTTTTTATATATTTATTATGTTAGCGAGATTTATTGTACATTCAAGGGATCAAAGTTTGCATTACACACCAATGTTCTCAATTACCGCAAGTGGAGGTTTCATTGTGTGCTTAATGTAAGCATACATCAAGCATAAATGCAACAAAAAGAATCATTTATAAATACCTCCAATCATTAATTAAATTGTCGAAATCTGACATGTGATTACACTATCGTCTAAAATGTCGAATCATCATAAATTACCGTCGAACACTTCGAAATTAACTCTACAAAACTCGAACTGCCAAAGGTCTTCTATGCATTCAATACCTCACTTAGATGTACTAGATTTCCAAATGTTTTGGAATGAAATACTTCGGAATGTGTTGTATTTGATGCTTAGGGACATCAACTTAAGATAGATAGATATTTATACGGGTGGTTTGGCCATTAAAACCCACCCATTATATTTCATCATTTATCCACGTTCACGAATAACTCCAAATGGAGTGGGGACGTGAATAGGCATTAACCAACCTTAAGAGTTGAGGCAATTAACTGCTGTAAAGTAGTTTCAATTGAATATTTAATTAAAATTAAATACTTACGAACTATAGATATCATATGTGGAAGTGGAACTTGAGTTGAAGTAGCCATATCTTCTCTAAGAAATTTGGATTGACGTGCTTAAACTCTGCAGATTGCACAATCAAAACAACAAACACATTTGTTAAAATGCAGCAGTTCTTTCCCAGAGTATAGCTACCATTTATGGAGGATAAGAGTATGAGAATCCCCATCTAATCTCAAACATAAATGCATATTTTTCATACCAGTCGAGTTGCTAAATGATTCCAAGTTACTACAAAAAACAAGGACCAAAAGAGCATATATTCTGGACAAGGTGTTTCATTTCCATTGAAGTAGCATACAAATGATGCTAGGATTCTTTGCAAATCTTCGAATTTGCTTTTAAATATTCCTCCCCTACGAAACAAAAGCACAAAGAAAATTCTTCCAAATAACATATAACTGGAAATCTAAAGCCACTAAAAAAATCCAGGTTTCTTAATTCAAACTAAGCTTTCCTAGGAGACTTGGTAGCCTTTGATGGCGATTTGGGTTCTTTAGCTGCCTTTTCAGTCTTTTTTGGCAACAAAACTGGGTTGATGTTTGGTAATACTCCACCGTGAGCGATGGTGACGCCGGCGAGAAGCTTCCCCAATTCTTCATCGTTCCTCACAGCCAGCAGCAAGTGCCTCGGGATGATCCTGTTCTTCTTGTTATCACGTGCAGCGTTTCCGGCCAATTCCAAAACCTGAATTGAAATCCCAAAGTCACCAAATTAAGAATCATAAAAGTAAAAGAAGAAGAAAAAAAACTAAATCAACGATTTCATTGAACTCTCAGCTACCTCAGCGGCTAAGTACTCGAGAACAGAAGCCAAGTAAACTGGGGCTCCAGTTCCAACCCGCTGCGAGTACCTTCCTTTCTTCAAATAACGGCCGATCCTTCCGACGGGGAATTGGAGTCCAGCTTTAACGGACCTTGAGGTAGGCTTCTTCTTGGGGCCACCGCCTTTCCTTCCTCCAGCTCCCTTCTTTACTTTTGCTGAAGAATCCATCGCTCAAACGATTCAACACTTTAAACTCTTAACTTTGCAATGAGAAGATTCAGATTAGTACAGGAGATGTATTCAATTGAGCTGAGGTTTGAGCATTTTATACCGGTGAATTTGTAAATGGTGGCTTGGGGGCAAGGGATGAATAAGTGCCGTTAGATGGTAACATATCGACGGTTCAAAATTTATTCTTTGCGATCCGTGTGAGTTTTGAGCGAACCAAAGAGAAACAAGGTTTATTTTTTATGGGTAAACTACAGAAATGGTCAAATGTTTGAATATATTTTTGGTTTCCCCACTGAAGTTTTAAAACTAACAAATTTGTCGCTAACATTATTGATTTATAATAAATCAGTCACTCACAGTTAACAGCCGTTAACATAAGTAACGAAATGCTGATGTGGCATGTTATAACTATGTTGACCATTCTTTGACTTCCAAAAATTATTTTTTGAATAAACCTCTTTTCTCCTTTCCACCTTTTTTTTCTCTTCTCACTTTTATCATCTTCCTTAATAGTGGAAGACCCTACATGACTAAGGGATCCATCTCTTTGTTAACTTATAATCGTTTCATATTTGGTTTGTTTTTAAGATTGTTACATGTTTGATTCAGGCATTTATTTATCTATGTTTTGAAATTTAGATTATTGGGTATAACTTAGATTTTGTCTATTAAAAGTAGGTTGAAACATTAATCATGTCTAGATCTTGTTTTATGTTTTTAGTTAATAACATCTGTTGTCTAAAACCACAACAATAAGAACGAAGATTTTAAGAAAAGTTTGAATGCATTTCTACTGATACTGAAAAAATAAATAAACAACATAATTTTGATTTTGTAAGAATCGGAAATTGTACTGATGAGAGTGAGACTGATAGATGTAAGTCGTTTATATGTTACTTTCAATCGAGTTCGTGATGGGTGCATCCCTCCTTAATTGGTCTTAGGGTCATGTATCACATGACTTGGGGAAATGTATCATCCACATTCATGTAAGTTAGCATTTCAATGGTTCATCCGTTGCTTACCCCATTGCTCTACTATAAATATGAGGTCTTGGGAATGCTAGCATATAGCAAGCAAACAAGTAAAAACATTCACAAAAGAGTCCATTCAAGAAAAAGAGAAATATAGAGTAGGTCAACTTTAAGTGAGTATTTTTGTAACTCATCCTAATTTGGTGAGACATTTTATATCTCTACTCATATAATAGTGGAAGGCAAGTTTACATTGGACTAGCGTCTCACGATTTTACCTACGTATTGTGTGTTTTTGCTGTCTTTTATATATGTGCCCATTTTAACCACACAAAGACGAAAAGATGTATTCTCATATATACCCATTTTTCCCAACATTCGTATGTTCTAGTTTGTTCGGAATTCAAAGTTGGTTTTATTCTTTTGTTATAAATCAGGTAGTCAAATCTCAGGCTACAATTTTGAGTATATCGAAAATGTAGTCGATTCTCCTAAGTGGATAAATTTGTTTGTGCAAGAGATGTCGATGGCAACGAATATAGACGATGCTAAGGCCTGTGCTGCTAGGATTTTGGAAGCGTGTTGTTGCGAATAAAAGGGCTACTGAAGATGTAGTAAAAAAATCTTTTAATTTCTTAGTAAGCTTCGTTCTCATCCTCTATATAGCTAATCGTTTTTCTGTGATACATGATCATGAATCAGATCGAGCATGTTTCTTCGAAGGAACATTTGCAGAGCTTGTTAGATAACAATCAAATTCTAAGGAGAGCTGTTGCCATTTAGCATGAGCACAACGTCGAGCAAGAAGGAAAGGAAACAAAAGTACAACACTTGAAGCTCACGTTCAATTAGTGCATCGAACAAGCTCGAACGTTAAAGGTATTCAACTTTTCAACCTTTGCGTCTGTTAACTGACTCTACCTGTGCATCAGGGGTAAGATTACCAGAGTAACAATGTGGAATTCGTTCTGACATTCGATTCATACCTCCTCTTATAGGGTCATGTAGGGGAGGATGATGAAAGACAAAGAAGAGAAAGAACGGTGGAAAGGAGAGGTAGGGTATATTAAAAAAAATATTTATTTGAAGTCACCTAGTGATTATTGTGGTTATCACATGTCACATTATTATTTTATTATTAATTTAATGATTATTAATAATGAATAATTAATTTATTAACATTAATTTATTATAAATTAATAATATTAATAATTAATTTGTTCTAAATTAATAACGTTAATGATTAATTTTATTAATTTTAAAATTTTAGTGGAAAAAGTAAAAAATTACTTAAACATTAATAATTATATATGTAATTTATTTTTTTATTTCCTTCAATCCGATATAAATATATTTTTAGTAAGTAATTTTTTTTTATTTTCTTCAATCAGATATAAATATTTTTTTAGTAAATTATATTTGTGACCATTTAATTATTATTATTTTTTATCACCAATCTTTAAATTTATCAATCAAATTATTTAACTATTTATATATTGATAATCACTGTCATTGACAATGTTAATTTTCTAGCAATCAAATCGATATAACTTATAAACTGATAATATAATTAAAAAGTGATCAAAACATTAAATTAACAAAATGTTACACTTTTTAATTTAGATGATCAAAATGTTACTTTGTCAACATTTTTCGAAAACGTTTCATAAACTGAAAACCCAAAATAAACTCAGGTTCTTCTATGGATATCAACTAATTCGAAGAATATTGCACCCAAATTCTTTCATTACCCATACATCAACATCAACTTCCCAACGGTTTGCAATCTAAAAAATTCCAAATTGAATCCATAATTCACAAAACAAATGTCAAATTGTAGTGATTGATCTCATTCAAGTCTACCAACAGGATCGAGCTGATCCATACTGAAAACACATACGCAATCTGAAAAAAATAACAGCACGACAATGGACAAAGGGAAGTTAAAACTAAGCGATTTAATCTTTTTTTAGAAAATGAAAAAAAAAATTAACCCTAACTGCATGTCCCCAAATTACAATTTTCAAGATGTAAACTTAGTTACGGCCTTAGTCCCTTCAGAAACGGCGTGCTTTGCAAGCTCACCAGGAAGTACAAGTCTAACAGCGGTCTGGATTTCCCTGGAAGTGATGGTCGGTTTCTTGTTGTACCTCGCGAGTCTGGAGGCTTCTTGAGCAAGCTTTTCAAAGATATCATTGATAAAACTGTTCATGATACCCATAGCCTTGCTTGAGATCCCGACATCTGGGTGAACCTGCTTCAAGACCTTAAAGATATAGATCTTGTAAGTCTCGGTGCTCTTCTTAACCCTCTTCTTCTTCTTGTCTCCGGCCGCTGCTCCGCTTTCCTTGGGAAGCTTTTTGCCAGCCTTTGGCTTCTTCTCCGCCGGGGCCTTCTCGGCTACTGTCTTCTTCTCCTCAGCGGGCTTCTTCTCCGCTGGCTTCTTCTCAGCTTTTGGTGCCATTGTTCTTCGGTAGTTGGGAATTGTTTGACCTCTAGGAAAGAAAAAGAGTTTTTAATTCGCAAAAATAAAGAATGGGATGTTTGTAATTGAAGTTAGGCGGTCATTATATAAACAAGAGTTGAAGCGGGTATTGGACTTTTAAGATTGACAAGGATCGATGACGTGATAGATTTGAACCGTTGGATGGATTTGAGCTATGGCAGTGAGTTTACGGTAGAGATGGTTTAGAATTTTTGGGATCCATTTTCGGCCGCTTATTGTGAGTAGGCGTTGTCTTCGCGCCTTCGATTATGGTTGACGTGGCAGGATAGTGAAAGTTTATGACATTCAATTTATATATTTACAATTATATTTATAATTGAAGGCCTAATTTCTATATTTATAAATGAGTCCCTTGATTTTTATATTTATAATTGAAATCTTAATTTTTTTATTTTATAATTTTTTTAATTTTTGACCTTTTTTCATTTATCGTATTAATTTATTCTATTTTAAATTAAATTTAATCAAATTTTTTCTTTTTTTTTTAAATATCATCTTTCAATTTATCAAATATTATTTAACTTCTATTCTTTTTTAATCTCAGTCTAATAATAAAATAATTCACTATTTTTCATTTATTGTTCAAAATCAAGCTAAGTATTATATCCAAATTCAAATTTTTCTTACTTATTTTCTCTTAGTTGTATTTACGGTGTTTTCTTAATAAAGTAATACAAATTATATGATTGATAAAATTTAATCATTTTTCTATGATATATTAATATAACATTAAATTAATTATTCAAAGTAATAAGATATATTTTCATTTTATAGAGTATATTTTTGAATTTTTGCTCAAGACCTCGAAAATATTCAAGGCGACTTTGTTAAATTGTAACATCGACACTTAATGCAATTAAAAATCAGTATGTTATTTCGATACTTATACTCACTTTTGGTATGACACTTAAAATTAAATATCGATATCCCATAAGGAGTATTGATTCTATATGTTGCTGAAATATTAAATAAGCCTAAAAATCACTTCTTTTTATGATGATTCCATGAGCTTAATATAAAATCGTAAAGTTGATAAATGTGAACACAAAAACATTACTCTCCCCCACCCAAAAAAATCGTAAAATTATATTTTTTTGGATCGGGTCGGATTAGATATATTTCATCATAAATCCGAACCTGAACCGAACATAACCTCTAAAAATCCTGATATGACCCAACCTAAACCTGATTTAAAAAAAATCCAATCCGATCGGGTTAAAACCTATCGATTTTAAGTCCTGTGTCCATCCTACTACTCGAAATACGAGTACCTTTGATATATGTAATTTAGTATCGATAAGTGTGATATAATTTTAAGATGCGTATAAATACGTAAATTGACAAATGTATGCTTTAATCATTATATATAATAAGTATCATTATGTTTAAGTTTATGATGTTCATAAATTATAGTATAGTAAACGTGTATTTTTTAATTCCAAAAATTTAATATTTGAAATTATTTGTGTGTATATAAGTATATTGTTGGATATTGAGTTTGGATCAGGTCAACACCATCTTTGGGGGTTCCAATAGTGATCTATTTTATAATAAAACACGTTTTCACTTCTACTGGGTATTTATATTCGTAAGGCTCTTACTAAATGATTTTAATCTATAAACTTGCTATACGTATTTTGTTATTTATTTAATTATTTAACTTTGGAGCTCTACATTTTATGATAATTGTTTTATTATTTAATTTTAATCAATTTTAAAATTTATTTTAATTAAATAATAATACACAAGTTTTTAACTGTGAGCTACTATGGTGATTACCGATTATAATGTGAGATTTATGGGTTTGTTAAATGATTTGATTCAAATTTGGGGCATTATATTTTTTATTATTTTGTAACATAATTTTCTATTATTATGATACATTTTTTCTAGAGTTGAATTTAACGTCTTATTTATATATAATAAAAATTAAAACTATAATTATAGTTTTAAAATATTATTTATGAGTACAAAAATTATTTTAACCCAAAATCAAAATTTGAAATCAATGCTAACCGATCCTGAAAATGGTATATCATAACACGCGCCCACTCGCCTTTCCATTAAATCCCATTTCCGGCGGCTAAGGAGGCAAACCCTTTAAACCTCGCCACAGGATCCATCCATAGCTTTAAACGCCACTAACTCCGATCTATCCATAGCTTAAAACGACAGCTCTTTTGTTTTCTCCGTCCCAAGCTTCCGATTCTCGTTCTTCCTCCACGTGTCCCCGCCACAAAACGGGAGTTTTCGGTTTGATCCACTCCGAACAGTATCCGGCAATATTCTAATGCCTTCGCTCTATCTATTGTAAAAAAAGTTTTCATTCCTTATAAAAAAGAAGTTTCTATTGAATTTAATATTTTCGGGTTTAGTGCTGAATGGGCCATGGCCGAACCATCACCAGCGACGAACGGAGTGAAGGAGAACAAATTATGGAAAGGAGTTTTTGCTGTCAGTGGAATCATGGTTACTCTTGTTATCTATGGAATATTACAGGTACTTTTTTTTGCTTTCCGGATGGAGAACTTTAAGATTTCCTGTATATTTTTAGTTTTTTTTTTGTGTGATCATATTAATAGGATTTCTGTTGCTATTTTTAATTGCATCTTTGTACCTAAAGAGAATCTCAAAAAGATTGAAATGTTGGTTTTTCTTTTTTGTAATTTAATAGGTTTACTAAAGTTTCTAGAACGATTGATATGGAAAATATACAAGTTCTGGAATCTGTTGGAAGATCTTGATACCCTTTCGCTCGGGAACTTGGAAAATGCAAAGAAAAACTAGATAAATAAAAGGGAATTTAATTGGCTATGGTGATGGATATATCACAACGATTCTCATACATTTCATCAAAAACTAGGAAATTTAAATCCAACTTGTTATTTTGATGAGTAGATATATGCTAGAATTAAAGTTGAGTATTAATTCCAGCTGCATGCAGGTTGATATTCCTCAGGACTAGCTAGTGGGGTGCCTAAAACAAATAGGAGTACTAAGAAATATAGACACTGTTAATGATGGTTTTGTTGAAGAATTTCCGTCCTAGTTTGATGGGTGAAGATTGTTATGCCTGGAAAGGGAGTGGGGATGGCGTGTTTTCGGTGCAGTCTTGCTCTAGTATTATTTCAAGGTTATCCGAGCCAGTTGGGTCTTGGGCGGAGATAGTGTGGAAGGGGTTAGTTCCACCTAAAGTGGAGGTTTTCCTTTGGCAAATTGTTCACCAGAAGTTGGCTGTCAAAGCAGTTTTATTGAGTAGAGGTGTCGTAGGTATTGAAAATCCTAATTGTGTATTCTGTGGAGGGGAACCTGAATCGGTGTGTCATTTATTCTTTTCTTGTGTTCAGGTTTGGGAGATTTGGGTTAAAGTACTCCGGTTGTGGAATGTTAGTTCAGTGCTACCCAATAACCCTGAAGGTTTCTTGCTTTCATGGGCGGAATTAAGGCCTAACTCGGTTATATGGCAATTTATTCCGGGAGCAGTTCTGTGGACTGTTTGGATTTGTAGAAATCAAATTGTGTTTCAGAATGGTAAGATGGATAATGCCAATTTGTTTTTCTTGGTGAGGTATAGGGTGGCTTCGTGGTTCCTGGCTAAATATAAGAGTGTTTCTATTAATATTGATAGCCTTGTGGGTGATTTAACTTTAGCGGATGTGCATCGTTCACCTTTCAAGGTGCGGCTGCAAAATTTGAAGTGGAGTCCTCCCCCTACGGGTTACTTTAAGGTGAATGTTGATGGGGCAGTTACTTTTGATTGGAGAAGAAGTGGTATAGGAGGAATCTTAAAGGATGTTGATAATATGAAGCTGGCTTCCTTTTCGAGAGCAACAGGCCCGTGCCCTCCGATTCAGGCAGAGATTTTTGCGATCAAAGCAGGGTTAGAGTTATTTTTTGATTCAGTTTGGAGGGATAAAGGTTTTTTAATCTTGGAAAGTGATTCTTTTCTTGCTCTAAAATGGATCAACAGCCCGGAATTGTGCCCGGTTCTCTATGTTGACTTGATCAAAGAAATTCAGAAGACAGTGTTGCAGTTTAGTGTTTCTCTTAGGCATATTAGCAGATGTATTAATGGGGAAGCTGACTGTTTAGCTAAATATGGAATAGGTTAGTGAGTGCTGAGGTTGTGGCTTGGTGAGTTTGGGGTTTCAGGGTTGTTGTAAGTCGGTTTTGTTTGTGTGTGTCGGTCTGGTTGTATTTCCTATGTTTGGTAATAAACTATGGGCACCCTTTTCCCTTGCCTTTGGTTATTGTGCTTTTTCAACACAATAACTAAGAATGGGGTTTTTAACGGGGCCTATTTCCTATCAAAAAAAAGAAATATGATAAATTGTCATTAGCTGCATGATCATCCATCTTTTAAAGGAGACTTGTGTAAATTACCTGTTAACTTATGTTCTTTACTCATGTTTAGTGCATGTAGATATGTTCTTTTGTTGATGATGTTAATGGAGGTTTGCTTTCCTGCAGGAAAAGATCATTAGAGTCCCTTATGGGGTAAACAATGAATATTTTAAGTACTCATTATTTCTTGTTTTTTGCAACCGCATCACAACATCTGCTGTGTCTGCTGGTTCTCTACTGGTATGTAATTACCTTTTCGCAAGTTGCTACAACTACATATAATACTGTTTTGTGTGTGTGTATAATTTGCAATGTGCCTCAAAGGGGGCAGTTTGTAGGGGGAGGTGGGGGATCATCAGATGATTCTATGTGTTTCACTTTTTGGCTGAAATATTGCGAGTTGCATGCTTTGTCCTTACAAAATAACCAAGAGATGAACTATGTTGCATAATAGATGGCAAGATCGGCTAACATATTCTAATACTTTGATATTCTTTTTGGGTCCTAGGCAAGTAAGAAAGCCATGGATCCTGTTGCACCAGTCTATAAGTACTGCCTCATATCAGTATCAAACATCCTAACCACAACATGTCAGTATGAGGTAAACTATATACCAGTATCCTTATATCAGATTATAATACAATCGTGTTTCATTTACACAAATTTTATCACCACAATATTTGTATTTGAACATAAGTTTTCTGAAAAAGCACCTTTAGATGCTGTGCTTGAATGTTAATTTTAATGATAACATTACTGTGATGCAGGCCCTCAAATATGTCAGCTTTCCAGTTCAAACCCTTGCTAAGTGTGCAAAAATGATACCTGTAATGGTAAGTTAGTTTTGCATGAACTATGAGGGTTATGCATATGATATTCCTAAATGGCCAAATCGGGGTGCATGCAAGTTCTTGGACGCATATATTTCATTCAATGATGCTTAATGTTTTGTCTTTTTTTTTATTATTATTGTTACTGGTTTTAAGTGGCAATGTGCTCTAAAGACTCTCTCTCTCTCTTAGGTTTGGAGCACTATTATCATGCAGAAGAAATATAAGGGCTTTGACTATTTGGTGGCTTTTTTGGTGACCCTAGGTTGCTCAATATTTATATTATTTCCGGTAAAATTCTGGTCTTTGTCAACCGTACTAATTTCTTTCATTATTTCCATGTACATGATTTACTTGGGTATGCTTTCTATAAGAGCTTGAATGGTGGATAGAGGCGGGCTGCTTTTGGATATACATATTAAAATTGTGGCATTGAACCACAATACTTAATTTGCTCTATTTGGTGGTTGCTGTCATACATGATGCATTGTTGTAGAATAAAGGATTCTTCCTTTTTTTATTATTATTGGAGATTTGCCGTTTTAGATTGTTCTATAAATTTATATTTTGCAAACTAACTCTTCTTTCACCGTAGGCAGGAACTGACATTAGTCCTTACAACAAAGGAAGAGAAAATACTGTTTGGGGCGTTTCTCTGATGGTCGGTTATCTTGGGTATCAATCTGAAACTTGTTCCCCCGCTGTAAAAGATTTTATTCGATCCGTTCTGTAGTTTGGATCTTAAAAGTACAAAATGATATTGTACCATGTCAGATTTAAACTCTAAATTGCAGATTTATTACCAACATCTGTTACATTAATTGCACCAACTCCGGCATGCTTTGGTTCCTTTAGGCTGAAGTACTTCTTTAATCTCAATCCAAACAAAATAGCATGGCAAATTTGAATGCTTTTGAGAGAGAAGGCTTTCAATGCATTTAAATGCTCATTTGCCTTTTCACAGGTTTGATGGCTTTACAAGCACATTCCAAGATAAGTTATTTAAAGGCTACGATATGGAAATACATAATCAAATATTCTACACAACATTGTGTTCTTGTGTTCTCAGCTTGACGGGTAAAAACTCCTCCTTTATTTTAGGAATGATGATCTGTTTTGTAGTTTTATTTACCTTTAACTTTGATTTGTTTGCCTTGCATTTTTCTGATTGGTTACTGGTTGTGATTGACTTTTTTTCTGTTCTGGTTTAGGTCTTATATTACAGGGACAATTACTTCTAGCCGTAGATTTTGTTTATCGCCACAACGATTGTTTCCTTGATATTTTATTGCTTTCCACTGTAAGTGATCTTGCTTTCCTGTTATAATTTTAATAGGCTCAAACTGATGACAAGATCATCAGTTATGCCCTTCTTTTTCTTTCTTAAAATTTAGTTTTGAATTCAGATGCCAAGTATTATAGTCCCAGACTTAAAGATCACATAATTGGGTCTATAAATTTATACGGAATTATCTGTTATAGGTAGCAACGGCCAGTCAATTCTTTATTTCTTACACGATTCGTACATTTGGTGCTCTCACATTTGCTGCCATAATGACCACAAGACAGGTATCATCTAAATTTCAAACAAGAAAGTTCGTTCTTACGTTTCTCCCACCAATGCTATGTTTCTAATCGATGGTGATTCCTCCCCTCTATTGTTTAAGCTGGTGAGCATCATGCTGTCATGTGTGTGGTTTGGCCATCCCCTCAGTTGGGAACAATGGATTGGAGCAGTAAGTCTCAACTACATTTTGTTGTACATTATCGTTGATTTCCAAAGCGTGATGATATATCCAATGCCTTGATCAGGTCATCGTGTTTGGCTCCCTGTATGGGAAGAACTTGAAAAATACATTGCCGAAGCTTGCTCCTCCGCAAAAAATACAAAATGGAGCTTCTAGTCCTTTGAAAGAGATGGCTTGATATCTTCAGGTCTGAATTCGCACCAGTTGCTGCATCTAATTCTTCTTTGATTAGAATTTAGCGGGTGAAAATGATCTCATGAAATCCAACTGCAGCATCCAATATGATGGAATTGGAACTTTTGGGGGAAAAGAATTATGTTTTGAAGTTACATATACGAATTATGAACTGTGCACATCAATGCTACTTGTCCACCTTGAACCTCTTTCTTTTTGTGTGTGTTTTATTTAGAGAAGGGGTGGGAATGTGTACGTGTCGCATGTTATTACCATTGAGTAGTTCGATATTAGATTTACGAGTAAAGTATATTAGAGGTAGGTGAATTATATTCAAATGTTTCTTTTTTAATTTCTTTGGATCATTTGTTGCCATTAAAATATTTAAATTCTTCTTTTTGTTTTAATCATCTTGGGTGTGATTTCTTAAATCATTAGTAGTCTATGATCTTTTATATAGTGATTCAAGTACTTGAGTTGAGATCTGAAACCTTATTGGTTAACCTACAACTATGAGCTCCATAATAGATATTTGCTTTATAATTTTCTTATACAAATGGTATTCCAGTTGTCTCCTTAAAATAAAAATCCAGCAAGATTATAAAGGATAACACTGATGCACATCAGTGTTTTGGCAAACCGCCGTTGCTCTTTCCGGGTCTTCTTCACTGCATAGAGAAACGACATAGGCAGGCAGCCACGGGTAATACCACATCAATAATCAGAACCCCAGTTTCCCTAAAATTAATCATTTGCTAATATTGCTTGTATGATTGTGTAGCTGTAGCAAGGATCAAGGAAACAAGTCATAGACAGAGCCAGCTCAAGGATCAAGGGTTATCTGTACACTTGAAAGCTTGACCATGATCGGTTGGTTAGCTACATGCTATATTACTTACGACCTGAGTGTGAGTAATAAAGAGTTGTCAACATTTGTTTGTTTTTCCAATTATATCATTAACGTTGTCACGTCGCATAAAAAAAATATTAACCATTAATCTATTTATGTATGTTTATTCTTTTTACACAAAATTCATATAATTTTTTGGTCACATGAAGAAAAGGCATCGACTATTAAAAGAACGTCTTCTGAAAAAATGCGTTTGACGTGATGTTCCTTTACTAAAAGGCTATCATTTTAAGGAATTGTCTGAAGTAAATGATTCCCAAAATAATTTTGTAGGGATGATATTTTAAGAGTTAATTGCATCGTATGTCCCCATTCTATAACCCTCATTTTAAATTGGTTCCTCATCTTTTGAATATTCTAATTTTATCCCTAAACTATGACCCTCTTTCTAAATTGGTCCCAAAACTTTTGAATATTCCAATTTCATCCTCAAATTCATCTGAATATGTAATTGATTTCGACCATAATTTAATCTAAACATTGTTTTTTTAAACATATTATATATATAACTCGGTCTGATGATTTTATTAACAAGGGATGTGGTTAGTATATACGTATAGTTTGGGTTGAAATTGGAATGTTCAAAAAGTTTGGAGACCAATTTAGAATGAATATCATAGTTTGGGGATGAAATTGAAATATTCAAAAGTTTAAGGACTTATTTAGAATGATAGTCATAGTTTACGGATGTAGTTGAAACATATAAAAGTTTAGAAACTAATTTAAAATGAGGGTCATACTTTGAGGATGTGTGATGCAATTAACTCATATTTTAATAAAAACACTCATAATTTTTTTTTTAAAAAAAAGGAAATTTGAAAATTTAAAGTTTAAATTATAAAAGGAAAAAGTCTAAGGGTGCAATTGTAAGGAATGAAAAATGTTGAAGTTGTTTTTTATTTTTATTTTTTTACAGTTCTGGCTCTAGAAAAGCATCTTAAAATGGAATAGCTAATTCAAACGATTGGAGAGGCGCGTGGCTTCTGTTAATTCCGTTGGTTTCATAAGCCAACATCGCTCCATTTAGGCTAAAAGCTGTTTTTGTTTTCCAGAAGAAGAAGAAGGATCATTTGCCATATATTTATTTCGATCGTCACCGTTACATAAGTCTCCGTTTTATTGGAACAGTTTTGTGGGGTGGAGGAGTTGTAGATTCGCATACAGTCGAAAAGACATGTGCTTTTTATGTTTCTAGAGCCAAACCTTCAACCTTTTCTTGTTCTAGTTTCTTCCAACTTAAATGGGTGCTTTGGTTTTTGATGGACGGGGGAAAAGATAGCTCCTTCATTCAAACTCGGATAATTGTTATTTATCATGCTGCTTCTTTTTGCAAAATGGATGAAAAAGGCTTCATTTTCCTTTTCTTTTTGGTTTCTAAAGCTGTTTTCTTATCCCTTTCATTCAAAGAAAACCTCGTTTTGTGTTTTTGGAAAGCTCAAGTTGGGTGTTGTTCTTGTTGTAAACAGGCGTGTAATATTTTTGTATGCAAGAGACTCCATAGAACCAGACACCACAGGAAGGAATCAAGCTCCGTATATAGCATTCAAGACTTGTTTAGAATCTCATTTCGCTAGTTGGTTTTTTTTTATTCCAGATGAAAAACAACCCTTTCAATTCATAGTTAAAGATAATCTAAGAAGAAATCTTGATTTCGATTACAATGGAGGGACCTTCAAGCGAGCTGCCATCTGTTCCTGCTCGTAGGAAAAAGATGACCAAACAATTAACGGGAAAACGCGATGATACGTCCCTTCATGCTGCGGCAAGAGCTGGAAACCTTGCTGCAGTGTCGGAAATCTTAACGAATACCGAGGAGGATGAGCTGAAGAAACTGTTGCCTAAACAGAACTCATCGGGTGAAACCGCCCTCTATGTGGCAGCCGAATACGGTATGTCGAATTGGTTGAGGAGATGATCAAGTATTATGATCTTGCAGATGCTGGATGAAAGCTAGAAATGGCTTTGATGCATTCCACGTTGCTGCTAAACAAGGGGATTTAGGTATGTTTCCGATACATGACTTGTATGTTTTCCAATTAAAAGGAGGCTGAATATATATATATATATATATATATATATATATTATATTCTAATTTCATATATTTACTTAATTCAATTATCAATGTCCTATAACTTCTCACAGTTTTACATAATCACTTATTTCACATTAAATATATATATTCTAATTTCATATATTTACTTAATTCAATTTCACATATCTTATTACCTATATATATATATATTCTCATAACTTATCATCACATAATTTCCATAGCATTTTCCTATAGCTTCATAAGTCTTTACCATATGACTCATATATTATATGTTCATTTAATCTCATAACTTTTCCCCATATAACTTATCTTACATGTTCGTATAGTCACTTCTGTCAATGTCTCCTAGTTTATATACAATTCTCATATTGTACTATAGATCAATGTTATTTAACTTATCCCACTTGTCATCTAATCGCATAATTTGGTTATATCAATTCTGATATATATATATATATATATCTTACTCATGTAATTTATATCCTTTCTCTTGTTATCACATAAATCCTTGATATTTTATATAGTTCGTGATTCTATAGTCACTTATAATAGCATGTGTCTATCTTATCTCATATCATATAGTTCTTTAACTTATGTCTTATATCACATATTTATACTATACAACTTATATAATCACATCCACTACTTAAACCAGTTCACATAGCTCGTCACACTAATATGTGTTCACTCAATTCATGTAACATATGCAATAAGTATAACACACGTACCCATTTTCATGTACTCATACAAACATAAGAATCACAATTCAAATAACATTTTAGGAGTCACTTTTTACCATAGTAACTCCATTATTGGCTCATCGCAAGCCAATGTTCGTTCAATAATATAAGTACAATTAAAATTGCACTCACCTTAGCCTTACTTTGATTCAATCCTAGTCCTTTGATTATTCCGGAAACTTGTTTAGGCTCAATATCTACATAAATATAACATTTCAAAACAACCATCAGAAGCCTAAACCTTAAACTTGATATTAATAACTTAAGCTAGTTTTACGAACCATAATTTCATTTTCCATTTAGGGGGAATCGGTAACCCCTGAACATACTGGAATTTTTCGTTCAAGGGGGGAATCGATGCCCCTTCATAGGGTATCGGTTACCTCTGCCCAGAAATTGTATTTCAAGCCCGAAAATCATCAATTCTTCAATCAATTCTTCTATTTTAAATCCCTATCTTGCCATTACCATCACTTAAACCAACTTATATCCATAAAAACCATCTTTAATCTCAAAATCCTATCCCTCATATGAATTTCAATAATCATACCAAATTTTCATCATGTTCTAATTTCAATTCTATCACTTCATATTCTTTAATTAGCATGATGACAAGTCAAATTTAACTTCAAATTCAACTTATCAACTATTTTCCATGATTTCATATAAAAACTCATTTTCTTTAATCTCTTACAACTTCGTCATCATTTGATTATAAGACAACTTAAGCTTTCCTTAAGCATAGTTGTCATCTAATAATCAAAACTCAACCTTCAATTCAACAAATAATCAACAAAATAGAAAACCCTTACCTTTGCCTAGCTTCTACGGGGAGAAAGAAGATGAAGAAGGAAGAAGAGTTTGTAGATAACTCTTCCCCACCCCACAATAATCATTCATATAATTGGGGAAAAATATCTTTCATGCTAAATGACCATTTTGTCCTTTAATTCTTTGGATAATTACTATAAAATTTTAGGAAATATTTCCAATTAAATCATTAAACTATTCAACTTTTCCACTTTAATCAACAAATTCCAAATTTCTTATAATTTAGTCACTAACCCGTAGTTTGGGATGTTACAATATATGCACAGGGTGCCTAATGCCTATATACAAAAATCAAAAGAGTCAAGATTTTGTGTCAACTTTGCCAAAATTGCATTTGGAATGATGTACGTCGTCAAATCATCGAAAGTTAATGATAGGTGATCGTTTTATTATAGATCAATAATATTAGTGGTCATTAATATAATTTTTTAAAATTTTGATGGTGAAAAATAATTTTTTTGAACATTAATGAGTATTTATTTGGCTATCCAATAAAATGGGGGTAAACTACGCTTTCATCACTCCAATTTAACCTTACTTCAGTTTCGATCACTAACCCTATTTTTTATTTAGATCATTGAATTTTTAATTGTTTATTTTTGGACCTTTTGATTACTCAAATGCTAAATTGAATACACCAATTTGACGTGATATGTGTTTTTGCTGACCGGTCATCATGTGTATTTCACTTTTTCTGTCAACTATGCCATAATTGTATTTGTTGTGTAAACTTTTTTTATATTAGTTATGAATGAATATAAGATAATATTTGTTTAAAAATTCTTAATCATTTGATAATTAATATTCATATATCTTTATATATGCAGTGTTTGAATCTGGA
This sequence comes from Hibiscus syriacus, assembly GCF_006381635.1. Lineage (NCBI taxonomy): Eukaryota > Viridiplantae > Streptophyta > Magnoliopsida > Malvales > Malvaceae > Hibiscus > Hibiscus syriacus. The sequence continues at coordinate 2,433,419 of NW_024063176.1, forward strand.
ACCTCAAGAAATATCAACTTTTTAATCACTGAGATCACATAGTTCGTACACGATTTGTGTAAACTTAGACTATCTTCCTTGGGCACGTTCTTGTACCTTGAGGTTTCGTTAACCAAAGATGCACTTTTCTAAGATGGACCGAAGACCCTACCATTCAAGAGAGCCATTTTACTTTCCGGTTGATGAAAGCATACGTGGAACGATGATCAAATTCCGGTATGTTAGGTGCTGCCGGGGAAATATTGTTTTTGTTGCAAAATTTATGATGTAAAATACTCCAATTTTTCGTAAAAATTCACAGCATTAATGAAATATTGGGTTTTCGCGAGTACCATTTGGACATGTACTTCACCGAGCCATTCCTGAAAACATGTGAGACTAGATCCTTCAATGGAATTGTCAACGACAGTTAAACATTAGCAGCCCTGAATACCAGAACAGTGTCAGTGTCTGGACAAACTCACTGCGTGTCGGCACTTTTGAGTGTTAAGCTAGTACCAACCGACGATTCCACACTGCCACCCGTAATAAGTGCCATAGAATTTTACGCATAGCGAACCTCTTGCCACCGCAACTATAAGACTCGTTTCACCCTAAATTTTTTATTTCATGTAATATTTTGGGTTTAACTTGAAGACTGCTTTTTAAGAAGTGGAGGTACTAGGAGAGCTTTTCGACACCTTCGTGTTTACCCAGTGACACTGTCGTTTTGCTCTTTCAAACATTTCTTGCATAGCAAGGAAGTTCTTCGGGTGAAAACCCAAAATTCCACAACAAACTTCTCTTACACTATCGACATCCATAGATACGAGTTATTTAACTATTCACCACAACACCATTGAATTAAAAAATTGCCATCCAATGCTTGTTTATAATACTAGTTTTTCTTGAATCAGAGATCAGCATGACAGACATTCCAGATTCTCTTGAAAAGCTGCGTAACCAACTTATACTGTCAGTAACGTTTTCAAACCCGACGTGTAAAGTAATCATATTTAAAATTTTCAAACTAAATATTTTTATGTGAAAAGTTATCTTCTAGTCATCTCACGTCAATCATTTTTCTCCTATCAACTAGGAAGCAGATTAAGAACATAACTATATTCCAGGCATGAATGAAAAAGCCTTAGAATAGATGGGGAAAAGGCCATAAATATTTCCTACTCATTGCAATCTGATGTTTCTAATGAAGGACTTAAATTACTTTTAAGCTTTACAATCTACACCAGAAAAATAAATAAATAAACATGTTTAATGTTGAGGTAAAGCTGGTCTCTTTTCCAACATCTCGTAATGAACAACAAAATTGTCCTGCAGTAAAAGTACAGAGACAGCATTCAGCAACTACAACTAGAGTCACGGACGGCATAAAAGAAAGGATGCATAGATAAACACAGTAGGGAATACAATAGTTCTAACCTTGCGGATTGTTTCGAATGACTTTGGGTCAAAACAGTGATAAGAACCTCTCTCGTATGTGTTTGTCTTAACCAGTGGCTCAACATTGGGGACTCTTATGAACCATGCTCGGTGCTCTTTGTGGTAAAACCAGCCTCTATTATAACTGCCAATAAGAGATGAAAAATCAAGGTTGGAAAAAAGGGTATAAAGGTTTCAACAGAATTCATTTAGTAGAGACTAGAGACCATACAGTTCATTTGCAGAATATAGTTGAGCTTCATCTTTAGGCATGCTGCGTGACAAACAGAGAAATACAGATGGCTAAGAATAGGATCCTTAAATATACAGAAAGGTCATTAAAGAAAAACACACCTGTAAAATATATAGAACAATGTGTCCACAGTGAATTTTGAAAAATAGCCTTGCTGTATTAACCAAAAATAAATCAGAACTATGACAGAAAATTCCACATATTCAGGCAGTAACAAAAGCAGAAACAGCTTACATGTAATGGGGGTGGTTGCTTGGCGTAATAACATTGTGGCACAGTGAACTCTGGGTCACCCTTAGCTGGTTCATCAGACCACGGAGAACGAAAAGTCTTGTGAAGATTTTCAGATGAATTTAAGTTTAAGCCAAGTGTAGTCAGATCAATTCCGAGAGCAAGGGAAGTTAAATCAGGATCAGTCATCTTTATTACACTTAGCAAACCGAGTAAACCAAATGGATCTGGATTAGACTGTGCAGCCTGCATTGACTTCATGCCTGGTTCCCTAAATGATTGATTGACAGTTGATATCTGTTGAAGACGGAACTGGGAAGGGTTCTGATGTTGCTGATATTGCTGGATGAGCTGATCATAACCCATTCCAGAAACAGTAGTTGTGGAATTTAAAGGTCTTAATCCAACTCCAGGTGGTCCATTAGCCTAAACCAAAGATGAAAGAGGATGTTAGGAGTAGTTCCAATTAAAACCTACCAAATAAGGAAAAGATAATAATAGTAATGCACAAATTAAACGGACACAAGCATAACATCCAACAAAAGGAAGTCAAACTAAATTCTTAAGCTCTCAATGGATCTTTTTCGCAGGATGTTAAAAGAGAAAAAGGGGTCAATTTCACGTTCTCTCAGTTTGACCAACAATGAATCTCAATTCAACCCAGCTACTGAAACACTCTTCAATATGATGTTTCAAATAATTTATGGATCTGGGATCCCATGTACCATAAGAGAAATATGCCGAAAGAATCTATTTCCTCCTACCAACAAATAACTACCTAATTACATTGCAAGAAACCATCAACAGCCCAGACTATCACACCTGTGAGTGGTAGCTCGAGTGTGATGAAGGGAAAATATCTGAGCCATGTAAATGGAGAAGATCTTGGTTGTTTATAGGTGGAAAGGATACCCCGCTACCACTGGCTGATGGAGCATGTTGCTGCTGTGGCCGATGAGATGAATATGATCCACCCAAGTTAAATCCTGCCGATCTCCCAATCTGTGCAAATTGCATGCAAACATTAGAGAAAATCTCTCACAATATGCTTATTTCTTAGAAAATGAAGAAAAAAGAAATATATGAATCATAATATGCACAGCAGGCAAATGTTAAAAAACATATATGATAAATCAAATCAAGAATAATTTTTCATTTTTCTAAATAGACTCACAGAGAAGTGCTGAGATTGCATCATAGACATGGTATTGTCATGAAGTTGTTCTTTCTGGTGCAAATCTATTGCATAATCAGCATTACCACCTGTAAAAATATACATATTATATAATAATGATCAAGAATATAATGATTTAAGAAAAAACATAATAGAATCATATAAATGGAAAACAAGTTATTAAATCCAATAATAAGACTGCCATAAAGTTTCGGTAAACAGCTAATGAACTAGAATGACCACAAAATTAAGATATAACTCCAAACTGGATTCCAGCGCACGCAAAAAGCAAGACAGATTTCTGTCCACCAGAAAATAAAAAAACAAGGTGAAAGAATATCTGTGCACCTTTAAATCCTGGTAAAGCAGGGAAATCTTCATTTTGAATGCTGAACTCTTGGTTTTGTTGAACAATGGGACTAAGACCTTGTTTCCGTAATGAACCTGAAATAATTTAATTTAAAATGTTAGGACTCCAGGAAAAAAAGTGGGGGGAGGACAAATAAAAGTATCAGAAAGCTTCTTCTTTAATTACCCAATTGTCCTTGAGGCCCTCCAGCAGAATTAGGACGACTTGTCAACTGAGGGAAATCATTATTTATGTCAAAAGGGGAATTGTCATTTGAGTTCACATCATTCAACATTCCCATAGAGCTAAGATTGTTCACAGCTTGAACATGGCTCTGGGAAAGTGGACCCCCAACAGTCGGATAAGAATTACCTAACATTGAAATTACCTGAGGAGATCCTGAATGCAAAAAGTATCATTCAAATGAAGATCTACTGGTAAACTAGTAAATCCACAAGGCACAAATTCCATTAAATGAAAGTTAATGACCAAGTTATATAAAACTGAGACATATATTCAGAGCATTCATTAAGAATAAGAATCAGATTACTAGTGAGCATTGTGCAGTTATGAAGAGCAATGCAAGACAACAAGCCAAGTCAGGCATTCATAGAAAGAAAATGAATAAGGGATGGTAAATTAACCAGAATTTTGGACCATTGTAATGATTTGTGTGCAGTGGAAAATATAGCCAGCAACACAAGTAAACAGCATTAAGCCAATAGCAAAACAGGGGTAATTGTTCATGGTAACATACCCTGAGGAAGCACACCACTCATCAACCGATTCTGTCCCTGCATTGTTAAACTTCCAGATCCGCTATTGGTACTTAAATTCAGACGAGATGCAAGACCAGGTACAGATAATCCTCCCCCAGAACTAATGTTCCTCCCAATGTTTCCCCCACCAACCATGTTTCCCATAGTACTCGTTATCCTAGGACCTGCATTTCCCAAAATTTGGGATACTCCCAATCCCGGAACAGAATTGCGGTTACCAATTGATGCAGAGGTGGGGTGAATGCCAGGAATTGAACCACCAACTCCATTTGTGTTACTACTGAATCCAGGGTTTCCGACAACACTAATACCTCCTCTATTGGTTACTCCTGAATGACCATGGGAGTTGCCATGAGATAACTGCAAAATGGTATTCATAAGAAAACAAAGTACATATTACAAGAATGTAAGAGTTTATTTCCTTCCTATAATCTTTCAGTTTTATGGTGTTTGTCCTAATGAAATTCAAGGGGAGAGAAAGCGTGTAGCATTTCTTTTGCTGCAATAAAAATAAGCCAAACTACAATATGGTGGGAATATCAAAACTACCTGAGAAAGTGCAGTTGGGAGATTATTTGATGCGAATCTTCCGCCTGAAAGGCTCGCAGTAGGTTGTTGAACCCCACCAGTTGGAACATTACTTAACATTGAGTTTCTTGATGCGAGTGTACCAGGCAGGTTGGGAACATTAAAGCTACCATGAATACTATGTAGTCCCTGAATAGAACCTGCAAAAACAAACAATAGAAATGCATGAACTCAGAAGAACATACGTGAATAGAAATCCAGTAAAATTTACCCACCACTGTGATGGAAAACAGGGGAGGCAGCACCAGACTGGCCAGAGAAAGATGTTGCAAAAGAGCGTCCGCTACTGTCCGGAAGATTAGATGCTGACCCGTCGATAGATGACTGCAACAAGATGCACATTATAGTTTCTAGTAAGAAGACAGACATGTAACACAAAATACAAACAACAACCAGGAAAAGAACACAAAAGCACGAACTAAAATTTCAAACCAATTTATGGAATACCAATTATCTATAATTAACATATTTGTACCCTAGTCCCTAAGTTACCACAAGCACAAACACATACACAAACATATAGAAGCAACAGGTATTTAGTTATATTTTGCCGAAGAAACTAAGTTCACCTGCAGAAGCCACACCCATCATTTAGACAAATGAAAATTAAGAAGTCCAAAAACAAGAAGAATGTTCTAAAAAATTTGCAACTTCAAATAAACTGTTCAATTAAAGTAACAGTACATTAAATAATCCCGACATTGCAGCTCAAGTGTTAATGGGTGAGCCAAATATTATTCCTCGAGAAGCAGCCTATCAGTGTCCTGAGTGTAAGTAAACAAAACCCTGATCTGCGAAGCTGCTACGGTGATTATAGCCTGAAAGGAGAACATAGTTGTAAGAAACTAACCCAAAATGACAAAAATGAAGCCACAAGCCCACACAATGTTGACGCTGGACCAATTCGAAACTAGCAATACACGTCCAAAATATTTAACATATGTAGAACAACAATTCAAATAAAATAAAAAGAGATGAACTCAGTGCGATTGGAGATCGAATTCAGACGAATCCAGATCAATTCAGAAGAGATTACCTGAAGATAGATCAACGAGCAATAGTTTTTGTTTTTCTCTCAATTATTCGACCTTCTTAAAGGTATCTCTTAGGCACAGATCCAAAGAACGAGCATCTGCGTTTACGTTTGGATCCAGTTCTCCAGTTTATTTTTGCTTTTCTGGTGTGCCCTAAATCTAATGAGCTAAAGGGGGAAAAGAATTCAGACAGGGGAAAAAGTGAAGGGATAAATTGCAAGAATAGCCCTCCAATTTGTTAAATTATATGCATTATTTTTGTATTATAATATCTATGAATTCATATTTCTATATTATAATAAAGCACTTCAATAATTTTATCACTTTTCTGCGTTGCAACTAAATCATTTCAGGTCAACACATAGTGTTCATTTTATGTTTCTAAAGATTTTTTTAACTTGTCGACAACTCTTAACAGACATCTTATAAAAAATAAATTTAATCATACGATATGATATATTAAATTTCTCTTTACTGTCTAATTTATTTCGAAAAGATAAGATATCATATTTAAATTTATTCCATTTGACATGATTAAATTTATTTTGTAAAATCATTACAAAACCCAAAAGTAAAACAAATCAAATAACTATAAAAGATAAATAACTCATAGTAATAATATATGTTTAAAATTTTATTCTCGTCAATTTGGTCTTTAATTTTTTTTAGTTAAGTAGAGATCATCATATTTATAAGATAAATGTCGAGATTTAAATTCTTGTAAGTAAAATAACATGAACGTCTTTAATCACTTAACCAATTAATAAATCTTATTTGACCTTTAGTCTTTAAAAGTAAATAAAATATTACAAATTAAACCATGTAAATTTTTTAATCATTTATTTTTATAGCTTTTTCAGGTTGAAATGATAAAAATTGCAAGGGTAGAGGATTAAAAAATTATTTTATCTTTCTATAATTATCAAGTTATAAAGTTAAGGGTAAAGTACGGTCCCTAATTATAAGACATTACATTGTTGAATCATTGACTGTTAAAAGTTATAAAATAATTACTTTATTATTTATATGTTTCAAACTCGTCTTTTTCGTTAGAAAATTGATGACGGTCTAAGTTTGACGTTAATATGTTGACTGAGATATAATAGTTGTTTGAGATTTTGAGATAAAGTTTTATCATATCATCATCAACGTGTTGACGTCCTCACTTTCCCCTCTTCAAACTCCCTCGCCTGCTCTCCTCTATCACTGCATCGCTTCTCTTCATCGACTCTAGCTTTTTGGGTAAAACCCAAGACGAAGGGGACGAAACCGCGTCTGATTCTCCGTATAAATAACCGTTCCTGTTTTGAAAACACCCTTCTACTCTTCTTCCTCCTAAATAATCATCTCTCTCACATGGAGGTTTTCATGAAAATGAATCTCAACACAAGCAAATTAACAATGGCGGGTATCAGGTAGAATACCAAATAATAAACTTCAAAGGTTCGTGCATCGTATAAAAGAAATACTAGCAGCGTGTGGAAACCTACATAACAGCACGGTAAGGCTGAGACAACCACACATGGAAACAGAATCACAAAAATACATATCAATAGAAAACGTTCATACAATTACACATCAATGTTCCACAACCGATGTCGATAAAACATTGACATATGTGATATAAGTGAAAGCCATAAAATTTCCTACTGTGCTCAAAAGGTACTGGATTCTTTCTCAGGATATTTGCATGGCTATGAATTAGCTATGTGCTTTGCTTCTTTAAGTTTCATCCTGATCTCTGTGCACTGTACTGTATTCATAGATCACTAGACTTGGATTGTTGAATTAAAATTTATAATTATGAACACATATTTTTAAAGTATATTGTTATCATCAAATATGACATAAATTACGTGACTAATTATATTATAAATTATAAGTATCATGTAAGTAAAAATGTAGATATTATTAAAGTTGTATTTATAATTTGATAAGAGACATGATTATAAGTACAGACAATAACCGATTCTTTAATCAATTATATACATGAGTTATGGTCTCCAAGAAATAGAATATTTCGTATTTTATCTTATCATCGTCAGAGAGTTTATACTTAAGAAAATTCTATCTTTTTAGAAGATCACAACCAAAGAAATATTCAAAGATTTCAAACTATCAATTAATTCAGGTATGCTTTCGCATATAGTATTTTATTATTGATGATTTGACATGATTAAATCCTTGTTGGTTTTCATATTTATTATTAATTGGTTTTAACGTATACTACTATTGGTTTTGAAACTTTAGCAAATAATATAGACAGAAAGAAAATTTAGGGGTCATTTGTTTACTTCAGAATGATTAAGCGTTAAATGATTCAAATAATGAATGATTCAGAGGCTCTGTATGAATTAGTTCTGAATGTGACATGCTGTTTGATAATGGCTCTGAATCATTCAGAAGTACGAAACAAACGCGTTGAATGGTTCCATTAAGAGACAAACAAACAACCTTAGCCAAGAAATCAAAGTCGATCCCACCATTGTCAAGAGATTCTAGAGACTCACTTGAAGTGTCCATTCCATCAACTATCTCGACCCGACCCGACCCAATAACATGTCATTTTGCTCACAATCCCCTTGGTTAACTCGGGCGAGCCCTGTGGTAGCCGTGAAGAAAAGCTGATAGTTCCCTGCTAGCATCCAAGTCGAGTTGAAGAAATAACGACATGAATATAAATGAAACCCTTTTTAAGGGAAATGATATTATGTAAACTATTAAATTTATTTATATTAAATAATCTTTAAGTTTTTTAGTGTTATCAACCCAAAATAAACTTAGAAGAAGTCCACATCAACATTTCGTTATTTCAATAATAGTCGTTAATGTTAAGTGATTGATTTATTACAAATTGATAATGTTAATAATTATTTTGTTATTTTTAAAATTTTATTAGAAAAAAAAATAAAAATTTACTCGTATAATTTACTTTTATATTTTCAATTGGGCTAGCTTCTGCTTTATGTGGACTCGGTTGTCATATAATGTTCTCTCCAACTCCGCTCACCGCGTATTGCGTTATATTGAAAGCGAAGCTTGCCTTGACGCGCTATCCCTCAAACTAGAATCACGGCAAAATAATCGAAATGTAAAGAAAATATAATTGTTAAATAAATAGAAATATAATAAATAAATCTGATTTACTTTATAATTATAAAAATAAAGAAAGTAAAATAATAAGAATAAGTTGGGAGTAGTTGTCACTTTTTTTTATTTTATAAAATAATTGTAAGATTTCGTTGTTTGCCACAACTAATTGTTACAGCTGTAGCCCCCTGTTCCCCACTTATTCAAAATGTCAACTACATCTAAATTCTCTTTTCCACACTTCAATTATCCTTTTTATTCTCTGTTTTATATTATATTTTTTATTTCAGTAAATTTGACATTTAACCACAAAAAATTCATGGATAGGGTAAGTTGGGTTTTATATTTTTATTGAAAATATTTTTTTATTAATCTAAAATGATTACAATATAATATTTATTCGAAAAAATTTTAATTATTTGATAATAAACGCTTAAACATTCATGTAGATAATATACTCGAACTCGAAACTTCTACGATAATAATTATTCATTTAACTACTGAGGTCTTTTGGTTCATACATATTTTTTAGATAATTTGACCGAGACCTTAAATTAACACAATATAATTGAGAAAAAATTTCAACATAAATATATATATTTTTTACCGTTAACCTTGATAAAGATTAGGAATTTTTATAAAAAAAAATCTTAAATATAGGAAAAATAGTACCAGGAGGCAGTGTAAAGAGAGTAAATATGGTACGTACTGTTACGTACCTACCACAGTTTAAAGTATATAACCAAAAAAAAAACCCTTATCTCAATCAATTTCAGAACTTTTAATTCGCCCTTACCTGCATATGTTACATTTTCCTTTCAATATTTATTATATTATTTTCATGTTCTTATAATATTTATTAAACGAAAAGAAAATATGATAAATTACACCTAAGATCACTTAAATTATAAGTTTAGTATCAAACATAACACTTTTCTTTACAAGTTACAATCAAATCGCTAAATTAAAATATTATTACAAATATATGGCGCTATCATTAAAATTAAAATTTATATCTAACGTTTCAATATTTTTAGTTTTTAAAATTTATATATTTTATTAATTTTATTTTAATTTAAAATAATTCAATAAATTTAACATTTCACGTTAAAAAATCAATCAATTTAATTTCTTATGATACTATCGAACCAAACAAGCCTATTGAACTAAAATAATAGTTGGATAATTGAGTTCTGTCATAAGGGAAGAATAAGTTACTATTAAACTTTATTATAACAAAAAAGTAACCAAAAATAATATTCTAACGGGATGAGTGTCGTTGATAATAGGTTAAGAAAATTATAAAAAGATACTATATTATAGTCACCTCAAACTAATAAAAAAATAATATTACATTTATGAGAGAAAAATATGTAATTTAGGATTAAATTAATATTATAGTCACCTCAAACTAATATTAAGTATTAAATTTATTGAATCATTTTAAATAAGAATTAAATTAATGAACTATATAAGTTTTAATAATTAAAAATATTATTATATTAGATTATATTATTGTTTAGTTTAATTTTAACGACGAAAAGATAGATTTGTAATAATATTTTAATTGAATGACCTGCTTGTAATTTTTAGAAAAAAGTGACTTCTTTGTCAATAAATTAATAATTAAGTTACCTTGGGTATAATTTATCCAAGAAAATAATACTCCATATACGTGAAACACGACTTTTTGACTCTTTGTTGCCTGTTTTATTTATTCATTTTTTATTTTCTCATTAAACTAAGAACATGGAAAATGATAAAATATATAGGAATATGTCAATAAATGAGGTTGTCACCAAATTCAGACCAGCTATGCCTTGTAAGATTTGGGGCATATCTGTATTCAAAATTCATCTGGAATTCTGACAAAATTCCCTTAGAGGTGAACAAATGATTTCATTTTCACTCAAAGGGGATCTTCTCATCCAGCTTTCTCCACAAAGGTTTCATTTTCCCCCCAGTTCTCTTGGTATTTTCTTTTTTCCTTTTCGTTTCAGCTGCTTTGCTTTCTATACTGTGTAAGAACATATATTGAAGATCAAGGGTTTGTCTTGGTGCCAGCTTTTGCTAGTAATCACTAGCTGTTTCTGTAAGAACCCTGGATTTCAGATCGTTGTGTTGTGAATTTTCTAGGATTTTGAAGGAAAAAAATGGGCTGTAAAGTGTTTGAATTGCTTTTCTGGGTTTTGTTGTGTTTGGCATGCTTTGTTAGAGGATTTACACCTGCAGACAATTACCTTATTGATTGTGGGTCGCCTACTAATACAACTGTGGGTGATCGAGTTTTCATGGCTGATAACTTAGCCTCAAAGTTCCTTTCTTCACCACAAAGTGTTATTGGGAGCACATCAAGAGCTGCAATTACTTCCTCTGATGATTCCCCACTCTATCAAACTGCAAGAATCTTTACAGTTGTCTCTAAGTACACATTTTCGATCAGCCGACGAGGAAGGCACTGGATTCGCCTCTATTTCTATCCGTTTGCTTTTGGTAGTTATAATATGAGTTTGGCCAAGTTTGATGTTTCCACAGAAAACCATGTTCTTCTCAGCAGTTTCAGTGTGCTAGCTCCAGTTATGAAGGAATTCTCTGTTAATGTAACCACCAATAGCCTTGCCATCACGTTCAGTCCTTCAGAGGATTCATTCGCTTTTATAAGTGCTCTAGAAGTTGTTTCGGTCCCGGATGAGCTAATTCCTGACGGTGCCCGTTCTGTTAAACCATCAGTGGGATTCCAAGGCCTAACTTTGCAGGCATTAGAGACTGTGTTTAGGGTGAATATGGGGGGACCTACAGTCTCCTTCGAGAACGATACCCTTTGGCGAACATGGGTGCCTGATCAACGTTTTCTCGCAGAAAAAAATCTTGCTGTAAGTGTATCGAATATTAGAGCTGTCAAGTTTGTGGAGGGTGGGGCAACACCAGATATCGCCCCGAATACTGTCTATGGTACCTGCACGAGGATGAACTCCGCAAATGACCCCAATAGCAATTTCAATGTGACGTGGGAGTTTGATGTGGATCCAGGATTTCAGTACCTTATTAGGTTTCACTTTTGTGATATTGTCAGCAATGCTCTTAACGAGCTGTACTTCAATGTTTTTATCGATTCCTTGATGGTTGTTCGGAACCTTGATCTGAGTACTTATTTGGTTAATGTTTTAGCTGCTGCATATTATGGACTATGTTACAGAGTCGGCTACGAGTAATAAGCTTCGAGTAAGCATCGGCCCTTCTAATTTACATGGCACTGAACCGAATGCCATATTAAATGGGCTGGAAATCATGAAAATGAACAACTCTGATGGCAGCCTTACCGGCTCAGAAACTGTCAATACTTCTGGCTCAAGTTCAAAGAATAACGTAGGGGCTATAGTGGGCGCAAGCGTTGGAGTGGCTTCTGGAGTGCTGTTGGCCGGAGTTATCGTAATGGTCTGTAGAAAAAGAAGACGACAGTCGCTCCAGGGGCAATCAAAGACATGGATGCCGTTTTCAATTAATGGGGGAACTCAAACGATGGGGAGCAAATACTCCAAAGGAACAACTGCCAGTCTCAATTCCAATGCTAGCTATCATATTCCTTTTCTGGTTGTTCAGGAATCCACAAACAACTTCGATGAAGGTTGGGTTATTGGAATAGGAGGTTTTGGTAAGGTGTACAAGGGAGAACTGAATGATGGTACAAAAGTTGCTGTTAAAAGGGGAAATCCACGGTCCCAGCAAGGACTTGCTGAGTTCCAGACTGAAATTGAGATGCTGTCCCAGTTTCGACACCGCCATTTGGTTTCTTTGATCGGCTATTGTGATGAAAAGAATGAGATGATATTGATTTATGAATATATGGAGAATGGGACACTCAAGAGTCATCTATACGGCTCAGGTCATCCAAGTTTAAGTTGGAAACAAAGGCTTGAAGTATGCATCGGAGCTGCTAGAGGACTCCATTACCTTCACACAGGCTATGCAAAAGCAGTTATTCATCGTGACGTGAAGTCTGCGAATATCTTACTAGATGAGAATTTCATGGCCAAAGTTGCTGATTTCGGACTGTCAAAGGCGGGTCCTGAACTTGATCAAACCCATGTGAGTACGGCAGTGAAAGGAAGTTTCGGATACCTGGATCCTGAATATTTCAGAAGGCAACAACTGACAGAGAAATCGGATGTATATTCATTTGGAGTGGTTTTGTTTGAAGTTCTTTGTGCAAGACCAGTAATAGATCCAACTCTTCCTAGGGAGATGGTAAATCTAGCTGAGTGGGCAATGAAGTGGCAGAAGAGAGGACAGTTGGAGCAAATAATTGATCCTAATCTCAAAGGAACCATCAAGCCTGATTCTCTTAGGAAGTTTGGAGAAACTGCCGAGAAGTGCTTAGCTGATTTCGGTGTCGACAGGCCCTCCATGGGTGACGTCTTATGGAATCTGGAGTATGCTCTTCAACTTCAGGAGGCAGTTGTTCAAGGCGATCCCGAAGAAAACAGTACAAATATGATTGGTGATCTTTCTCCACAAATCAACAATGTCGGCCCGCTTGATCACACTGTTTCTTCCACACAGTTCGAGGCATCAAGTGTGAATGACCTCTCAGGTGTTTCAATGAGTAAAGTGTGCTCACAGCTGGTGAAGTCTGAAGGCAGGTGACTTGTATGAGATGGAAAATCCTATTAAGCTTTTAGCTTCTCTTTGACAATGCTTATATGGTTTTCTCTGATCCACGAGAGCTTGCCCTATCCGAGTAGCTAAGCTAGTTTCCTTAATAACACGTAATGGTCCGAGTTCCTTTTGTTTTTTCATTGTTAGTTTGTCGGTTAGCATCCTAGACTATACTGTAGACTTGAGACACTAGTGTTCAAAGTTATTTGTGTTCTAAAATGGAACTGCATAATGAATAATGAGATCTTTCATGTACAGCAGGAGTAAGCTTTAGGAAATGACTGAGATGTTGCAGTTCAAGGTTCTTCATGTACCTTTTGTTTCTATTTGCCATGCTCATGACTTTAATTTGCTATAGGGTACATTTCGACTTATGCGAGTGATGGTTGTGCCATTATTTTCAGATTGTCTAATTCTTTACTTTATCTTGCTGCATCCACATTCGACATGGTATGGGAAATAGGACCCTTGCATGAACAATATATAAACATGCTCATACTCTTTCCATTAACTTGAATAATCCCGTTCCTTACGAGTCTGCTTTTGAATACCCTACTGCTTGTCATTCGTACAACATTGGCGGTTGTCTGATGTTAACATTCTACCCAACACGGTTGTTAACGATAAAATTCAGTGGTTGAAGCACAACCACCTGCAACATATCTACAGAGGAGGCCACTTGTAGATTAGAATTTGAACCTAACTTGTTGATATCCTTTTTAATGGTAAACTGCATGAATTAAGTCGGATTATAATTATTGAGCTTCTAAGTGGGACAGAGCATACAACAATAATTGAGTTGGCAAATAAATATACTCATTGATTTGCTGATAAAATATCATGCTTGTGCTCGAAGAAAGCAACTCGTGAAAATGAGATGGGATTTCTCATATTCATAGAAAAATATATTATCGCCAAAGACATTATTAGAACAGAATGAAAAGGAAAATGGGGCCTGCTGTCCAGTAAATCGCACACTTTGCACATTCACCGTAAATCATCTCTTTAGAATAATTCATTCCCCTATACACTCCTTATTTACGTTACTTCAACCCGAATAAATAAATCGACACTAATTCCCGGAATCATCTTCCATTTAAGTAGTAAACACATATTAAAATTGCAGTCGATTAACCCAAGAAAAACTTGCTTTGTAAGTTTATATACCTTTTACAATAATAACATTAAAAGTCCCATTATTGTTCTATAGTATGATTGAGCCTAAAACCTCTTTTCTTATGGATTACTTCTTCAATGTCATGATGACCCGAAACTGGCGCTGTCCCTTTCAGGAAACGAATGGAACAAAGAAAGTTGGGAATGTAAAAGCTCAAGTCATGTGAATTCCTCTAAAATCACCCACCTCCACCGCCATAATGTCACCATCATCTCCATCTTTAATTTCACAAAATTGCTCCTCTTAAGAATCTAGATTTTCCATTACTTTCTATACTTTTTGGGTTTTAATTTCACATCAAACTTCATGCTTATATTACTTGGGCACATACGTTTCTTGGATACCGATATCTATTGAATATCCTCGTATGCAGCAACTTAAATATCCAAAGAGAATGAAAAACAACTAACAATCAGTTGGCCTGGTGGGAAGAGATACTAGATTTCTTAAGCAAAGTCAAAGGTTCAAACCCTGACGTTTGTGAATGGAGCAAACTGAGTTGGGAGGGTCTCCTTGCTTGAGTTGGGATGCTTATATAGATTTATTCATGCACAACAAAGCATGTTGTTTTGTTTTTGGGACAAAGCAACTAATCCCTCCACTTGAATTTTTTTTCTTAATTTGTTTTGTTCTATATTAGTTCCTAAATTTAATTTTTCAATCAATTTAATGACTAACACTATAAGATTGTGTCAAATGTCACACTCATAATGCCACTCGGCATTACCGGAATAACTAGAAATGAGAAAATCTGTCAAATATCAGGATTAATGTGAACAAAAAATGATTTTAAGGACCAACTTAAGAAAAGTCAACAAATATGGGGACTAAAAGTTGTTTTTATCCCTCTGTTTTTTGATAGGTGAATGACAAGGACTTGAGCCCAGAATCTTAAGTTGCATAAAAGTGGCGAGACACACAAGAAATTAAACCAGCTCGGTGAATGTGATTAGGAACTTTAAATAGCTAAGAGTTGTATAAGGTGAAAAAATGGACAAATTTACATAAGATGGTTACTTTCCAACCAAATATATCAAAATTGTTTACCAGTAACACATGGTGACTATATATATTATATGTATATATATGGTATCATCACTCCATTTCCATTAATAAAGAAAAATAACAAAGAGGGAAGGGAAAAATGGATCAAATAAATAAAAACTTAATGCTAGCTATTAGAATTTCATTTAGAAACAAAGAAAGAGGAAGAGGAAGTTTTGATGTGTGAAAATGGTTTCAATCTCCATGATCAGCCACATCAACCTTGGTGGTGCAAGACAACAGCCTGCGAAACACGGCCAACAGGGCGGCACAAGACACCTCTTTGGCCTTTCTCAGCGGCGTGCGCTTCTTCTTGGGCTTGTTTTGGTTTCTTTCCTTGTCATCAACTCTGCCAAAGCATTTCGTTTTCTCATGCTCATTCCTATGAAACGTATAGCTCCTCAGGTACATTTGCCTGCACGAAATGCTATCGACAACCGCGGAACGTGCACTTTTGCACCCGTGAGAGCTCAGTGACCTGACAAACTCGGCATCCGATTCCGGCCATTTGTAGAGATTGACGTATGTTGGCCTGACCGGGACCCTAGTGTCACTGATGCAGTTTGAGATACATGTCGAAGCCATTTGGTTTAGGGAGTCTGGTTTCAGATTTCAACTGATGAATATGGGCTGCTTTTGAAAGATGATTTCAATGCTCCAAATGAAAGATAAAAAGAGAGATGGAAAACCCTGTGTTTTTATGTGAAAAAAAGCCTAATGATTTGTTATCATTCAGTAAGTGTATGCATGAAGAAACAAGTTATAATTTTGGGATAGACCAAATCATTTGATTGTTCCGTGGAGGTAAACAAGTATTAATACCAAAGGATATGTTACATATTTGATGTTTTGTTCTCAAACGTTTTTTAAATTTTGGAGACGTTTTGGGCCTATTAATTATATATTAAAAGAAATTTGAAATCATTGAATACATGAATATTTTTCTGTTAAGAATAAAGATATTGATATTTCATCCAGACAAATTATCCAAGTCTAAAATAACGAAAGTACCAATATATATATATATATGGTTATAACTCAAAATCAAGCTAAGACCAGTTTTCTGTCATTGGTATATCGTTCATCTTTTTTTTTTTGTCTTTGTTGATCGACGACGGTATCAATTTAATGTTGGTAATCGACCGTCGATATTTTTATTTTCTTTTCTTTTTTTATATTGCATCTTTGTTTTCTTTTATTTTTTAATTTTCAATAAGTTTACCTATATGACACTTTTTCATATACCTTTATGACACATTTTTCGGTTGTTTGTCTTTTTTCGTTTATCTTTTTCTAAGGGTTGATTTGACATCATAAAGAATGATCAAGATGATGATTATCTGTTATCTTGTTGATCTTCCTTGCTTTGGACCCTAAGATTGAATTTGGATACTCGATTCGCGTTTGTGGATAGCTTTTCACTAGCGTTCGAGTCTGATTTGCGGTTTGTAGCTGGTCTTTTAATAGTTTGATTCTCTTTTATGGTTCGTTTGCTGATGCGATCAGATATGTTTTTATGTATCTATGTTCGAGTTTCTTGGTTAGGTTTTTAATCTTTTCTTGTATGGTCCTTATGTGATCTTAGTTACTAGTTTTGATTTCAATGGTTATAGGAATTTTTCTTAATTATATGCTTAATTTAAAATTATAATTGTAAATCTTTATTATAATACGAGATATTTTCTATTTTTCAATAAAATTAGCGATTTCTTTCATAATAAAATGAAATAACGGGATTAACAAAAATTTCTATTGAAATGATATATCAGCCGGATGCCTTCCAGTGAAAAGTATTATCTTTGGGTATATATCTCGTGATGAGTTTGAGCATATATATATATATGGGATAAATGGAAAACTGGTTGAAATCTCCTCCTACAAGACCTACAAGTAGGATTTGTTGTCCTCGTCAATGTAGGATTTTCTACACCGCCATTCATGATATAAGAATATCACCGCAAAACCCTAAATCATTGTTATTGTTAAGTTAGAGCTGTATTTCTCCTCAACATAGTTCAATGGCGTTGTCTCCAAATTCTTGCAACTCTAATGTTGTTTTCCATTGTCGTCACCTGCTCGGGATCATATCAGAAACTCCTTATGTACCTTCCGATTTAATCAAGTTAACGATGGACATTGATCTCCTCGATCATGATCCTATAAGGGGCTATTTCAACAATCCTTTCTCACAAGGAACTCTTGGTTTTGATCTCAACGTTTTACAAAATTGCGGCCAGGTTCACCAAGTTCTTGATCCAGTATTTATGAGACTTGGAATCAACATAGTATCTGCTTCTTACAACATCATGATTCAAGAAATTATGGAATGTGTACTTGGAACTGCAAGTAGAACATCAACAGCGGATTTTGTTGTAAAGTATTGAAGCTACATTGTAAGGTATTCGTGGAAACGGTGATCAGACAGATGACAAGAGCTTTGGAAGAATCGGCGTCAGGGTTTGAGAGCAATAACTATGGCATGGTTGCCGCCAATGAATCATCAATGGAGAAGATGCTGAAGAGAGTCGGTGTAAAGGCTGGAGTTGAACAAGACTGCATGATATGTTTGGATTTGAAGCTTCTCAGATGCCATGTTCTCATATTTTTCATGGTGTTTTGCATTGAACAATGGCTAAAGCAAAGCCATTATTGCCCTATTTGTCGGTTTGAGATGCCCACTAACTAGCTTGAGATAAAAAGATTGTGTTTTCCCTTTTGTGTTCGCTTATTGAAACACAACTAATTTGAGTTTTAGTTTACTGGACTGTCTTTAAAAGAGTATATGCGGAAGCCTATGAGACAATGAAAATCTTAAAGAAGCATAAATATTAATCAGATTTGTTCCCAGCGATGGATCGAGAATATTTTTCAGGACGAACACACATAAATCTTCTGCCCTTTTATCATGTCCCTGACCTATTATTTTTTGAGACGTGCCTTCTTTTAACCCTTTTGTTTTAACGGCAATACAAACGTTAACTTTAGCCAAAATCTGCGATTAACCACTTCTTCTTCTTTCAGCTTCCAAGCAAAAGAATATTTCGTTGTATCTTTTGCCGCAACTTCATAATTAAAGAATATTAACCGTTTTTATAGTCGTTGAAGAAGGACTAGTTTAATGGTAGTCACCTATGTTTAGCAAAAATTTCATTAAACACCAAATTGTATTTTGAGGTATAATTTAGACACTAAAAAGTATATTAAGCCTAAAATTAATGATTTTATTTTCATAAAAAATGAATTCATATATTATCATTATATAAAGTAGTAATATAAAATTATTAAATTCATGTTATTAAATTGAATGAGTCAATATTTCATTAGATACTTTTTTTTATTTTTAAAAATATAAAAATTAAAAAAACATGTTAAATTAAATTAGGCTAGACCAAAATATGTTAAATATATATATTTAAATTCAAATCAAATCATTCAAAACATATTAAAATTGTTTAACTGAGATTATCAAGTGAATAAAATTTGTTTAAATTTCGACTTAAATAACTTGTACATATATTTTTTTAAAAATTTGTTAGATACTTTATCTTTCCTCTCGACGGGACAGCGAAAATTTCCACCCGGCCCCAACAACAATTACCGTCCAAGCAGAAATAAAAAGATTTTCAGGCTTTTATTCTTGTTTCTATTTTTGTAAGTTTCAGGCAAAAACTGATTTAGAGAAACTCGTTGAAGCCCAACAACACGCCAATTTAAAATGTTTCTTCTTGGTCAAAACTCAAATCTTGTGAATCGGATTGACATCAAGCTGTCATTACACCTAATCAACTTCAAAAATGAAGTTCATTGATTCCTGCACTACAAACACATCTATACGCTTACGTGGCAGTATTCAGTTGATTTAGCAGGAAGCTGGTCGTCGCAAATGATCTTTGTCCTTTTTAGATCGGAAAACAAGGATGTCATCATTTTAATATTTATGCGATGCTCCACCTTCACGTTATTTAAAAAGATTAAAAAATACAAATGTAGGAAAATAAATCGTGAAACTAAAATTTGATCATTTTTATTTCATCACGTCGGTTTTAATTAAAAATAATATCAATGGTTAAAAAGAATATTAATTTAAAGGTGTCAAGTTCAAACAATTATCTTTGTAAGATATATGTTATCAATGACTAAAAGATATAGTAAACAATTATTATCTTATAATCACGCCCCAAATTATTTAAAAAATAAACTAATCAATATGTACAGCCGGTTCTGTTATAAAATATACGAAATACAACATCCATTGGTTAAAAAAAGGTTTTTGCACAAAAGAAGCGATCTCATTTGTTAAGAAACTTGTTATCTCTTGAGGTCTTATATTTGAGCACCGCAAATACCAAGGATACGAGCGCTTATATTTATCCCAAATTTATATATATACAAAACGTTTCTTCCGAATAAGAGAATAGAAGTCTAATAGACTAATAGCATTAGTTAAAATTTTGTATATTATATATTTATACACTAAATTAGTTCACTTGATACTGTTATTAGTACAACACTCAGAAAAACATGAATAAATACACTTAAATATGTATTATCTTATAATTTAGAGATATACGAGTTTGAATTTAGAATTTTAAAATTTTATATATATTAGAAGTTAATTAAATTGATTAAAAAAAACTCACAATCGATAATTGTCTAACTGTAACTATTTCAACTGTTTATAAAATAGAATTAATCATCATAATCGACTTAACTGAATTAATAGGACTGAAAACTAGTAATTAAACTAGTTTAAACCAATTTTGCTCAACCCTACACAAATTATACGTGATAAAAAAATCCAAGCAAATAAGAACAATGCTTGAGGGTGCAACAAAAAAGTAGTTTTAATAATAACTCTATGATTGATATTTAGAAAGTTACAACCATTTCAAAACATTGCTGAATTGTCAAAGTAATAAGAGATGAACGCAGGAGCTGACTAAAGATAGATAACACAAGAAACTTTAATATTACACTTGGCCGACCAAAGAGAACTGAGATTATTTATGATTAAAGCCTAAAGGTGATGATGAATGTATCGAGAAGATTGTTTCAAGTCATCATATGTGATAATGTATTACAAGAGTGATGCAAACAAATATATTGACAGAAAAAAATTATCAACCGATTAAGAAAAGGGAAGCAACAATAGAAACGATCGCAATGCAAAATGATGGACATGGTTTGAGTTTCAGGTGGATCACTGTGAAATGTAGAGGAAAAAAATGTAACCCGGGCTTTCTTTAACTTGAGTCAACATAAGAAATCGAATATGAAATGGATGGAATTGAAGTTGAGTAGATGAATACCGTTTGATTCAACTGCTAATCTATGATTTGATGCCTATTTCTCATGATAAAATCCACAGTGTCAACAACCTGCAACAGTAACAACCAAGTGTGTTAGGCTGGCACTAATGTTCTGGATATGTTGCCTAAATTCTCAGTTGAAACCAAAGATTAAGCTTCTTATCGAGTTGTTTGGTAAGAAAGGAAAATAAAATTGGATGCCCACCAGATTGGCTGGGAACTCAGGATGATTAGAATCATGATCTCCCTTGAAAACACCAGTTCTTGTCAAAATGGGAAACCAAGGATTTCCGGCCTGGAATGTGAAACACAGTTGTTATCTCTCGGTCTTAATAACTTTACATCGTACACATAGAAACAGGAAACTGATAAGCCGCCCAAGACAGACAAACCTTCCGTGCACCTTTGATGTCGACTTCAGGATTATCTCCTATCATATATAGAGTTTGGAAGTCATGACTTCCAGAATTCCCATGGTTCTCACAATACAGGAACGAGGCTAGTTGCGTTAGCACAACTTCAGCATTCTTAAATGCAACTGGATTCGGCTTTCCAAAGTATGTATACTTCAAAGCTTCAGTATGAATGCTGCATGTTTAATTTAGTGGAATTAACGAAATCTGCCTCTTGAGAATTCCATGGTGATACTCAAACTAATAGGCATTCCATGGGCCCCTAAAAGATAGGCCCCGTGAAAGAATCATTTCCCAAGCATTCAAAACGAAAGCATAGTAATATCTAACAGTGAACTTTGAGTATAATCGTCTGTTTATATACACTCAACCCTTACCTATTGAAGAGGGATTCCAGTGCAATTCTGAATGCTCCCATGCCAAAACGTTCAGAAGGAAAAGCACCCTGCCTTTATCAGGAATCTTATCAGTGTATTAATACTTGAAAGGAAGGTTCTATAATGAGTAAAAAGCAACTGATTTCTAGAGCATAAATCATAACTGACCTGGTATTTAAGGTCATCATGAGCAAAATTCAGTGGCGGTTGAGGGCCTTCATCACTTGCAGGAAGACCTCCAGTTCTTAAAATAT
Source organism: Hibiscus syriacus (assembly GCF_006381635.1). Taxonomy (NCBI): domain Eukaryota; kingdom Viridiplantae; phylum Streptophyta; class Magnoliopsida; order Malvales; family Malvaceae; genus Hibiscus; species Hibiscus syriacus. The sequence goes on from NW_024063176.1 coordinate 2,455,566, forward strand.
CACAAGGAACCTAATATTAAAAAGATTTAATGCTACAATTAGTCAATCCAGATTAAACATCAATCAAAAAGTACTCTCACAGAATGTGTATTTATAAGGTTAAATTGTTTAAGGTGACCTGAATGTCCCTGCTCCAATCAACAGAATCACTGACGACAAATGCTGCCCGAACTCAGAACTAATGCTGCATTTTCTAGTTCTATTGACAGCAATTTCCATGGTGCCCCATTTCTTGTGCGGTGCCAGTGGGTCAATGTTGTCAAAGCACAGTGCATACTCATCTATTGAAATTACATTTCTGTATGTAAAATCAATGGACACAAGTCATTCAGAATTTCTATCCAAAACTTATCAGCATTTTTGAGCAATGCAATCAACATCTCCTCTAACAAGTAACAAATCAAAAGGCACAGTAAAAAACTTAAATCCATATTCAGTCATCACAGCAGCAGGTTCACCTTTCCCAACAGCAACTACTAGTTCATTCTCAAACCTAAATGACAATGGCAATGCCAATGAGAAATAGTGATTAGTGAGACAATCAGGCTCCATAACTTAAAAACAAGATGCTTGACTCTAACTTGGACCTTTCCTTTCCTTTAATGAGTTCCCTCCAAGTTAACAATTATCACCAAGAAAAAGTACACAGTTATCCTCGAATTTTTCCAACAAATACATGCAGCGTCATATTTGCTATAACATTTTGGAGGAAACTAAGACCCCTAGTAAACTATAAATCATACCTGTTCACCAGCTGTTTAAAAGGTGAATGACCCTGCAAGACCTGGAATGAATTAGCAGTATTTTTTGTCAGCCATCACTCCTGCCATCCACAAAGCTTTCTGAATAAAAGGAATGGAGGAAAATGAACAACTTCAAAGGATATAACCTGTAATGGAGAAATCTTTACACCCAGGAGTTCTGACAACTCCGCAGCTCTTTTTGATTCACGAACACCGCCCCCTGTAAAAATTGTTGGAAACAACAATATTCAATTGAATATGCTGCCTTATTCATGACTTTGAAAACTTGAAATCATAATTAAAACCTATGATGATTTTGTTTTTTGCTGCCTAAGCCTAAAGTGATTTTAAACCCCTATGATACTCTAATTTGAGAGTGTGCATATTTGTAAGTTTTTTATACATTTGGAGGATCATATCCTCCAAATATGTGCCAGACACAACAGTTTAGAGAAAATGAACTATCTGGATAACATGATTTTCCATAAAGGCTAGCTATTTAGGATCCAATCCATTACTTATTAATACAATATTCACCACCAATTGCATGCAAAACTTATTGATTACAAAACTCATACTTGCAAATGATGATTGAATGTACAACGGAAGTAATTGACTAAAAAGTAATGAAATATAGTTGATGGTTGTTTATGAATTCCATCTCTACTACAGAACTGGACATGAGAGTTTCTTCTCATCCAGCTCCTCGCAAAAAACAATGACTAAAAATATATTTTATTCTTAAGATATACAGGTAGTTAATGAATAATAGATTAAATCTTGGGATTCTTTTCTTTGAGATTTTATCTGATCGATTAGAATTTTTATATCTTGTTTGTATATATATATTGGATATATATAAGGAATTGACCCAGCCATTTAACAGCCAACATGATACATGGAAAGGATTTTTCACTTAAGTTCTTGATGAGTAAGTAGCATATCTAAGTTAAGATACAAGAAACAAGAAGGAACAAAGAAGAAACTATGATCGATAAATAAGCTTAAAGGACATGGAAACTAACGCACAGAAATAACTCACCATTCGTCAAAAACACAAAAGGAACCTTCAGAGCACCTGTCCAACACAATGAACTAATCAAAGTTCAATCTAATGTTCTTCCACAAACATGAATTAAAAACCAAATACAGATAATTAATTCTAAACAAAGTTTTCTTTGATTGTACTTTAACTACTTGTGCATTTGCAAAACAAAAGAAGATTATAGTTTAAGAAAATTACTAATTTTTAAATTGATAAATAGTAAAAATTAGCAATTTGTAATCCCTTTTAGATATCCGCTTTTCATTAATTTAAGAAAGAAAAAGTAAAAAAAAAATTAGAGCAAAAAAAAAAAAAGGATAAAAGGGAAAACTAAAATAGAACAGAAACAGGAAGCAGTCAGATACTGAACACAACCTTAACAAATAAAGTTTACATTTCAAAAAATTAAATGTGCGAATATGTATATACGAGTATGTGTACATACCGAAACCGTCGTATAATCTCCTAAGTGCTCGCGGAGCGCCACCAATAAGAGCGGTCCACGCAGAACGACACCTTCTAAATCGAAAGCAATGCCAAAAGATGGAATTTCATTGGGGAAAAAAGGAAAGCAAATGAATAGAAAAAGAAACAGTAATCAAAATTAAGAAAAATAAGGATAGGAACGCACGGCTTGGATTGTTGCGAAGATATTTGAGAGATTGTTGAGAAAAGCTGCGACAATTGCTTTCTCGATCGAGTATGCGAAAATTTTCTTAACATTTGAAGATGAATCATCGTGTCCCCCGCCCTTTTTTTTTTTTTTTTTTAAGTTTTCAGTGAATTTAGCGTCAAACAACGACACAGTGAAAAAGTGGAAGAAGAAAATGGAAAATCCTAGTATGTGGACTAACAGCATTAGTTTCAGAACAGAATCTACCACGCGGAATAATACGTTATTTACAAAATTAAAAGGGTAAACTACATATATGGTCATCAAACTTTTAGGGATCTTACAATTTGATCACCTAATTTATAAAACTTACAATCCAGTCACCAAATTTTTAGTTCGTTTTTGATAAAATCCCTAACGTTACCTCTTGTTACTTTTATATGATGTGGCGTATAAAATTTGGGAAAAGTTAAAAGGGTGTAAAACTCTTTCACCATTTTTCCAAATATCCTAACGCTTATTTCTGTTGGTAGGTAGACAATGGCAATGCTACAATGGAAGCAGCACGTGCTCATTCAATCGTTGATATTGCCCTCCTTGGATTGGATATCACAGGTTTCAGGTGCAGAGTATTTAGGATTCTATAAATCACTCAATAATATTTTTTTTATAGGTCTGCTTTATGATAAATACTATATTATATATCTTAATCTGTAAAACAAAGTTAAGAGACAATAAATGATGAACACGTAACCAACTATATAATCAACATGTACTACAATTGATTATCATATGTTAAGGTCGATTACCAAATATAATTTTACATATCACAGTTATTATATTAAAACTTGAATCACCTAATGTGTTGTCAACAAAGAGTAGCAAAGCTATTGTATCAAATTGTCTCCAAAAGCAATTGACATTCACTTATTAGACTTTCCTTTAAAAATGGTCTCCTTGAAGTATTTGAGTTCTAATATGCTCTCTCTGATATCATCCATGGCTCTGTGTTTCTTTTCTTTGGCAGGGGCTTTCTTTTGATCTGCCATATATGATAAGATTACTATAGTTTTGCAACAACAAAAATGATGCAAATTTTACAGCAAAGAGCGTGATTTACCTCTTGGATACCAGCGAATGCAAAGAGCCCTTACACTGCTCACATCAACAACTACATGAGAGAAGAGACTAGCCAAATCTGGCATATATTTCTGCAAAATAAAAAATAGTTAACACCTCAAATTGTGCCAATAATAAGCAAGGGCAAAAGTTATCAAGAAACCAAGAATAGAAACAAAATAAAGGCTAACGAACCAAGATTTCTTGGTCTGTCAAGCACATTTCATAATTTATGACACCAACTTCAAGAAAAAGAATCAACATATCAGAAGAATATAAAAAATAGAACTTGATAAGTAAGCAACTCTCACAAAAGAAAATAAACTCCACCTTCATCTTCTACAGCATGCATGCAATTGCTCATTTTAGAATCCACCAGAAAATTATTAAAGCAAGAATAAGGGGAAGTTTATGAAAACCAAAGACAACTTAGCCATTCTAAGTAAAGCTGGAGCAGAAAAAAGATTTATAAAATCAGACCTTTTTGCTATTTTGAACATTATCATGTAATGGCCCAATAAATCTAAGCACCCCCAAACTCACGGCCATCATATGGCCACATTAAAGGAGCAAATATTAGGGTTTGTTTCAACTTTGAATCAGAAGTTGAAAGTGATATGAAATTATGAATTGCCTAATTACCTTTAGAAAGAGATAATCCATATAAACAGAATTTCCTGCTAAATGAGGTCTGTATGTACCGACATTTTGCTTCACAAATTCTATGACCTGCACCAACAAAGAACATAACTGCAAACCTTTGTACGCAAAAAAAAAAAGGGTGCATCCTACTAGAATTCCTATGTAACAACTAGTGCGCTCTTACTGAACTAACATAATAAAATCATGCCACTTGATGATCTTCTTACTGACCTGTTTTTCAGCTTCTCTTTCACTAATTGTACTTTGAAGCACTTTCTTTGTCAATCCTAAAATAATGGAAGGTTATTAGTAACGGTTCTCAATCTATTATTGCATAATGCAGAAAGACAAAGCTAAATAATTAAAAGTTAAATATCATAACACAATTGATCTTGAAACACATACCACTAGCTGCATGATGATTTTGACACCATTCCCCCATTCTATCTAAACACTCTTTAGATTGATGAATAACCAGATCAGGTCCCTGGAACAAGAAAATATTCTGAATTATAACTTACGCATACCACATTTGTAATGATGTCTTTTTCTTCGAAAGTATGTTAGATTCATATGTGATTATTATAGACTCATATGTGAGCCTTGAATATGAGCACATGCTCAATCAGATATATTAAAGTATTTCTAAGTTTTAACATGTAATTGGAAGGTTCTCGGAGATCAATAATCATATCCCATGCTCATGTCTGGGGAAAAGTACTTAAATGCTTACCCTAAATCAAGAAAATAAGAGAGAGAGACAGATACCTCCAATGATTTGACAAGATTTCCATCTGTAATTATACAAGCGATCTCCAATATTCTATCAAACTCAATATCCAAACCTACATAGATGATATGAATGGCATTCTTAATCCACCACTGAAGCAAGTAAAATTAGTGATAAACAGCATTTGGTATTCTTACCAGTCATTTCCAAGTCAATCCACACAAGGGGTAACTTGTAGTTCTCGGAAAGTGATGCCGGTTTCAATTCAGTTGAGCCCTTGCCGTTCCCTTTGCTCTTACCTGTAAGGGGAAGGCAAACATCACTCTATGAGAAATAACATCGGATTACAGTCTACAGCAAAATACCTTTCAGTTCATCACCATATTCTTAATGCCCTAAATTAGATATTAAAAAGCGTTCCACAGAATCAATTTTGATTAAATAGAAGTACACCCCCTAAATCCAAATGATTCAAAGAAATAAATTCCTTCCGAGGAGCTTAAAAATACCCTAAACTCAAAGGCAGTGAATGAAGGACGAAAGAAGATCGGCGGACCTGGAACTTTGGAAGCGGAAGGGGGATGATGGTCTTCAACGTCAATCTCCAGCACCGAAAACGCATTCGATAGGTTGTCCATTTTTCTGATGAGCTTTTAGCTCAATTTGAAACCCCAAATCGATTTACTGGCGTAACTCCGGAATTTCAGTTGTGCTCGGGTTGAGCCAAAACCCCATGCTCTATAACTTGAGTAGACTTAATAATTCAATGTTATATGATATATAGATTGAGTAGACTTAATATCACATGTTTCATATTTTCAAATTTTGGAATTTAAAATTTAAATTTCTTAAAATTTTAAATTTAAATCTTTTATAACTCTACAACTTCCTACACTATTTATTATTTTAAAATTTATATATTTTCTAATATATATATATATATCTTTGAGATTAGTTTCTCTTATTGTTTTATCAACTAATTTGATTATATATTTATATAAAAGTAAAAATTACGATGTTTAAATTAGATATAATTTTAATTATTTAAATTAAAAATAATTTATTTTTAAGTATATATAAGCTCAAGCTTTTCTTTATTAGTTTGTGAGGATTATAATGGAATATATATTCATTGAAATTTATTAGTCAATTGTCAATTAATACTTACACACATTCTAAATATAACTGTTCAAACTCAAAATTTATAAAAAGAAAAACTTTATCTTTTATCACTGCATTTACTTAATGAGTTCAAACTCACAATCTTATCAATATTATAATAACAAAAACACCAACTAAATTAATTGGTATACTGTATTTTTAAACAATTTAATATCTCATTAATCTTGAATTATAAGTTAATTATCACTTTATATGTTGTACAATTTGTTAAAAAAAAGTTAATCAAAAAATTAAAATAATAATAATAAGCATATATTATTATTGAATGAAATAAAGTTGAATAAATATAAAATTAATATAGAGGAACAAGATTGTTTACTCGTATGTAGACAAGTAATCAGATGAACAGAACCGAATAAATAGAAGAATATTTTTTTTGAGACATGTATGAATAGTCTCCTTAAGATAGAATCGTTATCTCCTTGATGTTTTGAGTATCGTTAGACGTTAGTTTACTATGATAAAACAGTAAGTATTACAACATTGACCAATCGAACAAAATTTTGCCTTTATCTATCACATAAAGAATGGATTTGGAAGGATTTTGTCTAAGTGTTTTCCTAATCCAAAATTGTCTGGATCTGTTTGGTTGGAGGAAAATATTTTACGGAAAATGTTTTCCCCGTTTTCCTGTGTTTGGTTCCCGTAAAACACCAAAGTCAACGTATTTTGTTTTACAGTCAATGGAAAAGGGAGAGGAAAACACGGGAAAATGACTTGCCGTTTGGAAAAGGGTAAGTTGTTTTCCATCTTTCTCTCGTCCCTTGCTCCACAACGAGAAGAAGCTTTGTTCTCCCGTCCCTTGCTCCACACCGAAAAATCGATTGATCCAGTGGCCTCCTTCTCACCGGCGAGGCGAGAAGTCGTCTTCTCAGGTATCTCTCTTTTCATCTTCTCCCTTTTCATCTTCCTTGACCTCCTTTTCTTGATTCATCTTTCTTGACCTCTATTTTCATTTTCACCGACGAGGCTAGTTTTCAGTTATTCAGATTGTTGTTTTAATATTTACATCTTATTATCAAGGTCGGGAAATTATAACCCTAGATTCGAAAATGGAAATCGATGTAGGTAGGAGCGATTTCGAGAAAGATGAAGAGGAAGACGATGACTCAGTTTCTGATCTCTTGAGAGATCGCTTTCATCTCTCTGCCATCTCCATCGCCGAATACGAAGGTCCGTTTTTCACCCAATTCCGTTTCTTATTTCCAACTTATTATTCTTAAATAAAATATTACAGAATTTCCGTTATGGACTGAATTGAATTTTCAAATCTTCAACTAATTGAAGCACAGCTAAGAGAAACGGTATGGAGATTTCTCAACCAATTGTAGCTTGCATCGCCGATTTGGCCTTCAAATACATCGATAAATACGCAACATTCTGTTATTTTCTATTTCAGTTTTCCTTTTATGTTATTTCTACTTTCTTATTTTTATTTGAAAACATCTTAATTGTCAAATTCACTGGATTTGGTTTCTATATAATCGTTGTTTTATTGGGTTTAATGGTGTAACTGAATGAATAAATTATTTTGATTTTGTGTCAATTTATAAAATCGGCCTCCATTGGAGGTTATCATTGCTATTATATTAAGAACATATATGAACTTGGTATTAACAATGTCAGAGTTGTTTCTGCATTTGTTGTTTGACATTATTATGAAAAAGCTCCCCTGAACCAATGAACCATTCGGCTGCTTGAGTTGCAGGTCTGCTAGTAAAGGACCTTGAGCTATTTTCACACCACACTGGTCGTAAATCCGTGACCATGGGAGATGTCATAGTTTCTGGTGAATGTGTCACTAATCTCAAATAATTGATTTATTTCTTCTTTTATGCTTTTATTTTGAGTTAGTGACGCTGACAACCATTATCATCTTCTAAGTAGTGATTTATTTCGAGAGAGAGAGACCCTGCTTCTTTCATATCGATGTGTTACAGTAGTAGATTCATATTTGTTCTGATTTATAGAAATATAAAACCTATTCACTTCAATTTCAGCTCATAGAAATAAACATTTTGTTGTCTCGTCGAGGTCCATTTCATATCAATAAGTTAGAAGTAGCCGAATGGTATCAATATGTTGAGGTCCATTTATATCGACAAGTTAGAAGTAGGCAGCTCGTTTTGTTCAGGTCCATGGAAACATAAAATCTATTCTCGTCCATTTTCAGCTCATAGAAATGATCATTTACTGCCTCGAGGTACATCTCATATGGACATGTTCAAAGTAGCCAATTTGTATCTGTTCATATCCATAGAAACATTAAATCTACTCTCTTCAATTCTCTGCTCATAGAAATGAACGTTTAGTTACTTCTTTGTGGTATGTATCATATTGATCCATATTTTGCTCAGTTCCATTGAAACATAAAATGTGTTCTCTTCTATTTTCTGCTCATAGAAACGAACATTTAGCTGCGTCTGTTGAGGTCCTTCCGGAATGAGCTTAAAGCAAATGAACCCCAATGTGAAAGGAAGAGGAAGAAAGTACCCAGA